>NC_065448.1:224375443-224714193 GCF_917563875.1 Diabrotica virgifera virgifera | reverse complement strand
AGAAGGTAAACTTTATCGGAAATCGGGCAGACGCCGCATTAAGACCTGTTAAAGGACAAATCTTACTGATAAGTCGTCAAGTGCAGATAAATATCTACCGTGCAAGTATTGTTTGGGATACTATAAGAAAAAATGTTTACTTAGGCATACCAAAATTTGTCCGTCTAATAATTATGATAAGGATAATAATAGAAGACGAACGACCCAAAGCGACGGACAAACTACTTTGTTTCTACACCATTTTCTTAAACATGACGATTTATTAAAATCAAAAAAAAATTTCAGGATGCACGCAGATGACAAAAATATTATTGCCAAAAAAGATCCCTTAATTTGTCAGTATACATATTCGTACATAAAAGGCCGTCAAAGTAAAGGCAATATGGATTTGGTAAGAAAGAATATGCGAAGACTTGCAAAACTCTTACACTTTGCAAGACTAAAAAATCCAGAGATTAAGAAACTTATAGGTATTCTTCGCCTAAAGCATTTTCAACTAATAATTTCTGGAGTTAATAAACTGGCAAAATATAATCCAGAAACAGAAAATTATGAGTCACCAACGTTGGCCATAAATTTTGGGACATTTATAAAAAAATCTTGCGACTTAGCAGATATTAATCTTGTTCAAATTGAGGACACAAGCGATGAGAGAAAAGACCTTAAAATATTGAAAAATCTTATAGAATCCCAATGGTGCAATTAAGTTTCTGCACAAGCATGTACCAATTTCAATCAGAATAAATGGAACAAGGAAGAACTTTTGCCGCTTACTAACGACCTCAAGAAACTTAACATTTTTTTGCAAACAACTGCAGAAGAATTATTTGACAAATTGAAATCAGATGAGTATGATTTTAAGACCTATAATTCATTAAAAGACACACTGTATGCGCAAGTCATTCTTCTTAACAGACGAAGACCAGCAGAGGTGGCTCAGCTAAAGATCCAAACGTTTAAATGTATTAATTTAGGGGGTGAAAATGATACCGAATTCGAAAAATGTTTTAACTCAAGCTGAAAAATGTTTATTAGAAACTTACAGTCGTTTTGTTATAAGAGGTAAGCGTGGAAGAGGAGTACTCATGTTGTTATCACTATCAATGAAAATTCATTTCGATTATATTTTACACTGTAGAAATAACTTTGTAATTGAAAGTGACTTTGTATTTCACACCACTGGAAGAGGATTTGTTGATGGAACTAAAATTATTCATAAATATGCCAACAAATGTCAGTTGGAGAGACCTGCGAGTATAACAGCAACAAAACTTCGAAAGCATTTGACCACCATTACTCAACTTCTCCAATTTTACAATAATGATATGGAGCAATTAAGCAAATTCATGGGACACACATTACAAACGCATTGCAATTATTATCCTTTGTCTGAAAAAGTATATAAAACTGCTAAAATTTCTAAACTTTTACTTTTAATGATGGAAGGAGCTGAAAAATACAAAGGTAAAACTTTAGACGAAATTGACATTAACTTACCTCCTCTCTCTGACGCGCAAGGTGAAGAAATGGAAAATATATATTGGATGATAATCTAAACGCCGATTACCAGATTCCATCTACTTCAGCTAACTTAGATAATAATAAAGAACCACCAAAAAAAGGGCCATTTAAAAAAGAAAATCTTTATTGATAGGAGACAACCATGGACAAAGCAACAAAAAAGCATTATCGCAGATTATTTTTCCGACCATATTAAAAACAGAAAGCCTCCCGTTGAGGTAGAAGTGCATCAACTTATATGAGTCTCGAGGTATTTATAGAAAGAAAATGCACAAGTATCAAAGCTGTCGTTTATAATATATGTATAAAGGAAAACTTAAATATTAAACACTATTTTTCAAATATTTTTTAGTTGATGTTTAATTTTTTTTCACTATTTTGAAAGACATTATTGTTTTATTTTTGATCTGTATCACATTATTCTTACGCTTGCAGGCAATTGAAATTGCCATTACTTAAGCTATAATAAATAATAAAATCAAGTAATGTACAAATGTACCTACTTTTGATAATAAATTATTGTACCGAATACTTTCCTGATTTATTCCTTTTTTGTTAATTTGCATAAATTGCTGTCAACATAGGTACGTCATATTTTTGACATTCATTATAAGAACTGGAACCTGGAACGTATAGTTTATAGTAATATGATGCCATCGCTGTTAATTCGGTGGGACATAATATCGTTTTGCAATATTATGATGGGTTCGCCTTCTTTATGATATTCATTATGTGGGACGGATCTTTTGCAGTAATGTGATACCTTCGCCGACAAGTTTGTTACTGTTTAAAACCCTTTTTTAACTAATGAGTTTTATATTAGGTATTATTTTTAAATACTATGTAACGTTACTGTGCAATCCACTATGTATTTCATTTTTACATTTTTAAACACTTGTTGTTGTTGAGATACAATCAAAACTTACGCCAACGAGTTTATCATTGTGTTTGATAAAAGAGGTTGCTTTAATTTCTTATATATAATACTTTATTACAATCAGTTTAATAGTTTGTTTTTGAGATATTTATAATTTGTAATTTTTTAAAGCCTGGATGTTTATTATTTTGAAAAATAAACTAACTAACTAAATAACTGCTGTCATTACTCCACAGGCGAGTGTTCTTGTAATCTGAGATCCCAATCCCAGGGACCACCATTATAAGAGACTAACATTATAAGAGTTTTATTCAATTTATTCTTCTCCGGAAAATAAATAAACAGAAGGGTTTGTCTATTTGTTCACTTAATGAACAATACAAATAATTTACTAGATAAATTGTAACTATCCAAAAAGGTGAAAACTTATGCATATGTAAAAGACAATTCTTGCTTTTCTTTGGTTAATTTTTATTTTGACTACTTACTGAAGCCATACGAAAATTTCCTTAAGAATCCCATTTCACTTAAAACTGGCAACATCTATTAGGCTCAGGTTTGTATATATACACATATGTTTGGGTTCAGAATTGACTGAAATAACAAGGGGATCAGGATTATGTCAATATTATGTAAAATCCCTATTTATATATCTTTAAAAATATTAAAAATTTCTTTTGTATATATACATTTTTGAAATCCCCGCTAGAATTAATGAATATAAGCGTGCCGTGGGCAACTCTAAATACTCTAGATATAGGAGGTTCAGGATTGTACGGTTTTCCAGATGGTTCAGGTATGATATAAAGATGTATATATATATATATATATATATATATATATATATATATATATATATATAGCAATTTAATAGAAAATTGTCGTATAATAAATTTGTTCAAAGGCAGCTCAAAATCTACCTGGGGAGATCTTCTACGAACACAACTCGACACTAGTCTCATAATGGAACTATTAGAGCAGCTCAAGTACTGCCCAGTTGGTTTAGACGTGATTTTGCAGAAGACAGTATCTTTCGGCGTGGCGTTCCACCACGCAGGCTTGACAATGGAGGAAAGGGACATCATAGAAGGGGCTTTCAGAAACAGTGTCTTGAGAGTTCTAGTAGCAACGTCGACCTTGTCATCGGGAGTGAATCTACCAGCTAGAAGGGTGATAATCAGGACGCCGATGTTCCACGGCAAACCATTAGGTATGGAACCTTAAACTCATTTTTAGACTAACAATAAAACACTGAAAACTTTTGATTTCAATACTTCCACAACATTTATTACAAATTAATATCACTACAGATCTAAAAATTTAAAAATAAAGGAATAACACCAGCTTTCAGAACAAATAACAACATAATCAAATATATTAAGAACAATAACCGATTTCTGGTCTCAACAAAATTGCAAATTTTGTGCAGAAAGAGTAATAGTTTATTTATAAATAGTTCAGTGACAAGTTTATTAGATACCAGTAAGTGCATCCATCGTATTATTTTTGTTTAACATAACGTGGTAAACCAGTTTTGGCTAATTCTTATTTAATAACATCAATAAAGTACGATATAAGCTACAATTTATTCCAGTTTTGTTACTGGTTTAATTACATGCTTAATTACTGGTCAGGCCCGTATTAGTTTTGAACACATGTCTCGTATTAAATTTAAAAATGGAACCTAACATTCAAAGTCTCTCTGACTCGCAACATGTACAACAACTGCAGACAAATACCAATAAAACCTATTCATCAGCAACTTCTACACCTTTTCCGTCGAAACTGCAAGCGATTGTCTTCAGCGCCTTAGAAAATACGAAGCTGCAAGATTACTTAATTCCGTTGGGCAATCTAATTCAACCAAAAAATATTATATTTTCGTCTCGATTATCGAACAATCGGATATGTATGTATCTTTCAAGCAAACAAGGTGGACGAATGTATGCAAAAGCACGGACAAATAAAAATCAAGAATAATATTGTACAAGCTAGAAGACTGATTTCTCCAGCCGAACGTATCGTTTTATCAGGCGTATGTCCCAGTATACCACACAGTTTGTTAACTGATTATTTACAAAAAATAGGACTTAATCTTCTCTCCCCAGTCACCTTCCTAAAAATCAGTTCTAATCTTCCTGATAACAATCATATTTTGAGCTTCAGAAGACAAATATACGTTAGTCCTCACAATATCTCCTTACCCGACTCATTCCTTTTAGACTTCGATAATACAACATATCGAATTTTCTTAGAAACTATGACCTGTTATACCTGCAAAAAGTCTGGACACATCGCCACAAACTGTCCCGATAAAATGGAATCAATAGCAAATTCAAATAACAGTCAACCGATCTCTTTTTCCTCACCCGAAACAAATTCTTATCGAAGAAAGCTCAGCAAATAAACTGAACAATCCTAATATAGAAGAAAGTCATGAAGTTAGCACCATGGACACCTTCATAGCCATTAATGTCGACCTTCAGTCGAAACGTACTATCAGCGAGGTTCTCACTTCTCCAGAAACAAGTCATACAGAAAAACCCTTTACTGTACCTACATCTAAACCTAAAGCCAAGAAGATTAAAAGCGAGGAGGAGCATGTAGCATCGAAATCATCAAAATCATATGACCTTGAACCTGTCAAACATTTTATCGAAAATCATTCGACCCCTTTTGTCCTCAATTATGACCAACTGAACCTTCTTATTAGCAATATTACTGCGAAAAATCCTATTGATATAATTATTCAAGATTTTACTCCTGACCTAATGCGATTACATCATTTGGATGACGAAGTCTCTGAATCCGAGGGCGAGTCATCTCAGGTTAGCCAGTAAACTTACATTTTCATATAATACAATTCACTAAGCTACTGGAGTAGAATATAGATAAATTTTTCCATCGACTACCAACCTTTCAAACACTTATTTCTGAATTTTCTATTGCGATTTTATCTGCTAAGCTCTATGCAGTGCTCAAAGCTATCATGCATATGAATTCTAATGACATTTCTAATTCAGTTAACTTAAGTAACTCACTAAGCGCTCTTCAAACCCTTAAACAGATCTATCCCAAATGTCCTATTGAGAAACACATAAAATTCGAACTGATGCAGGCTCAAGAAATCGATTCAGATTTCTTGAGACGAATCAGATTTTTCTAGATACCATCCCACATTGGCATTCAACGAAAAAGCCAACCAGTGCGCGAGTGAAATTGCCGTATGTGCTGAGATTCGCGGTGTGCAAGTACTTGGAAGGGAAATGAGAAACGATCGTGCGCGAATAGCGGAGAAATATTGCAACTTTCTTAAATAATTCATATTGTCAATTGAAATTGTCAAATTGACGTACATTTCATATCTACTGTCATTGAAGAAGAAAAATTATATGTTGCTCCACAATATTGATATGCTATGCAATTATTATATAAAGGTAAATTGAATTAATTGTATTTTGCTTGCAGTACTGCATTTTAATAACTAATTTTATTAACTACATACAATTGTTTACGTTTTAATAACATAACCCGAAGCTTATTTTTTCTTCTTATTATTTTTTTGGGCTATGGCCTTGACAATTATTCAGTAACCAAGACTAATATAATTGGCCAATATAATTAAAAGTGCGAATAAAGTTGCAGAGCGTAGAAATAGGTGTCGCTTTGCCGAACTTGCACGGTCCCAATAGAAAAGATGAGTGCCGAAATACCGCGAGAGATATAAATGCTTACATTATGAATCGTGTTTTGTGCAAGTGGACATACCTAATGTATAAGTAATTTACTGTACACTAATTACTCAATGGAGAACATTGTAACATTTCTAAAATCCATAGGAATATTTTATAGAATTTAGCTTTGTATTCTGTAGCCGCCGCTACAGAATACAAATTCTAAATAAATAAAAAGAACAAGAACCAAAAGAAAAAGCATTACACAGTGCTGTATAAAACTTACATATGAACGTATAGCAGAACACAAAAGTTTTTCAATGGTTTATTGTTAGATGAAATGAACTTCCATTAAGTATCAGTCGAATCCATCATTTAATTTTTAGACTCTCTGGTATACCGACAGATGATTGGCAGAGCCGGAAGAATGGGCAAAGACTCTGTAGGCGAAAGCTTCCTCATTTGCCAAAAGAACGACTACAAAATAGCCAAAGATTTAATGTCTGCTGACCTATCACCAGTTAGGAGTTGTTTAGAGAGTGCCGGAAAGTTAAAAAGGGCTATTTTGGAGGTGATAGCTAGTGGTGTAGCTTCTACACCAGAAGATATCCAGTTATTTACGGAAAGTACTCTGTTGGCTGTTGAAGATGAAGGTACGCAAGAATTGAGCAATCCTATTGATCAAGCTGTTGAGTTTTTACAAATGAACGAGTTTATTCGTTTACAGCAAGAAGAGGATGGACGTCAAAGATATGTGGCTTCTTCTTTAGGTAAATATACTGTTAAATAATTTTTATGGGGAAAATTTAGAGAATTAATTTTATGTCAAAGACCACGAGATCGTAAATTTTCATCGCCTTATATAT
The DNA here is from genome assembly GCF_917563875.1 of Diabrotica virgifera virgifera. Taxonomy (NCBI): domain Eukaryota; kingdom Metazoa; phylum Arthropoda; class Insecta; order Coleoptera; family Chrysomelidae; genus Diabrotica; species Diabrotica virgifera. The sequence continues at coordinate 224,707,255 of NC_065448.1, read as the reverse complement.
GGCCAAAATTTGTAAATAATATGATTTAGCCGTAAGCAGTGTTTCATGGAAAGAGAAAATGTTTAGTGGTAAAGATTCTACGAACGGACTTATACAAATTAAACAACGAACTAAAATACGGTCGGATTAGAAAGTGAATGTACTCGCGGTTGGAGTAGACAATATAATGTTTCTAAATGGTTTCCTAGAAAGAAACGACGATAAACAATTTTGTTTAGTTTCAGAATATAGGGTTTTTCTCAAATTTAAGAAAAAAATTAATTTTAATATCTCCTGGAAATTAACGAGACAGAAAATTTGTATACAAGACTATTTGTTATTAAGAAATGAAAGTAGGGATTGAATGTGTAGAGAATGCTTGTGATTGGCGAGGAGAAGGATGGAGGGAGAATAGGGTGGTCGAGTCTCAGATTTATGAGGAAACAAGATTTACTGTGTAATTAAGATCGGGAGGGAGCAGTTCAGTTTGAAAAATAGTAATTTTGTGTAAAGTGGTGAATTTGGTGGCCGTGTAAGCAGATTCCTGTTGAGACGAAATCGTGATCGAGTCGAGAAGTACAATCTCCTCGTGTCCGAATAGATTCCAGTTTCTGTCTGGAACGAGTAGCCGGTTTGTATCAATTTTGCACAAGATATCGAGCTAAGAGAAAAAATCTTGGAATTATAAAGATTGACATTGTTTGTATCGAGTCAGAGACTAAATAGAGCAGAGATTTCGAGAGAGTGCTGTTTTTGGTTTGTGAAACAGTTTGGAAGAGAAAGACCGTAGCAGCATCCGAGGACAACACAATCCATGAGTAGAAGTAAAGAAGATAAAAAAGGTTAGTCAGATTATTTGTGAGAAGGAGAGAGTTGTTGTATATTACATACCATATTTGTTTTTTGTCAATTTAACAGTTTTACAGCATAATTTATTCATTCATAAATTCAGAGAAGATATAAGTACCTAATCTATTTAAAAGGTGAAAATTAAATTTTTGTTTAATAATAAGAACAGTCTACCGAATCATTTAAATTAAATTTTATAAAAAAAGAGGAGATAGTAGAATTAAAGATTATTTTTATTAGATAAGAAATTATTACAACAGAATACAGTTTTAGCATACATTTTAAATCTTATATTTATGGTATAGTATATAAATAAATAATATTTGTAGAATTTACATGATATTGAGTATATTTATTTTCCCTGTTTTGTCCTGGATAAAGTAAGCAACGAGAAATACTAGAAGCCACAAACTAAAGGTGATACATTAGAATCAATTTTAGCCCTGAGAATATATTTTATTGGAAAGTTTTATTAAATTTTGGTTTTGTTTCCATGAGTAGCAATTAAAATAATTAATTAATTAATTTAATTAATAAGATGCTGATGAATCTCATAACAGAGAGAAAATACAGTGCATAATAATACATACATATTAAGTCATTGGGGTAGAATTCTTAATAGAGAGTTTTTCCTCTAAGTTATTTAATAGAACTCTGTGTTTTATGCAGTTTCCATAAGGTGTTGTAATTGATGACTTTCTATCTCTCTCTATGTAAATTCCACAATATAATCACAAAATAATTGTTGATATAAATAGAAACAATTAAAAATAACTGTAGTGAAACTGATTGGTATTGTAGGAAAAGCGTGTCTATCTTCTTCCATGGCCCCGGATGATGGGTTATCTCTATTTATGGAATTGGAAAAGGCCCGACAATGTATTGTACTGGAAACTGAACTGCATCTTATCTATCTCGTCACTCCGTACAGCGCTTGCTACTCTTGGGAAAACATAGACTGGATGCTGTACCTCACCATTTGGGAAAAATTGCCTGCGAACATGAAGAAGGTAACTTAAAGTAATGTTCATACCATACCCTTCTTTCAGTGCATCATAGTTTGTCGAATTTTCTCTATCGTGATCAGTGTACAGCCGGTTCCTAAAAAAACTGATACGACTCTTAGTAAGATTTCATCATGTTGAGCAGTGTATTTGATTGATCTGACATTATATTTATTATGACAGACAAATAATAAAATAAACAAACAACAAACAACTGATTCATGAAAAAACTAATAAGTATTTTAGAAAAATTTAAACGCAGGATGAAAGATTACATTTTATTACCGAGGGTGGAAAGCCCCTTAGAATAAACAAGCAGTTTCTATTGAATGAAATATTTGAAATTAAATATCACACTTTTTTTTATTTTCAGCCCTGTAACTTATTAAAATAAATATTATAGAAGTTTTCAGGGACTTTCAGCCCTCGGTAATAATGTAGTCTTTCATTCTGAGTTTAAATTTTTCAAAAATATTTATTAGCTTTCTCAGGATTCGAAAAAAAAAATGAATACAATTAAAATACATTGAGAATTTTGACATGCGTCACAATTTTGCATTAACTCAATGTAAAATTCTAAACTGTTGAATTCCAGCTTCCCTAATTATTTGACATCAAAAGACATTAGAAACTATTTGTAGATGATTCAAATCTGTATTGAAAACAACTGTTAAAATTGGTCTACGTAATTAAACATATTCCAAAATTTTGTAAAAATGTAATACATTTCAGTTTTCAGCCCAAACTTAGGCCACACACAATGCAATAATGTTCACATTTTTGAACTGTCAATATTTTTATTTTATCATCTATTGTTTAAAAACAATACAGTTGATAATATACCCTCAGTTGCGGAGAAAGTATTAATAATAAAGTCTAATAACCGTGGAACAGAATAAGCTATCTGACAAATTTTAAGATTTGGCAGTGACATTGACAGTATGTAAATATTAAGTATTTATCCTTCAAAATACACTGCTCAATTTTCTACAAAATACGCGTCAAGAGTCGTATCAGTTTTTTTTGGAACCAGGTGTACATAGAGCTCAGAAAATTATGTATTTGTTGACGGATAGTTGCATACTTTCACAATGTCAAGGGGTAAAATTACAATTGTCATTCTAGGTTAGTATATTTCGACATTTTATCGTTGATGCACTTAAAGAAGGATTTGGTACGAACTATAAATCTATAACGTGTACATTTCAAATGTTTTTAGGTTGGAGAATTGGTTGGAATCCGTGAATCTTACATAGTAAACGCCACTAGGGGCAAGATCCTAACGAACACCGGGAAACTGTACCATCAATTTCTGGTCCATAAGAGATTTTTTGTAGCGCTGGCGCTGCAGGATTTGGTTAACGAAAAGCCACTGAGTTGGGTGTGCCAAAAATTTAGTTGTAACAGAGGTAAGCTAGAGTATTTTCTTGATTTAGTTTTTTACAGTAACTTAAATAGTAGATTGGGTTATAGATTGCATTGCATATGTTTACTCCTGGTCCTGATTATTATTGTGTCATCACAAAACCGAAAAGTATTGAATCTTTTTTTGGGTTACGTTGTTACAATCATTAAGCTACTAGCCGACTATAGAAATAAGTGGCCATGATTTCATGGCCTCCTTAAGTTGTATTTTTTTATGGCTTTATGCACGTTTTTTTAAGGTATGCTTCAATCATTACAACAATCTTCGTCCAGCTTTGCCGGAATGGTAACATCTTTCAGCAAACAGTTGGGATGGAATAGTATCGAACTGTTGCTTGCGCAGTTTCAAGAAAGAATGCAATTCGGTGTTAGCAGGTAAGTTTCGACTCTATAGTATTTCTTCTTAGCCATCTATCGTTCATTTTTGTATATAGACATCTCCCAACTCTTTCTATCGATCTCTATCATGAGCAACATGTCTGTATTGTTTGTAGTTCCTCGAATGTCGTCGCTATAACCACGAAGTCATCAGCGAATCTGAGGTAGTTTAGTTTGTTGCCGTTGTTTAACTATGTTAACCAGTTTGTAGTTTTGAAGTTTTTAGGGCTAGATTAAAAAGCTGTGGCAATATTACGTCGCCTTATCTAACTCCGCTGTTAATGAGTATGTAATTTGTATTTTCGTGTAGTTGTACACTTCGCGTCATAAAAAACTGGTACAACTCTTATAACCGAAAATCGTGTTTTTCTAGTTGTGTAAGTTCATCTTGTCACATGTGTCAATCTAATTTCTAGGGCAACGTTGCCAATTCAACCAAAATATTATATCAAACTAGCTAAAAAGCAGGTCTGTGCGACAGACCGCAAGTGTTTAGTATAGGTACTAAAGAGTAAAACAATATCGAGCATTCTCGATCAGTCAGTCACATTTATTTAAACATGCATCCTAAAAATGCTCCTATTAATTTTGTAATTTTCCATCATCTCAATTAAGCTGCCATACATTGATTCGTGTTTTATTATAATTTTTGAAAATATTTCAATTCAAAAATAATGACAGATAATAAATCTAGACAGGACAAACGGTATTATGTTTAATGTCAAATCGAGAGGTGTGATTGGTTTCTCGTAAAGTGTAGCACTAAACTGTATTGAGTTGTTTAAAGATTCTTCAAACATTTTATACATTAATTCAACCTTCTCGCTGGTTATTTAATTTATTAGAACCGGTTTTTTGTTTTTAATGATAAAAATAATATCTATCTAAAAACTTTATACATTTTTGAACGTTATTTTTTTATTTAGATTTAGTGAAATTCCCTTATCTGTGTTGGCAACAACGAAGTGATTGAAAAAAAGTGTACCAGTCTTTTATGACGGGAAGTGTACTATCGTAGTTGCCTGTATCCTGAATCTATTCTACAATTATTAATAGCTTGCTCTGTGACCCACATCTCGATACTGTCAAATGCGTTTTCATAGTCAACGAAGATAAGAAATATAGGTAGTTGGTATTTATTTGTCTTATCTAGCAATATTCTCATTGTCAGCAGATGGTCCGATGTACTATATCCTTTGCGAAAGCCAGCCTGGTAATTAGCAGTTGGTAATTATCCAAGTCAACCGATTGTTAATAACACTCATAAACAGTAAGTTCTTTCGAATCCCTGTTAGTGCGGCAGATTCGTGCAAATATTATAAGAATTGTGCATTTACTGATAGAAGCATATAAATTGGACCACATATACTACACAAATAAAGGTTCAAAATTAGATATGAGGCCATCTCAGATTTTACCTTTTACAAAAATGGCGGGCATTCAACATGGCAACGATACATATGTGACTAATAGCACCATAACTTTCAAACGAAGAGTCCGACTTCAACCAAATTTGCTATATGGCTTCTTTTTTGATGTATAAGATCGAGTTCCTGAACCAGAAAAGTCGGTTTACCAAAAGTTTTGTTTTTCCTGATTTTTTATGTAAAAATATGTTGTTTTTTTTTTTCAATTCTTTCACCCTGTATACATTAATTTTTCAAAAAGGTAATATCGGCATTGAAGAGAGCGTAAAAATATCTTTTAGGAAATATTTTGAACTTTTTAGTTATGTTAATTACCATGTAATAAATGCATAACTTATCTTCACATGTACCTATGTACAGCAGATTCGTGCAAATATTATAAGAATTATTGTGCATTTAATGGTAGAAGCATATAATTTGGACTACATATACTACACAATACACATACAAAGGTTCAAATTTAGATATGTGGCTATCTAAGATATTGCCTTTTACAAAAAAGGCGGGCATTCAAAATGGCGACTATACGTATGTGACTTATTGGAACCGTGCAAGTTCGGAAAAGCGACACCTGGTTTCTTCGCTCTGCACTTTTATTCGCACTTTTAATTATATTGGCCAATCATATGGTCCTGGTTACTGGATAATTGTCAAGGCCATAGTCCAAAAAAAAAATAATAAGAAGAAAAAATAAGATTCAGGTTATGTTATTAAAACGTAAACAATTGTATGTAGTAAATAAAATTAGTTATTAAAATGCAGTACTGCAAGCAAAATACAATTACAGTAGAACCCCGTAAATCCGAACCCCGCGAATCCGAACTTTCGGCAAATCCGAACCAACGGAAAGTGAAAAAAATTTAAAAATTTAAGACAAAAACTTAAAACATGTTTATTACACAGAGTAAAGCCAGAAAATTGGACAATGTAGGATTACTAGGACTTTGACATTTAAAATTTCTTAAAAATAAATATTATACTTTAATATACCGGGTGGTGAATCGGAAAACGGGCCATAGGAAACTCAATGTAAAATTCTAAACTGTTGAATTCCTGCTTCCCTATCTATTTTACATCAAAAGTCATGAGAAGTTATTTGTAGAGGATTGAAATCTGTATTAAAAACAGAAGTTACAATTGTTCTACGATTTAAACACATTCCAAAATTTTGAAAAATATAATGTATTTACCGCAGTAGGTATGTGTGGGTATGTTAGGCCACACGTTACTATTTAACTGACAGTGAGCACATTATTGACTGAAGAAAATATCTTTATTATTAATACTTTCTCCTTAACTAAGGGTATCTTATCAACTTTATTGTGTTTTAAACAAAAAATGATAAAATAATTTAAAAAATTGACAGTTCTAATTGTTAATATAATAAATTCATTGTCAACAAATGCAATCTTATACACATTATTGTATTGTGTGTGGCCTAGCTTTGGCGTATTACTCTGAAAATTGTATTATATTTTTACAAAATTTTGAATAATTATTGTTCATAGAACAATATTAACAGTTGTTTTCAATAGAGATTTCAATTCTCTACAAATAGTTTCTGATGACTTTTGATGTAAAATAATTAGGGAAGCAGGAATTTAACAGCTTAGAATTTTACATTGAGTTTCCTATGGCCCGCTTTCCAATTCACCACCCGGTATAGGTTTATAAAGTGTTTATAAAGGTTAAACACAAACTTACTTTGGTCACCTTTGGTTCTCTCATAGTCAACTTGAGTCCAAAAATATTGTCCACACTCTTGCGAGAACGTTTGGCTACTCAAAATCACAATGAAAGCTTTGAACTACTAGTTAAGGCTAACTTTCGGATAATCCGAACTTTTCGGAATCCGAACAGGCTGTCCCCCCAATTAGTTCGGATTTGCGGGGTTCTACTGTAATTAAATTTACCTTTATATAATAATTGCATATCATATCAATATTGTGAAGCAATATATAATTTTTCTTCTTAAATGACAATAGGTATGAAATGTACGTCAATTTGACAATTTCAATTGACAATATGAATTATTTAAGTAAGTTGCAAGATTTCTCCGCTATTCGCGCACGATCGTTTCGCGTATCCCTTCCGAGTACTTGCACACCGCGAATAGCACGATAACTTTTGAACAAAAACTCCAATTTCAACCAAATTGGTATATACAGGGTGGGGCATTAGTGTGACAAAGTCCAATTACTCATTTGTCGTAAGAGATACGAAAAAAAGTTATTTAGGTAAAAGTTGGGGCACACATAGTAACATAATTTAAAAATATTTTTAAATATACAGGGTCGTCCGTATTGACAGGGTGACACAAACTTATGTTTTTTTTAATAGAACACCCTGTATATTTTTACATTTTTGGATTCTCCTCGATGTTTCCTTTCTTAAAATATATAGTTTTGTAATATTATACGAGGTAGTTTAAAAGTTAATTACGTTTTTTTGTTAATTTCTTAGCAAAATCTACACCCTGTAGAATTTTAGTGATTTGACATCAAATTGTTATTTTATGTTCAAACGATTTTTAATATAGTCTACTATTGTTAAACATTAACAGTATAGCGAAATGTTTAATTTTAGTATACAGGGTGGGTCGAAACTCGGAATGAGTATTTTCTGAGTTTTCTTAAATGGAACACCCTATATATAAGTATTGTAATGAAATAATATTTTATGATACTTTTTTATTTCTTAAGCATTCCCTATACCTAAGTGCTTTCATTTGTAAGTTATTCGTGATTCTTTAAGCCAAACATTAATTGTAAGAAAAATTACGTGAAATTTTATTAGGTGGCTGTGAAAATATTTAATCAAAAATAATTTTTGGAAAAAAAAATACATCATAATCTAGTCTGATCCTTAATTTAGTACTATTGGATGAAATATCCAAATAAATTCGTAGTTAAGGTTGTTGGTGCGCAAAATATTAATAAAAACATACAATATCCTACCTAGTCGGCTATGACACTAAATTTCCTTAAAAATTTGACATTATACTATTTTTATAGATCCAGTTGCTTTGTTACCATTACTAATATGTATTTTTCTTATGAGAAACTGATTAATAAGATTTTGGTGCTAGTGGAATATAACAAAAATGTGCTACTAGCAATAAGAATTTTTCATCAGAAATTCCCTGATAGACGACAACTAAAAAGAGAAACGTTTAAAAATATACTAGTACGGTTTCAACGGACTGATCACTTGACTTAGATTATGATAAATCTGCTCGAATAAAAAGTATTGTAAGTGAAGAAAACAGCAATTAAATGTAATCCTTAGTGTCACTGAGGATCTGAATATTAGTACAATCGTTCTTACAATCTAAGTATCTAGTCTGTTGAAACCGTTTTAGTATACTTTCAAAAGTTTCTCTTTTTGGTTGTCGTCTATCAGGGAATTGCTGATGATAAATTTTTATTGCAAGTAGCTCATTTTTGTTATACTCTCCTAGCACAAAGCCATTTTAATCCGTTACTCATTAGAAAAATTAATATTAGTAATGGTATCAAATCAACTGGAACTATATAAATATCATAATGTCAAATGTTTAAGCAAATTTTGTGTCATAGCCAACTAGGCAGAATTTTGTATGTTTGATTCATATTTTAAGCACCAACAACTTTAACTACGAATCTATTTAGATATCTCATCCAATATTTATAAATTAAGGATCAGGCTAGATTTTTATGTATTTTTTTTCGAAAAATTACTTTTGATTGGATATTTTCACGGCTACCTAATGAAATTTTACGTAATTTTTGTTGCAATTAATGTTTGCTTAAAGAATGACGAATAACTTACAAATTAAAGCACTTAGGTATAGGGAATGCTTAAGAAATAAAAAAGTACCATAAAATGTAATTTCATTACAATACTAAAATACAGGGTGTTCCATTTAAGAAAACTCAGAAAATACTCATTCCGAGTTTCGACCCACCCTGTATACTAAAATTAAACATTTCGCTATACTATTAATGATTAACAGTAGTAGACTATACTAAAAATCGTTTGAATGTAAATAGAAATTCTGATGTCAAATCACTACAATTCTACAGGGTGTAGATTTTGCTACAAAATTAACAAAAAAACTTAATTAACTTTTAAACTACCTCGTATAATATTACAAAACCATATATTTTAAGAAAGGAAACATCGAGGAGAATCCAAAAATGTAAAAATATACAGGGTGTTCCATTTAAAAAAACATAAGTTTGTGTCACCCTGTCAATACGGACACCCTTGTATATTTGAAAATATTTTTAAAATATGATACTATGTATGCCCCAACTTTTACCTAAATAACTTTTTTTTGTATCTCTAACGACAAACGAGTAATTGGACTTTGTCACACTAATGCCCCACCCTGTAGGTTATTTTTTTGATGTATAAGATCGAGCTCTTGAAACGGAAGAATCGGCTTACCAAAAGTTGTGTTTTTCCTGATTTTTTTGTAAAAATATGTTGTTTATTTTTTCAATTATTTCATCCCGTATATATTAATTTTCCAAAAAGGTTACACCTTTATTTAAAAAGGTAACACCTAGAAAAAGTAATAAAAATATTTTTTAGGAAGTATTTTGAACTCTTTAGTTATATTAATTACCATTTAATAAATGCATAACGTATCTTCACATGGTACCTATGTGCGGCAGATTCGTGCAAATAATAATATAAGGATTATTATGCATTTAATGGTAAAAGAATATAATTTGGATCACAGATATTACACATACAAAGATTCAAATTTAGATCTGAAGCCATCTCAGATTTTGTCTTTTACAAAAATGGCGGGCATTCTAAATGAATCTGCCGCCCATATGTACCGGGTGTCCCAATAAGAATGGCTCTCGGCCATATCTCAGGAACCGTTTACAGTAGAGCTTTGAAATAAAAAATTTTATAACAAAAGTTGCCTCAGGAAAAGCCTGGAAATTATTTTCATAATTGTGGGACCACCGCTAGAGGGCGTAATTGAATATCAAAAATTAAAAAATCTAAATTTTACAAAATTTTCCTAATGAAGGGGCACTGGAAATCCGATCGTCGTATTCTTCATAAAATTCTACGCATATTTGATTTGACAAGTTTAGGTCTATCTTTGGAAATAAGAGGTGGGGGTGAGTGGGAACCTTGTTATGAAAAACTGGCTGTGAGTCCGGTTCTGCTTAATCAAATTTTGCAAACTTGGTCTTGTTGAAGACAGATCTTTTTCGTCAATGTAAAAGTTATGACTTCCAACCAACTTACTGAGTAATATGCCAGCTAGAAGGCGTTATTTAATTTTTTTCAGAAATCTAGTGTTCCTTGGAAAATATTAAATACAAACATGCATTTTTAATACCATATTACAAAATTAGACAAAATTAGCAACAGAATAGCGAAAACCGCATGTTAATACCTTTTTTCTATCTCGAGATATCTTACAAAACGTGTAAATTTAAAAACATAACTGTTACTGTCACCGGTAAACGAAATTAATTAAAAGTAGTGTGATATGGAAACAACAAAGAAACATTTTCCAGCTGTCAACGTATATTAGGTCTTTTCAACGCTTCTCATTTGTTTCGAGCCTCGTTCATATCTCGTATATTAATATTATACACGGATTATACGGCATATGACAGAGGCTCGAAACAAATAAGAAGCGTTGAAAAGCCGTATTACAAAGAAATAAAAACAACTATTTAGTGATGACATAAACGTTCAAATTTTTGCCCATCATTTTCGTTGCAAACATTTACTCTTTCAAGAGTAGATTGAACAGCAGTCTCAATTTCTGCTTTCGATATGCTTTGAATGGCGTTTAGTATTCTCTGGATAATGTATCCTAGAGTAGTGTATGATGGGCAACAATTTGAATATTTAGGTCGTCACTAAGTAGTTCTTTTTGTTCTGTGTTATATTTAATTTTAATAGTATTGTCTCTCTATATATTGTTGTTTTAATTAATTATATTTTTATACCTTGACATCTGGAAAATGTTATTTTGTTTTTTTCCACAGCACACTACTTTTCATTAACTTAGTTTACCGGTGATAGTAACAGTTATGTATAAAATTTACACGTTTCTCGAGATATCTTGAGATAGAAAAAAGGTATCGACATGCGGTTTTCGCTATTCTATTGCTAATTTAATCTAATTTTATAAAGTATGATTAAAAATGCATACTTGTATTTAATATTTTCCAAAGAAAACTAGATTTCTGAAAAAAATTAAATAACGCCTCCCAGCTGGCTTATTACTTATTAGGATGGCTCAAAATTATCACGCTTACATTGAAGAAAAATATCTGTTTTCAACAAGACCCAGTTTTCAAAATTTGATTTAGCAGAACCGGACTTACAGCCATTTTTTCATAACAAGGTTCCCACTCACCCCCACCTCTTATTTGCAAAGGTAGAGTTAAACTTGTTAAATCAAATATGCGCAGAATTTGATGAAGAATACAATAATCGGATTTCCAGTGCCCCTTCATTAGGAAAATTTTGTAAAATTTAGATTTTTTTATTTTTGATATTCAATTACGCCCTCTAGCGGTGGACCCACAATTATGAAAATAATTTCCAGGCTTTTCCTGAGGCAACTTTTGTTATAATTTTTTTTATTTCAAAGCTCTACTATAAACGGTTCCTGAGATATGGCCGAGAGCCATTCTTATTGGGACACCCGGTACATGTGAACATACGTTATGCATTTATTAAATGGTAATTAAGATAACTAAAAAGTTGAAAATATTTCCTAAAAAGTATTTTTACACACTATTCAATGGCGGTATTACCTTTTTAAAAAATTTATATATACAGGGTGAAAGAATTGATAAAGAAACAACATATTTTTACATAAAAAAACAGTAAAACACAATTTCTGGTAAACCGATTCTTCCGGTTCACGACCTCGATCTTATTCATCAAAAAAGAACCTATATACCAAATTCTGTTGAAATATGACGTCTCGTTCAAAAGTTATCGTGCTATTAGTCAAATATGTATAGTCGCCATTTTGAATGCCCGCCATTTTTGTAAAAGGAACAAAAGATGAGATAGCCTCATATCTAAATTTGAAACTTTATATGTGTAGTATATGTGGTCCAAATTATATGCTTCTACCATTAACATTAAATTCACTATAATTCTTATAATATTTGCACGAATCTGCCGTACATAGGTACATGTGAAGATAAATTATGCATTTATTGCATGGTAATTAACATAACTAAAAAGTTCAAAATATTTCCTAAAAAATATTTTTACGCTCTTCTTAATGGCGGTATTAACTTATACATAGAGGGTGAAAGAATTGAAAAAAAAAACAACATATTTTTACATAAAAACCAGGAAAAACACAACTTCTGGTAAACCGATTCTTCCGGTTCAAGACCCTTATCTTATGCATAAAAAAAACTATATACCACATTTCGTTGAAATCTGATGTCTCGATCAAAAGTTATCGTGCTATTAGTCACATACGTATAGTCGCCATTTTCAATGCCGCCATCTTTGTAGAAGGCAAAATCTGAGATGGCCTCATATCTAAATTTAAACCTTTGAATGTGTAGTATATGTGGTCCAAATTATATGTTTCTATCATTAAATTCACAATTGTTTCACATATCGGCTGCACTATGTATACATATGTGGTAGTACCTCTGATCCAACGTTTTTTTAATGTTCTTTTGACGTTTTTTTTTGTTGATTCATTAGCTGTACAAGGTTTTTTGTTATTTTAAATTTGTTCTTATCTTCCATATTATTGATGTCTTTAATTTTGATAATTTTCTGTACACTCACTGTTGGTCTTTTGACATGTTATTTCTCTGCTGTTTTCAATGACTTGCTTATTAAGTTCTCTCTTATTTTTGAGACTCAACTATGGGCTCCGTGCGTGACCATGGTGGAGATATACGAAACTATGCCAGCGCCAGTAGCGGCGAAATATGACAACTTTGGTGAATAGGGATTGAATAATAATTTTTTCAATAGATATTTCGCTTACTTTATTATTGCCGTTTTGATTTTTATTATTTATTTTTATATTTTCATACTGTCTTTCTTTCCTTCCCCGATCTGGTGGTACATTCCTATGGTCATCTATTTCCATTTTGTGTTAGACACACACGACAAAAGTAATAGTTCAATAGTCCCAGCTAATGTTAAAATCTGGTAACAATAATTCACACTGCCTCATTGCTTTCGATGTTCACTTAATTAATGTTAACACCAACAACTAAACTACAACGAAAAAGTGGAGAAAAACACTTAAAATTGATATTTTCTTCAGAGAACTTTCAAATACTTGTTTTTTAATTTGACGTTTATTTGACACTTTAACCTATTGTTTGTATAATAAATTTTATCAAAAATGAGCTATTCCAGGTCAAATCAACACACCTAATTTACCAACCCTCTTCAGATTTAGTTATAATTTGGAATATTTATAGTGACTAACAAGGGAAACAAAAATACAAAATTTTAAATTTTTATCTCGAGACGTTTCCAAAAAATATGGTTATGTAAAATTTTCCAAAAAGGTCCAAAATACAGCGACTGTACTTTATTGGAACGATTGTAGAAGCTGACCTGATTGAGCTAGAATGCTGGGAGAGGTGTCATTTTGCAGCATTTTAAAGCTCGTTACAGTAATATATACAACATGAGTTTATGATAAACAAGTTTTTCTCAAACAAAAAAAATATATTTTGATTAAGTTTTTTTTCAACAAGTACATAATTTAAAATTTTCATAATATTCCTACAAATACATAGTACTGTTGTTAATAACATATAAAAATTTTATCATCGGATGGTGATGGGTTCAACATAAAAGAAAAATAAGTTTTACACATACAGTATGGTGCAAATGAAAGGAATAAATTCGTAATGTCGCAAACTGGCGACTTTAAGGAAAATCTCGAATCAGGTCGATTTTTATTTTTAAATTGCAATTTTTTGGCATATATATATCATACTAGTGACGTCATCCATCTGGGCGTGATGACGTAATCGATGATTTTTTAAATGCGACTGTAGGTCGTGTGTTAGCTCATTTGAAAGGTTATTTAATAGGGAACTTGCACATAAAAATATTTTTGCATAAAATTGTTAATTTATGTTTAAAAATGATAAATTCAAAATATTACGTCTTAACAATTAATAGTGTACGTACAACAACTGATTATAATTCCGCGCCCGAAATTACCGTTTCAAACAACTTTAAAAGCGCGCGCTTGGGTCTGACGTCACCAACCATGATATTTACCACTGTTCTCGTTTGACTACTGCCTAGTGCCAGACGTGTACTCTGCAGATAATATCTTGTAAAGATTTTCATGCATTCATAATATTATTTTTAGTTTAGGGAAATACATTTTTATTTTACAACATAGGTATCTCAAATGCCAAATTATATTATTCGAGGTGTGCAAGTACTTGGAAGGGAATTGAGAAATGATCGTGCGCGAGTCGCGGAGAAATATTGCAACTATCTTAAATAATTCATATTGTCAATTGAAATTGTCAAATTGACATAAATTTCATACCTTCTGTCATTGAAGCAGAAAAATTATATATTGCTCCACAATATTGATATGATATGCAATTATTATATAAAGGTAAATTTAATTAATTGTGTTTTCCTTGCAGTACTGCATCTTAATAACTAATTTTATTTACTACATACAATTTTTTACGTTTGCATAATATAACCTGCATCTTATTTTTTCTTCTTATTATTTTTTTGGACTATGGCCTTGACAATTATCCAGCAACCAGGACTAATATAATTGGTCAATATAATTAAAAGTGCGAATAAAAGTACAGAGCGTAGAAATAGAGGTCGCTTTGCCGAACTTGCACGGTCCCAATAAAGTTTGAACAAAATTAAACAATGGAACAAAATTAAATACCTAAATTTATATCATATTTCTTAAAAAATGTAAGTACATAGATACTACTAAAAAATTACGAAAAAGAAAGAATGTTTTATTATAATATATAAATATATATTTAGTTTAAAATATGAATTTCATTCTCACATAAAGAAATAAAAAATATTTTATGGATGAAACTTTATTTTATCAAATGTTTATTCCATTTATTTTTAATAATTATCAGATCCAAATAGATGCGGGAAAATATTTACACTCCAAAAGTCTTGTGCTATACTAATCAAACTGTCGATAAGATCTGCGTCCTATTCTATCCAAATATAAGTAAATTTTGAATTATTTTTAAAGTGTGTATCTGGTACGCAAATCAACACTTTTTTTTAAATAGAAACATTATTTGCAACTGTACTTTTGCATTGTACATTGTAACATTGGTTATTTGGTTGTCTATTGGTTATTAAATGTTCCAAATATATGTACTTCTGGTCGTAATATTTTGTAATAAACAAAACTAAAACCTATAATTTATAAATATTTTAAATTCATAACAAAGAAGAAAGAAAATAAAAATTATTTAAAAATAAACAAAACTTTTAGTACCTAATAAAAGTCAGAGTAACTAAAAACTATTGTTAAAAACAATTTAAACGTGTTTATTAATAATACTTATAATAGGTACCTACTTATTTGCCTCCTCGCATTTCTCCAGTAGAATAACTTTCACTGCTTTTTATAAAATTTGCCACCATGAAGAAATAAACTACTGTAGATTGTCAGATTAACTTTTTGAAAAACCCTAGTCAGTCATATTATACATTTAAAAACACTACTTTATAAAGTAGCACTCAAAATGATCAATTTCAGTTTGAAACTAAATATACTCATTATGGAACTATACAAGAACACAAATACCTTGGAATTTCCAATTAAATAATATGATTAAAATGGAATTAATACAATCCCCAAAACAACCTTTTTTTGAACTTTTATTTACAATCAACTTCTACATGAGAGTTTTAAGTAAATGTGAATGAATTTGTAAATAATTTCGAAATATCCTAGCGGCTTTGTTGTCGACTCATAGAAATCTAGCAGGTAGACGTGGGTCGTGACGTCAGACCCGTTTACGCGCCTCTGAAGAAATTTGAATTTTATAGCTTTTTCAATGTCTCGTAATAAGCCTATGGGTTAACAATATTTGTTTTTTTTGCATGCATGCGTTTTATGATCATGTTACCTTATATTTTTTAATATCATTTTAATATTTAAAAATATATGCAAGTTCCCTATTCTCTGTTCAGTAATATAAACAATAACATAATTATTTATACAGGGTGGCAAAAAAGGTTTTTTAATTAAATTAATTGACAAAAAAGAAGAATGTATGTACCTAATTTATGTGTTTCTGGCAACAGTAAAATATATTTTAAATTAAATAAATTACATACAATCTTCTTTTTTGTCAATTAAATTAAATAAAAAAAACTTTTTTGCCACCCTGTATAAATAATTATATTATTGTTTATATTGCTGAATAGAGAATTGAATAACCTTTAAAATAAGCTACCACACGACCTATAGTCCCATTTAAAAAATCATCGATTACGTCATCTCGCTCAGATGGATGACGTCACTATTATGATACATATGCCAAAAAATTACAATTTAAAAATAAAAATCGACCTGTTTTGGGATTTTTCCTTAAAGTCGCCCGCTTGCGACATTACGAATTTATTCCTTTCATTTGCACCATACTGTATGTGTGAAATTTATTTTTTTTATGTTGAACCCATCACCATACCATGATAAAATTTTTATATGTTATTAACAACAGTACTATGTATTTGTAGGAATATTATGAAAATTTTAAATTATGTACTTTTTGGAAAAAAACTTAATCAAAATATATTTTTTTTTATTGAGAAAAACTTGTTTATCATAAAATCATGCTGTATATATCACTGTAAATAGCTTTAAAAATGCTGCAAAATGACACCTCTCCCAGCATTCTAGCTCAATCAGGTCAGGTTCTACAACGATTCCAATAAAGTATTATCGCGGTTTTTTGGACCTTTTTGGAAAACTTTACATAACCATATTCCGGAAACGGCTTGAGATAAAAATTTAAAATTTTGTATTTTTCTTCACCGACTCATCCACTATGAGTACTCTAAATTTTAACAAAATCTAAGTAGGTCAGGAAAAAAATTAATTCAAAGTGTGTTGATTTGACCTGGAATAGCTCAAATGGTAAATCAATATTACATATTAACGTCAAATATGTCATATGTGTATCATATAATTCAGTGGCGGCTCGTGACCTCAGTATGCGGGTAGGCTACACATATACTTCGGGTAGGCGACAAAGAATATCCTACAGTTTGTAATACATTTTGAGCCGTCTTGCAATACTAAATGTAATCTATGAGCACAACAATGTGTAAAAATTGCTTTTGGAGCATCTACTTTAATTTTTGATTGTAATCCGATTAAAGAGCCAGCCATTACACTTGCACCATCGTAAAATTGAGCAATTAATTTATTTTTGTAATCATATGGCTCAAGCACGTTTGAAATTAAACTATATAGAGCGTCTGCAGATCTATTATCGCTAACATCAAAAAACCCTAAAAATCTTTCTGTTACCTGACCAACTTTGTTAACAAAACGGATTGTTAAAGTACACTGTGATTTTTCGGTTATATCAGTAGTATCGTCAGCTAGTATAGAAAAAAATTGACTTTTATTAATTTCTGTTGAAATTTCATTTTTTACGTAATCGGCAAGACAATCTATTAAATCATTTTGTATTGTTTTTGACAAACCCGTGAACACCCCTTCTATTTTTTAACATGATCCTGGATTTCCTGATCGCGTTTAACTACTAAATTAAAAATTTCTTTAAAATTACCCATGTTTGAAGAATTATGGCTCTCATCACGACCGCGAAATGTAAGTTCTTGTTTTGCTAAAAGAATTGTAACATCAATTTCTTCAACTTCTTCAATCTTTTTCAACTTCTTCATTATATATCTTATTAGATAGAGAAATATGTCCAGCGAAAGCACTGTCAGTAGTTTGTTTATTTTTTTCTAACCGTTTTAAATCTAAGCAATTGTTTAAATGTTCTTTCGAAGATTCATGTTTTCTTACACTAGCTGATAAATTTTTCAAATCTGAATATCCCTGACTCACCCAAACATTTTGCTTCAAATTTGAGAGCAACAGACAAGGCCAACAGAAAAGTGAATTTTTAAAATAACTTCCGCTTAGCCATTTATGATTTTCATACCATATTGTTTTAAACGATCTCGAAAATGGTTGATTGTCTTGTGTCTTATCTGTGGATAAAATTGTTAAATTTTGTAAAAGCCGGCCCATTGAAATAATTACTAATCTTTCTTGATTTTGGCGCCTTGAAAAAGGCGTCTCGATCAAACTGCATATTACATCGTTTAAAGTATTCATATTCGATGACTAAAGTTTTTCCACCAAAAAAAAACACACCTACGTTTCAACAACGTCAAATATTACTTATTTTATTTATGTATCAAATAATAATTTACTATTCGGATAAATTGATAAGTTAACAATTAACCTCGCTTTAAATTTTTAATTATCTATATAATCTAATAACACATTATTCAGTTTTCATAAACAAATTTAAATTGTCCTACCTAGTTTTATTCAATACTTAACCTACTAATAACAGCCAAAATAAAAAAACAATTATTTTAAAACAGTTTCACAAGACACAAGAGAAGCAACTGATAAAATTTTGTAGGTCCGGCTATAAGACTCTGTGCCTATCCGCCCGTTCAAAATCGTAGAATACGGTCGCTACGAGCAGATCTGCAGCAGGTCTGCTCGCGTAAACAGAGAGATCGCACGTCAATTCGGTGTTGGCGTTGTTCTATTTCAGGCTACGTTCCCGAGTGCCTGACCAAGGAGAATATAGAATCTATACAGTACTACTGATACTACAAGGAACGTACAATAATTATAACTACGGAGAAAATTTTTTGGATATTTTTAAAAATAATTTGGATAATTTTTGCTATTTTATTGTAGATATTGTGTCAAAATTTATAAATTACAATTTTGAAATAAGTAATTTATATTAATAATTTATATTATTGTACTACATTTAGAGAGGGTAGGCGGCGCCTACCTTGCCTACCCCGACGGGCCGCCCCTGATATAATTAACGTCAAATTGTGTTCGCCAAAAATTTCAGGCCACTATGCTAGGTGTCGCGTCAGTCATGCACGGAGCCAATATCCCTTTCGATTTTGCTGTTTATTCTTATTGCTATAATTCCTTGAAATTTCAGAGACCTTATAGACCTGATGCACTTGCCAGTCCTCAACGGCAAAATGGCGAGAGCCCTGTACAACGCTGGAATCGAATCAGTCATCCAACTCGCTAATTCGGAAATATCCGCAATAGAAAACATTCTACATCGAGTAGCACCTTTCGAAAGTGAAAAAGAACGAGAAGGCGAATCAGAATACGAGAAAAGACAGAGAAACAAATATAAAAACGTATGGATTGCGGGAAGAGAAGGCTTAACCGAACGACAAGCGGCGGAAATTTTCGTAAGAGACGCCAGAAAATATCTGAAGATAGAACTAGGGTTGGTTGACGCTCAATGGGAGGATATAAAAGACGAAGAAGAAGAGGTGGAGGAAAATCACCAAAGCGACGATTGTACAGTAGTTAAGGAAGAAGTAGTTATGGATTACGAAACAAATGCAGCTCAAACAGAAGAAATGCGACAAAATAGCAGTACAGAAGTTAAGAAAGAAGTAATTATGAATTACGAAACAAATACAGCTCAAACGGAAGAAATGGGACAAAATAACGATATTATAATAAAAGAAGATGTTAACCACGATATAATTGATAAAGAGGAAGAAGTGCCTACAAACGAGAATGTTTTTTCAGACGATATTCTTTCAGATACCCTCAGCATTTCTGACGATTCCAGTATTTCCAATGCAGATTCCACCATAATAGAAGATATCGAAGAGAATAAAGGATGTCTTGAAGAAAATATTGATTTTATCAAAGAAACGTCAAATAGACTTTCAGAGAAATTCCAAAATATCTCATTGAACTCTCCAAAACGAAATTTTGAAAACAAATTCTTTAAAAACAAAGATATAGATAACGACAGAGGAAAGAACTTTAAAAATAGGACAGATTTAAATGAAAAGAGCTTCAAAAATGAGGAAATCGTTGTAAATCGTAAAGAAGTTGAAAATTTACGTGAAAATAATGAAGCTGAAGCTACGTATAAAGTTGAAGGTGAAACCAAAACTAAATTGCATTCAGCAGCTAAACCTAGGTCTAAAGTCGAAACTGAGACTAACGTGGAAATGGAAATTGAAACTGCAACTACGACTAAGCTTCCTAGTGCAATATCTACCGATACTGTACATACAGATAAGAAGAATTCACCTGGAATAGAATTTTCCACACCTTTTACACATAAACCTCAAGCCCTTGTGACAAATGCCCACAACACTGAAGTGGATTGTTTTCTACAAGAAATTTCGCTGTCAGATTTTTCCGAAACCTTATCAGAAAACAGCAGCGGAACACACGGTTCTAAAACTAGCATTTCTGCATCTGATGTAACTAATGTTATTCTGGAGAGACCAGCTTCAGATGATATGAACCTTCCTGCATCTGATATAAATGATGTTATCCTAGAGACACCGGTTTCAGATGATATGAGTCTTTCAAGTTCTTCGGGTATGCATGATTTGAGTGTGTCTTTGAAGAAAAATCAATCGGACCAAAGTTTGTTCGATGACGAGAGCTTTACTTTACAATTGTCAGAGCAAGATTTGTCTGAAGATGAACCGTTGGACAAATCATCGAAATCTGATCCTAAACAAACTAATCCTTTGCAACAAGATGAATGTGCTTACCAGAACGGTTTAGGGGAAGTACTTGAATCAGACGATGAGGACATTTTCGGTAAATCGATAGAAGAGGAAATACTACTCTCCGCGAAACGAAAACACGACAGTGGGGAATATGGTAGAGGAAGTAAGAAGTTGAAGACTAAATCAGTGAATATTTTAAGAAAAGATACTGTACGAGGTAAGTTAAAATATTTTTTAATTTTGGGTTCTATATTTTGTCTTGTTTAGTTTAGGGGCTAGAGCTGTTTTGAGGCCGATGGAAATCCACGAAGTTTCATACTGTATTCATATGCATTTTGACCCGACGGATTTGAATTTTAAAATTGATTTTGCGTTCCGGAACTTGTTATAAACAATTTAATTGTTTAAATGGTTATAATTCTTAATCTAACAAATATAAAGAATAATTTTTACAAAACTCAAGGTTTTCCTTAAAAACCCTACAAAATGATATTTGGTAAACCTTGATCCAATTATTATAACCTGAGATATTGCGAAATTAGTGTAAATACATTGCAAAATTACGGCATATAGGCGATTTTTCATTTATAACTCTGCTTCACTTTAAGTAAAATACAGTCCGTCCAGTAAAAATACCGTTGTACGTCATTATCTACGTCAGAGGTCTAAGTTGACATTGTTGCCAAAGTATAAAAAATCCTGAATCCATTATAATTCAAATATGTATATCACATAATGATTGCAGAAGTAGATTATACAACAGAACATATTAATATTCAATGTAAATAAATAAAAAAAAATTAGAAGTAGAAAACAAGAATTAAATAATGAACTTACGTTAAAAACAATTTGAGCTGCTTGTGTGGTATAAAGATGTAAAATAAAATAAACAAAAACAAACACTTTTTTCAGTACTTATTTACTCTAAAATGTTTTGTTACAACTAAATTTTCAAATATCCACAAGGAAGAATTTCCTGCAGCTGGCTGTGTAGCATTAATTACAAGTAAATTTAATGAAAAATTCGTGTTGGTAAACGGTATATTAATTTAAAAAGCCCCTAGAAAGGCTACAAATATAAAAACAAAACGGTTTCGCCCTGTAACAAGAACATCATCAGTGTTACAAGAACAAGGTGAGCTACCCAAAAATACAAAGGTTAAAACCTTTTAAAAATAGACTAAAAGTCTTATATAAGTGTAAACATAGTATGTATATCCTTTGGATATATAATTCCTATGGATATGGCTTTAGGGCAACATATGACTCCCCACACGTGGTAAGTGGGATACTAGGTAATAATTAATTAGGTTAAAAGAGGTGACAGGCAAATTTTCAAATGTTAATTGATCTTTTTTTCTTCAGCTTTATTGAAGTTTCAATTTTCTAATCGATAGCGATCAGATATAGATGGATTTCCTTTCCAAACATTTCTAATTTAGTAATTCCTGGGTGTTTGTCCCATAAACAGCTGGAAATATTGTTTTTTTTTAATTGTTTGAAGAGTAAATAACGACTTTTGGTTATGATTATTCATTGTGTGATTGTATTATTTGTTGTTCGTGAATTTGTGAGGTAATAATATCAAAATATTAAGATATTTACTCTCAATGTTCATGTTTTAAGTTTGATTAAAACTTTGTTTTTTACTTATTTCGTTGTATTTTGCTGTAGTTTTTAGCAGGCTTATTTTAAAATACAGCATTCAATTTGTTTAGTAAGTTGAAAAATATTTAAATTAATGTTTTATTCTTTTTTAAATTTTTTAATTATAAAATAACAAGGATTCACTTCAAAATAATAAAGTGAATTAATAAATCTGAAGTGTCAACACCGCAACTGTCAAATAAGTGTTACCAATTTATGCCAAAATATTACCTTCGTTCGATTACAATTACAGTGTGTTCCGAACAAATATGCTTCGTAAGAACGCTTACAATTCATTTATACAATTTGAATTAAACACGTAATTGTGTAAAAAAAATTAATAAATCCTTTATAAAAGGAATATATACCTTTTATAAAGGATTTATTAATTTTTTTGTATTACATGGTATACAGCCAACTACAGGAAAACTTTTTCCTTGTGGACGTAATTGTGTATTTCTCTAAGTTTACATTAATAGAAATTTTCAAATATTATTTCTATGCGTATATCATAAAATATGTCAAGTGGCTGTAATTCCAATGCACTCGGCTAAACGATTCTAAAAAGGAACAGACCTACCACTTAAATATTTCGTGTTGGTATCATGTGACGTCACGTGCTATGACGCGGATGAAATTCATAGGTATTTATACTGGACGGACTATATCTATATAATAGCTCAAATTAAAGGAAAAACTACCAGCTTTGAAACTAACATTTAATTATAATCGAAACATTATTTATAACAAAATTATAACAATTATGAGCGGATATTTTTTATTAAAAAGGCATATAATTTGTTTATGAAACTAAAATACAGTGATGAGCGCGCTAATAACCGACAAAATAACGCAAAAGATGGAAAACATAATACATTGTGAAATAAAAAGAAATCAAACTAGTAGAGGTGGAAATTATGGATATAAACGCATAAATTAACATTACATTACATTTTCCCACCAGTAGACGTCTATGACAGGAATATTTTATAAAATTCTCCTGTCACAGTGACGGTTGTTATACTCCTCCGATACGTCTAAAGGTGGGAAACTATGTAATGTTAATTTATACGTTTATACTGTCATCGCCAGTTAACTTGGCGAGACGCACAAACCCAAAATTGCAGAGTGGCTTAGGCTTAGAGGATGGTCATCAGTCTCTGTGACGTTGTGCGTATTATGTCGCCAAGTTAACTGGCGATTGCAGTATCGATAGTTTTCACCTCTACTAGTTTCATCCCTTTTTACTCACAATGTATTATGTTTTCCATCTTTTGCGTTATTTTGCTGATTATCAGCGCTGTATAATGTTTAACGTTACATTTTGCATTGGGTCAACCTGTGCTCAGATTGTTTAAAACTGATCGAATTCTTGTAACTGGTTACACCGTAGTAATCAACTGACCGTGTTCAATCTAACTCTTTATAAGAATTCTTTTTAATGCACACTTTATTTCATTGTATTTTCTTCTAGACAAAGATACAAAACCTTCATACGTTACCCACGAATTGAAAAAAGAAGATACTGCGGATCTGAGTAAATTGAAAATTTTAGACGTTTGTCAAGAATTAACCGGTTTAGAAAATTTCATCGCAGAACTTAAGGAAAAAGACTGTTTTTCTTTTTCAATAGCCTGCAGTAGAATGACAGAAAATAAACCTGTCATAGGAATGAACGTAATGAAACCAGAGGGGTAAGTTATTTTTATTTTGAGTCTTTGGCCTTTCACGAAAATGATACTCCCGAAGTTTTTTTGTGTAGTTCTTCTTTCCTTATCTAGGTGGGTTTCCCCAATATATTTCTGGATTTTTCTGATGTCCTGAGTCTGTGTTGAGACATTCCTTTGCCTCCTTCCTAATCAAATTCTTCAATAAATCTCTTCCTATCAGATATCCTATTCGCATAAAAAGCTAAGCGGTTGCCGATCAACTGCTACATCAAATTTGCTAGCGCGCACAGTATGTCTACGTCTATTCCTATTCTGGTTTACCTTGAATTGGGATACACAGCATCTCAGTAAACATCATATTAAAAATAAACCTTTTAATAATTAAATGCCCGTGGTAATGTTTGTTTTTAATAAATACGATTAACCTAGTTTTTGCATCGACGCATGCTAGTATTTGATACAAGGTCGAGTTGCAATAATATTCAGTGGGTGTTTATTAACAGTCAGCACTTATGAATCACGTTCACCTCGGCTTACCAAAACAGTAAATAAACAATAACCGACTTTAATTATAATTTTACGAGAACAGATAAATCAATTAGCAGTTGAGATTCGAGGGGGTTACATCGATTTCAAGTAAATACTATACCACCAGTTACTTTCTGTGATATATTTAACGTGTAAATAAATGTCTTAACAACGAACGATATTTACTACATCAACCCTCATAGTCGGGGTAACCACCCCTAAGTATCCAGGGTGGCTCAGAAGTCAGGAGCCACCATAACCTGTGTAGTTTGTAAAATTTCCGTTTGCATCTTAGGCGCGCAAACAAAGATGATACCGCAGTAGATGTAAAAAAAGAATATGTGTGCTTTGTACGCACACTATTAAAATTAAAATTAAACATTTTTGTGTAGAATATCTGACGTTTTTTAGGTTTTCTACGATTCCTCAAGGAAAAAGCAATTGCGGACATGCTACAGTTCATAAAAAATGACGTATTAACGTTATTTTTAATTTTTGGTATTATTTTAAGTATTAAAATTAGTTTAAAAGTTAAATAAAATACAATTAAAATGTTTGAAATTTATTTTGTTTCGTTGAAATCATAATAATAGAAGTATAACTTCTTCGTGTGTACAAATTACACACACTATTTTTTTTTTTTTCTATATTAATAAGTCCAAAAATATACAGGGTGAGTTTTATTTATGGAAACACTCAATTTTCTCAGAAAGGGCTTGCACGATTTTTATAGATTTTGGTGGGTAAGGGTTTTCTAATGCGCCCGATATTATAGTGCTAATTACATTGTTGTCAGATTTTCCGTTTTTCTGGAAATCTAATGAACTTTCTTATTTCAAATGAAACACCCTGTATATTTTTTACGTTTTCAAGTCCTTAAGAAATACTGATTATTTTTCATGTTATATTCCTTATACCTAAATGCCATAATTTCGGAGTTATTGTTACATTTATTTAAAAAAAATTTAAATAAATTATGAAAATCAATTTTTTCGGCCCGGATAAACATTATTTTAGGTTGTTTGGATCATTGCGAACAAAAAAGATCTTTTGTAATTTTTTTCTGAAATTAATCGTTTCCGTGTTCAAGGTTTAAAAGCACAAATAAACAATATTATTTTTAAAACTGCGAGGTACTCAAATTCAAGATCAAGCCTTATTTTATCAGTAGTTACCGATAAGTAATTTGAGCTTGTTTCATTTTAAAACATTATTTTTTAGTTGTTAATGCAGCCCGATGGCCCGTCCTCTCATATGGCACCTCATTAACAAATTAAAAAGCAATGTTTTAGAATAAAACTAGCCAGAAAATGTTATGGCAAGCTATTAGAAGAAGAGATGAGCTTGAATTTAGGTACTTCGTAATTGAAAAAGTTATATTTTTTGCTTGTTTTTTTTTGGAACCTTGAAAATCTTTTAAAACCTTTTAAATTGTTTATTACTCGAAAACGATTAACTTTAGAGAAAATTACGAAAGACATTTTTTGTTCCCAAGTATCCAAAGAACGTAAAATCAAATTATAAAAATAAATTTTTTCGTTCCGGGTAGACATTATTTTACGTTCTTTGGATCATTGCGAACAAAAAGGTCTTTTATAACTCCGAAATTATGGCATTTAGGTATAGGGAATATAACATAAAAAATAATCAGTATTTCTTAAGGACTTCAAAAGCTAAAATATACACAGGGTATTCCATTTGAAATAAGAAAGTTCATTAGATTTCCAGAAAAACGGAAGATCTGACAACAATGTAATTAGCACTGTAATATAGGCCTCATTTGAAAACCCCTACCTACCAAAATCTATAAAAATCGTGCAAGCCGTTTGCGAGATAATTGAGTGTTCCATACATAAAACTCACTCTGTATATACAGTCGGAAAAATGAAAGAATACCCATGAATGAACATATAAAACACGCTGTATTTTCCTGTCACCGTGTCACAAAGAAAAGTGCCCAGTGCAAGTACATGTAGTATAATTATTACATGTACTTGAGCTGTCCAATTTTTTGTGTGACACGGTGACAGGAAAATACAGCGTGTTTTATATGTTCGTTCATGGGTATTCTTTCATTTTTCTGACTGTAGGTACCTAAAAACTATTTAAAAAGTCAGTACATCTATAAACTCATTTTTGTCTCTATTCTCACAACTTTTAAAACACAACTTAACAGCCATAACCGTAAATAAAAATGACAACAACACATTCTTTAACCACAGCCGCCATATTGAATAACTTTTGATATGTCATTGGAATGCCCAATCAGAGCGAACATATAACGTATATGTGCGTAGGGCTAACAATTTTGGATGAATTCGCGCACATTTACATTTACTCCCAATCCCAACATTTTTCCCAATCGCGCCTAAAGAAGTATGACTTCAAAAATGATGTGTGTAGCTGTGTTGATACACATGATTACACATGATTCTAGTGTTGATACACATTAATAATAATTGCGAAATAAAAATGATAACAGTTAACATTGTATTCAAATTTTCCAGCTCAGTTGATCAAAAACCAGCCTTCTTTAGCGGTAGTCGAAAACTGGAAGGATTTTCATTTTGTTGGGACGACATCACCCATTACTTAAGCCTAGAGAATATTAAACTCCACTCGAAAATTATTAAACTACTGAAACAAATTTTCGATAAAACATCAACTACGGTGTGCATGGTTGATTCGAAAGAGCAGATCAAGCTGCTGAAGAAAAGTTGCGGTGTTAACTTCGGCTGCCAAGTAGAAGATCCCAAAATAGCCGATTGGATTTTGGATCCGGAAGGAAGAGAAAAATCTTTGAAGGCATTGGTAAGTTCTTGATTATATTTGTTTATAAATATTTTTAAAGACACGATAACTTACACAGACATAATATTATCATCATGAAAGCCTTGTATTCATTGTATAGGTAAAGCCATTTCGGATGGCCTTAATTTGCATATTATTGCACTAGCACGGAAATCGAAATTTGAAGTTACTTCGGAAGCCACGCCTTAGTATTAAATAATTTCAATATTCAGTAGCGGTGCAATTAAGAACAAGTTGTGTGTGTTTCTTGAAAATACATAATTTTATTTTCAAGGAATTTCGCTGGACATGGACGGAAAAATCGTAGCGTTATTAAAGAGCTATTACGGTTGAAAATTTGGTAGTAACATTTGTTGAGTTTTGTTTATTTAGTAACCGATTATTTTGTTCTTGGAGGATGTATAGTTTGTATGTTTGGATGTACATGTACATACTGAGTTGGGATAAAGTATGGAACCAAGCAAATATATTTGAAACGAAAAAACAATATTTATGAAACTTTGCATGCAAGTACAGTGACGCAAAAGGCATCTGTTGCCATATTTTTTGTTACTACTCCACTTCCGGTTTCACCGGAAATACCCTTAACTTATTTAATTTAAATGGGTCACCCTATATATTTTTGCGGATTTTAAAAGAACTTGTTATTTTTACTTCATACATACCAAATATGGTAGAAAAAATTTGTTAAAAAGTGTCTGTAGATAATTTTTTGTATTAATACAACGTCGTAGGAAATAAACGAGTACCATCTATACTGTAGACTAAAATTGTTGTTTACATGCATTGCATGACATATTTGAATTTAGTATAGTAGGTAAAACTGTTACTGAACTAATTGCCAGAAATAAGTTGTATTGAAAATGGTTCATTTAAGTGAAAAAGATCGTATTGAAATATTAATGATAATTGGTTATGGTGAATTTTCATTTTTTGGAATTGAATTTTCCAAATCGATGGATTGGACGTAGAGGATTCATAGAATGGCTCGCTCGTTCTCCGGACCTCAACCCGTTAGATTTTTTTTTCTTTGGGGTTATCTAAAATCACGTGTTTACGTTAATCGACCAACATGCTTGCAGGATTTGAGACAAAGAATAATTGATGAATGTGAATACGTATGGAAATCTTGCAAAAAGTGACTCACGAATTTATTTATAGGCTTGCACGTTGTCAGGAGGTGAACAGCAAACATTTTCAACATTTGAAATTATTTATTTTTTATTTTTAATATCATTGGTCTAACGTAAATAAATTAACCTATTTTTTAACTGTAAAGAGATTTATTTCTTGTTTTAATAGTTTTTTCTTCCACACTTGGTATTTTTGTATTAAAAATAACAAGTTCTTTTAAAATCTGTAAAAATATACAGGGTGTCCCATTTAAAGTAAATAAGTTAAGGGTATTTCCGGTGAAACCGGAAGTGAGTATTAACAAAAAATATGGCATCAGATGCCTTTTGCGTCACTGTACTTGCATGCAAAGTTTCATAAATATTGTTCTTTTCGTTTCAAAGATATTCGCTTTGTTCCATACTTTATCCCAACTCTGTATATGCTTTTTGTGTGAGGTAGTGAGTTAGTTTTTCAATAGATAGATTTTGAGAAAGCACTTAAAGCCTGGCGGGCAATTTGAATTCCTGGTTTTTAATTGAAAATGGTAGTTTTTCGATCCTTTGATGGGATGTACTGGGAATTCTTTTGTTGAGGTTTCCGTTGGTGTGCTGGAAATTTGGGGCACGTGAAGATTTTTTTTTCGAAAACCTCAAAAGATTAATTTGATGTTTGTTAATGGCCAGGCTGAGAGTTGTTTAATGGACTCTTTTGCATGTTAAAGGGTGTTCCGGTAGTACAATAATTGTATGTGTTTATCGATCCTGGGGCTTTGAAGAAGTTATAATAGAAGTACATTTAGTGATTTAGCAGTTTTATATTTGACGTTTGACCATTTGACATTTTGACAAAATTTAAGGAAGATTGCAGTGTGTTTCTCCAGGCAAATGGTTTGTTGTTGAAGAAAAAAGGACGGTAACAGTTTTTATTTTATTTTATGGGAGAAAACAAGAAGGAACAAGGTACAATTTAGGTTGGGTTAAATGGGTCTAAAAAGGGGACTAAAATAACAAGTATTTATGTGATTTTTTTGTTAAATTAATTACCTACTTTTGTTCTTATTAACTGTTGAAATCAAAAATAATATTTTTATATAAAAAGGGGCTTAAAATTATGTTGACATTACATATCTCTATAGTTATCTAGTGTTTTAATTGAACTGTCATGTCTTATGCTCTAAATCAAACCAACTAATAATAAAAAAATAATTCTAAGTGAGAAATCGCTGTGGTAGAGCTGGGTCGCCAAATAATATTAAACGTGTATGTGTATAATTATTTTAAAAATGTATGTATGTATGTACACACCGGGGCATTGAAATTATTGTGCAATATATGTTTTAGTAAATAATGCACGCCTCTATTAGTTACCCAGAATGTCATTTTCAGCTATGAATCACCTACTTTAAAGGCGGTTCTTATAAAATTGTTAGATGCGCCAGAATACGCAAATTAGGGCCATCCGAAATGACTTTATTTATACCGTTTCACTTAAGAACGGAATGCTGAAGAGATAGGGCTACGTATTTCTTATGGATGATAAAAGCGCGCCGATGCCACGCCGTGTGATTAGAATGAATCGTATATCGACAGTCTAGTAGCAACACGTGCCTGAGAGTTTTGGCAACACTGATCTCCATAACCGTAACATTCTATTCTTAACGTGAAACAAAGTATAAAGGTATTTTGAAAAAAACCTTTACTCGAATATCTGAGAGAAATGTGTTGTTTTTCAGACAACAAAATATTCCCCAGAAATGGTGGAGCTGTTACACCTTTCCAAAGGCTGTAAAGGGGTAGGAAGCATAGGTTTAGATCTCTACAGTTCAGTTCCGGCCAAAGATAGATCCTCATTAGAATCTATCATAACTTGGAATGTCAACATTACACTTAAAAATGATTTATTGATAGACAATTTAAAATATTTGGATGCTTATGGTGAGTATATAGATTTTCGTCGTGTCCATTGAATAATTAATTGATAAATAACCGATTTGTTGTAGATTTGGAGACAAATATAATCCCATGTTTGGCTAAAATAGAACTAGACGGTATGCGCGTCAATAAAAATGCATTAACGTGTTTATTAAATAGCATAAAAGGTCAAATTAGCGATACAGAGAAAAAGGCATATGCTTTGGCGGGAAGAAAATTTAATTTTAATTCCTCGGCAGATGTCGCAAAAGTTCTAGGTAAGAAAATATTATAAATTCTATTCTATTCTGTTAGTCCAGAAAGCCACCGCGCATCCGCTAGGAAAAACATTCTAATTCGTATGTTTTGCACAACCTTACTCAAAAAGGACTCCTTTTAACAAATTTGCATGTTGCCAGGACCAAAAGGTGGTCAACAATTTTTTAAACGTTTTTTTTTTGTTTTTTTCCTAAAATTATTTTTTTTTGCATGGAAAAAAGTTTTTGTAGGTTTTTTGGATCATTCCAAACAGAAAAGGTCTTTAGTGACTTTTCTCTAAAAATGATAGTTTTTGACATATAAGCGATTAAAAATTGAAAAATTGCGAAATCGGCCATTTTTAACCCTCAAAAACTATGTGAAAAACTGAAAATTCGAATGTTGCCAAGGTAGGTAGATATTCTTTAAAGATCGATTGATGAAATCACAAAGAGTTTTTTGCAATAAAATATTCAAAACTCCTTTGTTTTTTAATTGCTAATCAAGCGTGCGCGACACTATTTTCCACCGACAGTATGGTGCAAATGAAAGGAATAAATTCGTTATTTCGTAAACCGGCGACGTTAAGGAAAAATCCCGAAACAGGTCGATTTTTATTTTTAAGTTATGA
Organism: Diabrotica virgifera virgifera; assembly: GCF_917563875.1. Lineage (NCBI taxonomy): Eukaryota > Metazoa > Arthropoda > Insecta > Coleoptera > Chrysomelidae > Diabrotica > Diabrotica virgifera. The sequence goes on along the minus strand of NC_065448.1, from coordinate 224,675,833 downwards.
TATTGTGGCATATATGGTATACTAGTGACGTGATCTATCTGGACGTGATGACGTAATCGATGATTTTTTTAAATGAGAATAGGGGTCGTGTGCTAGCTCATTTGAAAGGTTCTTCTTTTTTCTATTCAGTAATATAAACATTTATATAATTATTTATACAGGGTATCCAACAAATGTTTATTAAATTAAATTATTTGACAAAAAAAGAAGTAGAAGGACACCTTGTATAAATAATTATGTAAGTGTTTACATTACTGAATAGAGAATTGAAGAACCTTTCAAATGAGCTACAACACGACCCCTATTCTGATTTAAAAAAATCATCGATTACGTCATCACGCCCAGACGGATGACGTCACTAGTATACCATATATGCCACAATATCATAACTTAAAAATAAAAATCGACCTGTTTCGGAATTTTTCCTTAAAGTCGCCGGTTTACGAAATAACGAATTTATTCCTTTCATTTGCACCATACTGTCGGTGGAAAATAGTGTCTCGCACGCTTGATTAGCAATCAAGAAGGAGTTTTGAATACTGTATTGCAAAAAACTCTTCGGGATTTCATCAATAGATCTTTAAAGAATATCTACCTACATTGGCAACATTCAAATTTTCAGTTTTTCACATAGTTTTTGAGGGTTAAAAATGGCCAATTTCGCAATTTTTCACTTTTTAATCGCTTATATGTCAAAAACTATCATTTTTAGAGAAAATTCACTAAAGACCTTTTCTGTTTGGAATGATCCAAAAAACCTAAAAAAAACTTTTTTCCGTGCAAAAAAAATAATTTTAGAAAAAAAACGTTTAAAAAATTTTTGACCACCTTTTGGTCCTGGCAACATGCAAATTTGTTAAAAGGAGTCCTTTTTGAGTAGGGTTGTGCAAAAAATCCGAATTAGAATATTTTTCCTAGCGGATGCGCAGTGGCTTTCTGGACTATGTGTATCCTGCTAAATTCAAAATTATTTATAGAAACGATACAAATTATTTTATTACAATTATATACAATAATTATTTATATTTATAAAACGATACAAAAATAATAAATAAACATCAACTTCTTTAAAACATATCTTCTTCTTTTTGTATAGACATGAGATGTCTGTTTTTCAATCTTCCTATAATAGTAAGTTGTCGTTCCATCCTTTTTGTGGTCTTCCCACTGATCGTCTTCCTATTGGGGAACCGTCTCTCGCTGTCCTGACTACCCTATTTGTTGTCATTCGGCTTATGTGGTCATTCCATTCTATTCTTATGTTTCTTACCCGGTTATTAATGTTATCCACCTTGCATCTCCGTCGTATATCTGTACTTCTAGCTCTGTCCCATAGTCTGACCATCGATTTTTTGAAGGATTTTCATCTCCGCTGTTTTGAGCAATCTTTTTGTCCTCTCCGTGTCGGGTCGTTTTTCTGCCGCGTATGTCATTATTGGTCTGATGACTGTTTTGTCAATTCTGCCTTTCATTTCTTTTTTGATATTTTTATTTCTCCATATTGTGTCATTCATGCAACCTGCGGCTCTGTTTGCTCTATTCACTTAATCTTCTACTTCTGTTTCGAGCCTTCCGTAGCTAGATAGTGTGATGCCTAGGTATTTAAAGTCCATCACTTGTTCTATTATCTGACCTTCCAGCTCCAATTTACATCTTATTGGATCTGCTGTTATAACCATGCATTTTGTCTTTTTTGGGGAAATTAACATGTTAAATTTTCTGGCGGTTATGTTTAATTGGTGCAGCAAATTTAAAACATATGAAACATAATATTAAAATATATTTAAGAAAAAACAAATAAATATTGATAAAAGAAAAATATCAAGCAGAAAACAATTTTATTCATTTTTAAAATGAATCTCTAACATTTATTTCATCATCGACATGTTTATACGATGTTATTGAATCAATCATATTTGGAGTAACGTTAAAATTATGGGGTTTACTATTTATACTGAGATGCCAATAAAAGTGAATTTACATTAATGCCACGTCTAATGTTAGTTTTAATTAAATTCACTTTGTAGAATGCCCTTTTATAGGCGGCAATTTAATGAGGCATTATTAACACATCTAATACAAAATTTCCTCTTTGAATTTATACACATCAGACGTATCATGAATTTGAGAAATTTAGTACCAGTAGTGTTTCATTTTTAATATCATCATCCAGTCGTACGCTTGAAACCCTGTATTGAAACACATTACATTTTGCTTGGGTGATTTTTTTTTAAATCCATAAGGAAAAATTTCGTGCTGGCTGTATACCAATTATTACAAAAATTGAAGAAAATCTTACGTGTAAAAGGTATATTTATTTAAAACCCCAATAAAGGGCTACATTAAAAAACAGAACGTTTTCGCTCTAAAGAGAGCATCATCAGTGTTCTAAGCCTAAAATAAGTACAACCATAATTAGTGAAGACAAGAGTAAAAATTTAAAGGTTGACCAAGATAAAAAATTAGGTTATACTTACAAGCTCTACATGCTAAGCCACCAAAAATACATGGGTTAAAACCCTTAAAACGCCGACCAAAAGTCTTACATTGGCGTGTTATATATTAAACCCTGGCGATGGCTGAAATTTAAGCAAGATATACCTTAAAGCATCATATGACTATTCCACGTGTATGTGGGTGGTTGAGTTGATTTCTCTGTCTTCACAAAGAGAAATGTAAAAGCCAACTAATTACAGGTGACAGGTAAGAAAGCGTTTCTGACTGATGACAGCACGAGACAGACGGTCCAGCATGAAGTTTTGTGAACTGATATGTAGTTAGGTACACTAGGCAATAGTTTTAAAATTTATTTGTGGTAAAATACTATTTACTTTTTTCCACAACTTGATTACATCTAATTACTTTTCACAATCTAATTTTTAACTTTTTAATATTTAAAAAAAAATTTTTTGAAACAACTTTTACTCAACACCTTCTTTCTTTATTTTATCCATAAAGGTAATAACGAAAATCTTACTTAATTTTTCATTGTCCTAGATATACACATATAAGGACAGAATAATTTTTTAAACCTTTTTATAACAACTATTATTCCTAATCAGTGTTGAGTAACCCTTACATACCCCATAAACTTTAATATAGTACGAATTTCAGTTACATTAATTCATCCTCCATATCATATTAAAATATCAGACATACAGAGCTCATTGCCTCATAATTTTACCATTAGTCATACCTTTGTTGCCTTTCTCATTTCATTCAGTTAGGTACCTACATAAATTATCTTCGTGCTGGATTCAACCTAGACATTGCCCTCATCAAGTTTAATAGTTTAAGAAAAATCTACTTATTTTCTCTGCCCTAAATGCATTTGATCATATGGGCAAATTATTATTTTTCAACTATTAAAACAAAAAATAAGATCTTTATTTTATTTTAAAATACACCTCATGTATGGTTGGTTGCCTATCTTTAGTAATACATTTATTAAACCCCGCTGACAATTGGTTTTTAAATAGCGTTATTTTCACTCCGTATATTATTCTTGGTAGGTTAATAGTGAATACTTGTAATCCCAGCACATGATGTTTGTTGTTATTATCGTATTTTACCACAAACAAATTTTAAAACTATTGGCTAGTGTACCTAACTACATATCAGTTCACAAAACTTCATGTTGGACCGTCTGTCTCGTGCTGTCATCAGTCAGAAACGCTTTCTTACCTGTCACCTGTAATTAGTTGGCTTTTACCTTTCTCTTTGTGAAGACAGAGAAATCAACTCAACCACCCACATACACGTGGTATAGTCATATGATGCTTTGAGGTATATCTTGTTTAAATTTTACCCATCGCCAGGGTTTAATATATAACACGCCAATGTAAGACTTTTGGTCGGCGTTTTAAGGGTTTTAACCCATGTATTTTTGGTGGCTTAGCATGTAGAGCTTGTAAGTATAACCTAATTTTTTATTTTGGTCAACCTTTAAATTTTTTACTCTTGTCTTCACTAATTATGGTTGAACTTATTTTAGGCTTAGAACACTGATGATGCTATCTTTAGACCGAAAACGTTCTGTTTTTAATGTAGCCCTTTATTGGGGTTTTAAATAAATATACTTTTACACAGAAGATTTTCTTCAATTTTTGTTTTTTTTTGTGTAAAAAAAGAAAAAAATAATGTTTTAATTTACATTTTTGTAGTTTAATTTCTTTGTTTCCCTTTCCGAGTCTAAATCAGAATCAGAACTATTAGAAGTTCTTTTGCTTGTACTTGAGATATTTTTGAAGAAATCTACTGGGACTTCATAAATAAGAAACTATGAATATGAGTCTGTGCAGCTTTTGATTTTATTTTGAAATAAATCCTGAGAATCCCCTAATACTAATACACCATATAGGAATCCCCAGTGCAGTAACAACTTTCAACCCAATGCTACAAATCATTTCTAGCAATATTATACCAGCATTACAATGGTATTCATTTTTTGTACTCACATCAATGATCATTTTTATAATTCATCATTTATATAATATTGTGGTTCGTTAAAAATATTTTACAATTGTCAATTATGTTACATATTTTTTTGTCAAAATTTAAAGGAAAAAAGATCAACTCTGAGTGACACTGACATATGTCAAGCACTTACAAAGTCTGCAGCCAATACAAAACCAAGGAGGGTATTATCCATAGACATAATAAGAATAGACAAGGCATACTGAGCAAAATAGTGTCACGCGCGAGCAGTCGATCGGTGGTCATCTATCTCTTTTTACAGAGCGATCCCGCGCTTGTGACAGACAAAGATGGCTAGACCACTCAAATTGAATATTGGCTAATGGCGTCCTTGATATTGGCCTTACTCCTCTATTCACAGAGCGGCCGATACCTTACCTAGCATATTCTTATTATGTCTATGGTATTACCGCATCACTTCATTTCTGTTTAATGACTTACATTGACGTGCAGGCTAATTTTTTTAGATCTTGTATCCTTTCTATTATATTTCTTAATTTTTTCCTTAAAAATGTCTTTTCTTTAATTTTTTATTAAATAACATATTCTACATATTTTCAAAAATGGAATTGAAATGAGATACGAAATGATCCAGAGATTTCTTGTTTATCGTTATGTCCACTTTTAGGTATGTTCCGTGGCAAGAAAACCAGCACCAGAAAGCAAGTTCTCGAAAAGAACCAACACCCCATATCCGACTTGGTCCTTCAATGGCGAAAACTCCACTCAGTCCTCACGAAAACCATTTACCCGTTAATACCAGTGGTGCAAGACGATCGTATACACGGCCGTTACATCACGCACACTGTCACAGGCCGAATCACGATGCATGAACCTAATCTTCAAAATATACCAAAGGATTTCCAAATGGTTAACCCGCTAACCAAAGAAAACGTCGATATCAGTTGCAGGAAAGCGTTTGATGCCTCTGTAGATTATATGTTGTTGTCTGCGGATTACTGTCAGCTAGAGCTGAGGCTTCTTACTCACTTTTCACAGGATCAGTTGTTGTGCAAAATCATGAGAGAGCCTGGGGATGTATTTAGGACTGTAGCTGCTAAATGGAACAGGATAACTGAAGAAGAGGTCAGTAGAAATCATAGTCTAGGGCTAGGGCAGGGGACAGGGCTGTTCCGTGGCCCGATCAAAGTCCACGGTGTTTCGGAGTTCAGAGTGTATTCTTATGTATTTTGATCCGCTGAATTAGAATTTTAAACTTACTTTTGCGTCTGAAGTGACAGGAATTTGCTATAAACGATTTAAATGTTTAAATTATTATAATTCATAAACTAACAAATATAAATCATTTTCACAAATATAATTTGTTCCTTTAAGAAAAGCATTCGACAGGGTCCGACATGAAAAACTATCAGAATTATTGAAAAACATAGAGATAGACAGACGAGATTTACGAATTATCATCAATCTGTATTGGAATCAAAAGGCCAATATAAAAATAGAAGAACACGAGTCCGAGAATATTGATATAAAGAAAGGAGTAAGACAGGGCTGTGTTCTGTCGCCCATACTGTTTAACTTGTACAGTGAAGCTATATTTCAGGAAACGATAGCGGAACTGGGTGATGGAATCTCTATAAACGGAAGAATAGTAAATAACGTAAGATTCGCTGATGACACCGTTATAATGGCAGACACCCTGGAATCGCTACAAGAATTGGTAAATAGGATTAACGATTATTGCATTAGATATGGATTAGAAATAAACAATAAAAAAACTAAATTTATGATTGTCTCAAAATCACAACATGGAAATGAAAGGTTAATAATAGAGCAAACCCATATAGAAAAAGTAGAGACATACAAATATCTGGGAACCTGGGTTGATGACAAAAATGACCAAAACAAAGAAATTAAAGTCCGAATTGAAACTGCGAGGCAATCATTTATAAAAATGAAGACAATGCTTACAACCAAAGACCTTCAGTTGCCTCTCAGATTGAGGGCTCTAAAATGCTACATATTTTCTCTATTACTATACGAAATGGAAGCTTGGACATTGAAGAGACAACACATAAGAAAAATAGAAGCGTTCGAAATGTGGCGTTTCAGAAGAATATTGAAAATTCAGTGGGTTCAAAGGAATACCAATGTTGAATTGCTACGACACCGACGTCTAAGTAAGGAGTTGTGAATAAAGAAACTATGAACAGTATAAAAACAAGGAAATTGGAATATTTGGGTCACATTACCAGAGGAGAAAAATATGAGTTGCTGAGAATTATTATGCAAGGAAGAAGAAGAATAGGAAGAAGACGCATCTCCTGACTGAGGAACCTTAGAGAATACAGAACCTGTAGCATGGTTTAATAGTTAATTACAACTCTTCAGAGCAGCAGCCAACAAAGTGACCATAGTCATTATGATATCCAACCTCCGATAGGAGATGAAACTTTAGGAAAAAGAAGAAAAACCTACAAAATAATTTTTGATCCAGTTGGAAAGATTAATGTAGATCAAGGTGTGCTCTCTCTTGATCGAGAGGAGGTAGAACGGGTAAACCATTTTAAATACCTGGACAGTTGGTTAAATGTAAATGCGACTCCGATGAAGAGATAAACCAGGATCTAAACATCACGTAAGGCTTTTATGAAATGGAATCTAGTTTTATGTAACCGAAACCTGTCGATGAATATTCACAAGAAGGTTCTGAAGTGTTATATGTGTATTGAACGGTTGTGAGACATGGACGTTAAAAAACATAATGCTAAACAAATTAGAAGCATCCGAATTGTGGTGCTATCGACGGATCCTAAAGATATCGTGGGTTTGGCACACTTCCAATGAAGATGTTCTTCAAAAATGATGAATTTAGAACATCTGCTCATAGACATCATAAAGAGAAGAAAAACAGAATACTTCGGCCATATAATTAGAGGACGAAACTCCAAGGACTTTGATCTGGCCCCTAGAATAGCAACTTTTCGTTAACTGTAATTTGTGATAATATGAGTATTTTAGGTTACAGAATCCACAAGACAACACGCTAAACACATTTGCTACGGCATAATCTACGGAATGGGAAACAGAACTCTAGCAGAACAGCTAAATATGGACGAGGATGACGCAGCTGAGTTCATGGAGACGTTTAGAAACACTTATCCCGGAATAAACACGTTTATCCACAATACAATAGAAAATTGCAAAGCTGCGGGATACGTGGAAACTATAAATGGCAGAAGAAGATTTTTACCTAATATAAATGAAAGTAATTCGACTAAAAGAGGTAAGATTGTCCTTTGTATATATTATATTTCTCGAATTTATCGCTAGACATTCGATAGCCAATGGTCCACTCTATTGTACAGCATAAGAAGTATATGTATAGTTTAGCTCTCTAAGCCTAGAAGATCCATGCCTTGGTTTACTATTCTTTTGTGATTTTAAGTTCTGTCTCTTTTAACATCTTTCTTCCATCTGGTTTTCGGTCTACCTTTCTTTTTCTTTCCTCCTATTCCTCCCGTTAGTATTCTTTTGGGTAGTCTCGTGTTTGACATCCTGTGGATATGTCCCAACCGTCTGAATCTTGGTGATTTTATGATCCCTACTATATTCGGTTCTCCATACATCCTCTCCAGTTCTACATTTGGTTTTTTTATCCACATTCGATATCTTTCGTCCAAATATTTTCCTGAGGACTTTTCTTTCTCACACTTTCAGCATGACTTGCTCGGATTTATTCGTCTTCCAATCAAATTTCTATACCAATCTATTTTAAGTTAATGTACAATTTCCTTTTAATCTTATATACCTTTTACAATCAAACAATCTAGATGTTTATAAAATTTTATACAACCATATTAATTGTTTAAAATTAAAGCTCTGAAAAAAAAGAATAAAAAAAATTATAAAAAAATAATAATTAAATAAAATAAAAAGTTACTAAGAAGATCTAAACCTCCGAGAGGTTGAATCGGGTTTAGGTCTTAGCGTAGTAAAAAAATATACAAAAAAATACATAAAAACAAAAGAAAAAAAACTAAATAAAAAAAATTAAAAATATAATAAAAAAATTGTTAAGAAATATATAAAAAAAAATAAAAAAAACAGAGTAAAAAACTTAGTAGTTGTAATAGTATGTAGATAAGGACACACCATTAAACTTGATAAAAATAATAAACTTAAAGATAAAACCCATAACTAAATTAAAATTCATGGTGACGTTTCAATTATTACTTAAATCATCGTCAGAATAATAAGTTTCTTGAGCGGATGCGTTAAAATAATTTTAAAGGAACAAACAATAATTAATGAAAACGTAAAAAATGACATTGACAATCATTGGGTTAAGTCAATAATTTCAAACACGCCATGTCTTGTTGCGTGTTTAAGGGTGGCTTCAAAAGAAATATGGATAATGCCTCCTTGATGCTGAGTTCCGTTGGAGAACTTGCATGACCAATGATTGAGAAGTCCTTACGACTAATAGGGTGGTCAGAATCAGTCATATGTTGGAATACTGCTGAATTTGGAACTGTTCTTGATCGTCTTCCTAAGTGAGGAGTGACACCTAAATGTTCGCAACATCTGACATTAAAGTGACGTCGAGTCTTCCCGACGTACGTAGCTGCACAGCTACTACATTTGAATTGGTATATAATGTTAGATGCGAGATCACTAGGAATCATGTCTTTCACATGGAAACGAGATCCTATCCTTTCCAAAGTCGTGAAAGCAAATCTTAGTTCTATAGAGGGAAATGCTTTTTTAATTGTTCTACGGATGTTGTGTCGGATTTGTAAGCTGTGGTAACCAGTATATGGAAGTTTGATATAGATCTTTTCTTTGATTTCTTCTACTTTGCTGTTTGGTTGGAATTTGTTATTGAAAAAACGTCTGATGTATCTTTCTAAGAAGTTCAACGAAAAAACATTTTTACTTAAGATCACCTTTATGTTTTCTAACTCTTCATGTAGGAATTGCCAGGTTGAACAGATAGTGAAAGCGCGGTGAACAAGTATGTTGATTAAACTTGTTTTGTATTTGTTGGGAATGAAGCTATCTGCGTTTATATACAGGCCGGTGAAGGTTGGTTTTCTGTATATTGAAGTGGAAAAACCTGAAGGTGATCTGAAGATGCTAATTCCTAAGAAGGGCAGATTTCCAATGACTTCAATTTCACTAGTAAAGTTCATATTGTGGTGTTTCTGGTTGAGATAATCTAAAAAATGTTGAATGTGATCGGTATGTTTGAAGATGAGAAAAATATCATCCACGTATCGTCTATAAAGAAGTGGCTTAAGATCAATTGGACAGTCAGCTAACCATGTTTTCTCATGGTAACATAGAAAAGTGTTCGCGAAAACTGGTCCTAAAGGAGAGCCCATTGCAACGCCATCTATTTGTCTATACAAATTGAAATTGAAGTTAAATTGTGTTACATTTTAAAAAACATCTTTTTATACCATCTGAACCGCTTGTGCTAGAGTAAAAAAACTTTCAGTGATTATCCATGTACTGGTGATATTTACAAATTTGTATAATTCACCCCCATTTTTCCCCGGAACCACCCAAAAAAAAGGAGAATTAATAAAAAATGTGATTTTCTTGGAATCCTTCACACACCATGCCCTTTATTAAAATGCGCGTTCTTATTACCCATGCATGGACACCAAAAACGATTTCTTGATGCAACCCCTGTAGCCAAAAAAAAATAAATAAAGGGGGGGTTGAAAAAAGATTTTCTTTTCGCTTTTTGACTCATATGGACATATACTCCATCAATTGGGTTTTTCATAAATATATATATGATTATTTCAACATCCCTGCGGAAACTACCCCTATCCGTGAATATAAACTGCAGAAACTACCCCTATCCCTTGGAGAGCATGTTTTTACGATTTTCTTATTACCTATGCATTTTTTAAAAACAAAACTTATACAGAATTAAAGACCACTATTTTCTCTACAAATAAGGTCCTATGCATTTTTTTCGTATAAGCAACCGTTACGGCACAGTGGCGCCGTAAACCTCAGAAATGCTTTGGCGGGCTCCAGTTTTGTTTTTTTTTTTTTTCGTCACCTATTCATTTTATTGATAACGTACTTATGGAAAATAAAAGAACACACTGTCTGCTACACATTATGACCTATGCATATTTTATTTTCTTTGCACCCTAAAGCCACAGTGGTGGCCCAAAATCAATTTTTGATTATTTTCTTTATTATTTCTCTTTTTTTTTTTGGGGTGGTTCCGGGGAAAATATGGGGGTGCATTATACAAATTTGTAAATAATACCAGTACGTGGATAATCGCTGAAAGTTTTTTTACTGTAGCATAGGCGGTTCAGATGGTATAAAAAGGGGTTTTTTAAAATGTAACATACTGTAATTAAAAAAATTGCAATTGCCCTTAAATAAAACCTACACCAAAAAATCAGCCACTTATTTGTGATTAATTGCCGCAGGGTTTCTTCTTAATTTTCATTACAGATAGGGAAAAATATATTTTTTAAAAACATTTTTTTTTAAATTTGTCCACTTTGGGGCGACACCCCCGCTAAACGGTGGGTGATAGACATGCTGTCGGGAAATAAATAGTAGCAAATATAGTCCTTTATTTTATTATTAAGTAAATTTTTTGCAAAACGTACAGAAAGGGCTACTTTTCGCAAAAACCACAAATTACCCCCTTTAAAGGGACGAAAAGGGGGTTCCGGGACGAAATTTTTTAAGAAAAAGTTAGTCTCATAATAAGCACCCCTTGATATACCAGAAAAAAAAAATAAAACCGGACTTGTGTCCATTTTGCGAGGTTCAACCTCTGTTTCCTACACTATTTATATTCTTATCTTAGCTCTTCTAGAGATGTTCTTACTTCTTAATTGTTTAGAGCAAAGCTACAACGATTACCAGCTATAATTCTCGCTTGGATTTCTTGTTTCATATTTGGTCTCCTAGTAGTATGGTATAGTTAGACCCAAACCCAGACATCCAAAGTGAAAGTTATCCTCCAACACCAAATTGTTCTATATGGTCCACATAATGTTCAGAAAAAAGTCACACCATTTTGAGCGTCGGGTTTGGGGGGGAGAGGGGGGAGAAATCTGTAAATTCGTAGTTTTTTACGTTTTTCGTCAATATTTCTAAAACTAAGCGGTTTAGCATGAACAACCCTCTACACAAAATTGTTCTACATTAAATTTGAAATAAAAAAGGCCCTATGCATAACCCTTCTAAAATGAACGGTTCCAAAGTTACGGAGGTAGTATAGTATAATTGGTCCAAAAAAAGGCCTAACCCAGACATCCAAAGTAAAAGTATTCCTTCAACACCAAATTGTTCTATATGGTGCACATATTGTTCAGTAAATAGTTACACCATTTTGAGCGTCCGGTTTGGGGGGGGGGGGGGAGATGGGGGAGAAGTCGGTAAATTAGTAGTTTTTTTTAAGTTTTTCGTCAATATTTCTAAAACTATGCTTTAGCGTAGGGAATATTCTATAGAAAAATGTTCTACATAAAATTTAAAACAAAAAAGGTTTATACATAATTGTTATAAAATCAACGGTTCCAGAGTTACGGAGGGTGAAAAGTGGAGGTTTTCGATACTTTTTATATTTACCGATTTCTCCCCCCTCTCCCCCCCAAACCTGACGCTCAAAATGGTGTGACTTTTTTCTGAACATTATGTGGACCATATAGAACAATTTGGTGTTGGAAGATAACTTTCACTTTGGATGTCTGGGTTTTTGGTATAGTTATATCATAAATATTGCCCAAAAAATATAAAAAGTATCGAAAACCTCGACTTTTCACCCTCCGTTACTCTGGAATCGTTGATTTTATAACAATTATGTATAGAACATTTTTTGTTTTAAATTTCATGTAGAACATTTTTGTATATAACATTGTTTACGCTAAAGCATAGTTTTAGAAATATTGACGAAAATCTTAAAAAAACTACTAATTTACCGGCTTCTCTCCCATCTCCCTCCCAAACCGGACGCTCAAAATGGTGTAACTTTTTACTGAACAATATGTGGACCATATAGAACATTTTGGTGTTGGAGGAAAACTTTAACTTTGGATGTTTGGGTTAGGCCTTTTTTGGACCAGTTATACTATACTACCTCCGTAACTTTGGAACCATTCATTTTAGAAAGATTATGCATAGGCATTTTTTATTTCAAATTTAATGTAGAACAATTTTGTATAGAGGGTTGTTCATGCTAAACCGCATAGTTTTAGAAATATTGGTGAAAAACTTAAAAAACTACGAATTTACCGATTTCTCCCCCCTCTCCTTCCCAAACCCGAAGCTCAAAATGGTGTGACTTTTTTCTGGACATTGTGTGGACCATATAGAACAATTTGGTGTTGAAGGATAACTTTCACTTTGGATGTCTGGGTTGTGCCATCTTTTGGATCAACTATACTATACTATAGTGAATATCGTTCCTAGATATTGGAATCTTTCTACTTCTTCGAATTTATATATTTTTCCTTTTGTGCTTATTGTCAGGTATTGTCCTTTTATGTATTCTCGTTCTGTCCATTCAATAGTCTTTTCTTCGTTTATGTATACCCCTTCCTTTCTTGCTATCAACTCTAGTCTTTTTAGTATTTCTTTTAATTCTTCTTTACTTCTGGCTATCAGTACTATGTCATCAGCGAATGCCAAGCATTGGTGTTTTCATTGATATACAAGTCATGTCCTGTTACTTTCGGCTTCTCTGATGACAATTTCAAGAAGGATACTGAACAGCAATGATGACAGTGGTCTCCTTGTCGCACCCCTTCACCGGCCTTAAACTTTCTAGCAATATTAGTTATAAGATTTTCTGTTTTAAAATTCTTTTATTGTAATAATTATAGGTCACGCTGAACGTCAAGCTGTAAATACCACCATCCAAGGCTCGGCAGCAGACATAGTGAAGAAGGCAATGATAAAAATCGAACACGACTTACAACAAATGTTCCATAAGGCGAAAAACAAACCGAAGATGGTGCTACATCTTCACGATGAGCTGATCTACGAAGTGCCGACTAAATATCTACGAAAAGTTGCCAAAGTCGTCAAAAAAAATATGGAAAACTCGGTTGAGTTGTCAGTTCCATTTCCTGTGAAGTTAAAGAGCGGACTTTGTTGGGGAGATATGTCCGAAATAGTTTTGTAGTTCAAGTTTTAGTCCTTTTATTCAAGTTTTATTTCGCACGTGTCATTTTTATAACAAAAATAATTTTTACATTTAATTATTGTGATATACTATAGGTAGGCTCTTTATATCTTTTAACTCTCACTTTTTCGATAATTTCTGATATTTTATATAACATTTTTAATAATTTTGTTGTTGCCAGTGTACTATTATAGCCCACTCTTTCATGGTTTTGCTCAGGATTTTAAACATTCGATTCGCTTCGATTGACATTTTTTTCATTTATAGCTTACGATCTACTTCAATAAAGTAATAAGTATTATTGTGTATCAATTTATCAATCAAAGATATAATAAAAACTTTATTAATTTTAATATAACGCGGGCACATAAATTTGATACACCCTGTATATTGATTTGTAACTATTTATTATAAGTAGTTTTTAAGAAGTGGGTTATCGTTAATAAGTTTTTTCCCTGAAAAATAAAACACATTAGGAAAGAAAGTGATATGAATAGACAATAATTGTTCAGGGTATTTGGAGATTATAACGGTGTTTTGTTATGCACGAGGCCAAAAGCCACAGGTAATAATATCCTTAGAAAATAATGTAAAAGAAAGAAGATTGGAATTTTAATCTCTTTTTGTTTAACCCCGAGTAAATTTTGTAGAATTTCCCGAAAGTAATTATTATGATGGTAGGAATATTTTTGAAAGTGTGATTGGGTTTTTTCGAATGAAAAAAAGAATGAGGAAGAAGAAATGTCTCTGATTGGTTTGGCAATTTGGAATGGGAAGGAGAGAAGGTTGAATTTTCAGATAGTTTTGGACAGAGGGATTATTATGTGATCGGCATCGCTGAAGAGCAGTCGACGTTTTCGTGGATAGTTAAAAAGCAAGTACCAGTGGTTGTTTGATAGTGGAGAGTGGAGCTGAAAAATGGAACGAGAGACAGATCAAATTGAGAAGAAATACCTCTTTGATTCTGTATTATTGTGAGAAGGAGAGGAGAGAATTTTGGAGTTGTTTGAATCGAGTACTGGTTAATAGAGGCCTGGCTCGTTGTTTTTTGGAGAATTAGTGCTGGTATGCTGCTGGATTGAAGCTTGAGAACGGAGAGGGCTTTGATGGGTAGCCTAACATAGTCAACAAGGGAGAGCTGTTTGGGTCAAGAGGAGACATCATTGTGAGTGAAGCAAAAGGTCAGTCAATTTATGTGAAAGATATTTTTATGTTCGGAAACTAAAATTTTGAGTAAAATCATATGAATTAAGATTCCAATATTTCAAAAATTAAATAGGAAGTATAAGTAATTTGCGAATACCTAAATTTGTTTGTTTAGCTTGTTTTATCAAAGTCATCGGAAACAAACCGATAAATTTCTATTTGAACTAGAATAAATTTAAGTGGTAAAAATTTCATTCGGACAGCTATGTCCATAGGTTTTAATTGATCGATTTTTAGAGTATTGATTTTGATAATAAAAGATATTTCTGTATGCTTATTTTATATTTCTATTTATTTCTCTTTCCTATTTTTCTTCCGATAAGGACCAACTAAGAGATACTGAAACCACGAGAGAAGATAAGTATAACATAAGATAATTTAGATATTTTTTGTATTATAAAAAGGCACCCTGAGATTTTTTCTTAATTTTTTGTATGATTTGCGACAATTGGATAATTGATTAAATAATTAATTGGAGTAATCAAATAAAGACTAATTGATATAAAAGTCATAAAAAGTAGATCATAACAGTATATATGATAAGTTCCTGGCTTATGACAGGTATCGTCCTTTGACGACTCTCTGGAATTCACCTAGCAACTAGGTCTTCTGTCCAAAATCTTTTTCGATTGACATGAAATTTAAAATACACATAGGAAACATGCCAAAGAAGAAAGTTATACAGTTACCCCATATTAATGGGTAAAAGCATGCATATTAAGGTAAGGTAAGCCTACTTACAAAAATTCGGTACCCCGTCAAAATAGCCCCGACATAATATCCCTCACACAAAACAGCTTCGTCAAAATAGCCGCGGAACAATAGCTCGCCCACAAAATAGCCCTGACAAAATGGTCCCGACAAAAAATCCCTTAAAAATATATTTTTTTCGGAAATGGTAATTATTCTCTATTCAAATGTTTATTTTAAACACAATAAATAAAAATGGTCTTTTAAATTAAAGTTGACGCTAAATCCCGCCAGTATAATATCGGACTTCGAAAAAGTCATCTAAACTGCAGCAGCACAAGTATTTAATGGCGTTGAAATCGTTGGATGTTTGTTTCACCTAGGGCAGTTTTTGTGGAGAAAAGTCCAAGAATGTGGTTTACCAGAAGATTACCAAAATAGCGAAAACGTGCGTCAATACACAAAAATGATTTTATCTTTAAGTTTCATGATGTCGGAGTTTCGGTAGATGATGTAATCATGCAGGGCCGTGCCGCGCTATGATGCGGTGAGGCAGCCGCATCACGCGGCATCACAGTGGGGGCGGCATAATCAGTAAAATCTAATATAATAATAGAAAATTAAACATTATTGGAGAGAATTTTTGAAAAGAATTAGACTTTTGGCCTCACAATGCTCAGCTTTTCGTGGAAAAAATGATCATTTGTTTCTACCTAATAATGGAAACTTTTTTAAGTTAGTACAATTGCTCTCTGAGTTTAATCCAGTAATGGAAGAACATATCAGGATAGTTCAAAGAGAGTCTGATACATGGTTTGTGACTTATTTAAACAAGAGTAGGCAAGATGAATTGATAAGTTTAATGGGTAATTTATTTAATTTTTTTTATTTAATATGCTCTACAGGCCTTGTAGGCCTAGGGCTTTACAACTTAACAGTTACAATTTTACATAATACAAATGACAATATATTGTGATGAACGCGCTAATAACCGGCAAAATAGCACAAAAGATGGAAAACGTATTCGCGGTGTGCAAGTACTTGGAAGGGATACGCGAAACGATCGTGCGCGAATAGCGGAGAAATATTGCAACTTTCTTAAATAATTCATATTGTCAACTGAAATTGTCAAATTGACGTACATTTCATACCTATTGTCATTTAAGAAGAAAAATTATATATTGCTCCACAATATTGATATGATAAGCAATTATTATATAAAGGTAAATTTAATTAATTGTATTTTGCTTGCAATACTGCATTTTAACAACTAATTTTATTTACTACATACAATTGTTTACCTTTGAATAAAATAACCCATATCTTATTTTTTCTTATTATTTTTTTGGACTGTGGCATTGACAATTATCCAGTAACCAGGACCATATGATTGGCCAATATAATTAAAAGTGCGAATAAAAGTACAGAGCGTAGAAATAGGTGTCGCTTTTCCGAACTTGCACGGTCCCAATTAAGTTGTGAGATAAAAAGAAATGAAACTAGTCGAGCTGGGATATTTAGCGATATTAACCTATAAATTTACATTATATTGATTGTTTCCCACCTTTACACGTATTAGAGGAGTATGTCAACTAAAACTGTCACTGTGACAGTGGTAGTTGCCAAACTCGTGCGGTACGTCTAAAGGTGGGAAACAATCAATATATTGTAAATTTATAAGTTAATATCGCTAAATTTCCCAGCTCGACTAGTTTCGTTTTCGCACATAACACCGATTGTTTCCCACCTCTAGACGTATCAGAGGAGTATGTCAACTAAAACTGTCACTGTGACAGTGGTATTTGCCAAACTCGTGCAGTGCATCTAAAGGTGGGAAACAATCAACATAATGCAAATTTATAAGTTAATATCGCTAAACTTCCCTAGCTCGACCAGTTTCATTTCTTTCCATCTCACAACCCAACACGCCCTCCATCCTTGGTGCCACCCTGCGGGCATTAGCGCGCTCATCACTGTATATATTATATAATTTTATTTAATGTCTGTGTAAAAATTACTGCACTATTTTTCTCCACTGTATCCTATTTTTTGCTTTTTATTTCCAGTCTGTAATTTCCATCGATCCTTGGTCTACCTCGTCTCCTTGTCCCAACTGGTCTTCTTAACAGTACTTTCAGTTTAATGGGTAATATTATCTTAAACAAAATTGTCGAAATAACAAAAATCGCCAAATATTTTTCGATAATCGCCGATTGTACCCCAGACGTTAATCATATTGAACAGCTCGCATTGACGATAAGAGTTGTCGCTTTTAATTCTTGTCAGAACAAATACCTATATTATGTAATATCGAAGGATTTTTTATTGGTTTTTTTGAAGCTAGTGATTCAACCAGTGAAGGTTTAACGGAACTTATTTTGACAAATTGGGAAAAATTAGGTCTTGAGTTAGGATGGCTTAGAGGACAAGGCCATGATAACGGGACCGATAATATGAAAGGAATAAGAAAGGGTGTGTAAAATAGAATACCTACTTGAAAAATATCCGAGGCGCTTTAGGTGCCCTGCGCTTGCCACTCTTTAAAATTAGTCATAATTATTGACGCAGAGTCTTCTTCTATAGAAACAACAACCTTTTTTGTATTATACAAGAACTGTAGGTGAACTTTTTTCTGGTTCTACACAGCGTTGGAAAGTTCTGAAAAAATATGTTTCAAACTAACTCTAAAACCGTTGAGTGTTACTAGATGATCAAGTCGAATAGATCCATTGAAATCTTTAAGATTTAAATTTTGTAAAATATATTATGATGCCTTATCCGAAACAATAGAAGATATCAACAAAGATCCAGAAACTAAAGTCAAAGCACGAGGATTAGTAAAAGCTACTTATTAAAAATTATAAATTTATATGCGGTGTTGTTCTTTGTCATTTGGCTATTTCATATAAATTCAGTCTCGAAGATGTTGTAACATGTAACTATAAATTTGTCAGATTGTGTAAAAATGTTGTCGGAAACTACAGAAAAAATGAAAAGTTACAGACAATCAGGCTAAGACCAAATGAAAATTATTGTTAATGGAATTGCAGAAAATCTTGATATAAGTTCCGAATTTCCAGCTGAAAATGAAATTCGAGCCAGGAGAAAAAATCGCAAATTCGATTACGAAAAATCTGTGGATGGTTCTTAGCGGAGGAAGATAAATTTAAAATAAATAATGGTTCATCTATATTTTAGACATTGCCATTAATTCTTTGAATGGCCGATTTTAGCTTCTAGAAACTCATAATAAAAATTTTAAATTTTTATATGATTTTTTTAATGGAGGAAAATAGATGATAAAACACTAGAAAAATATTGTATGAATCTTCATTCGATACTTTCAATAGAAAAATAATAAGAATCATATATAGAGTCAAATAATATTCTAGAAAAATTGCGTGATATATCTCTAATGATACCGTACTCCATGAAAACTTTTTTAAGGTTTGGAGATATTGAACTGTTTGTGCCAAAATAACCTAATTTCTTTATACCCAAATATAGTTGTACCACTAAGAATTTTATTAACACTCCCTGTCTCAGTAGCTAGTGGGTAAAGAAGTTTTTCAAAAATTATTAAAAACTATTTACTAAAGTCCATAAGACAAACAAAACTAAAAAATATAGCACTCATTTCAATAGAGTCCTCACTAGCTGCTACTTTAACGAATGTGATTGACGAGTTTGCCAAAATTAAATTCAGTAAAGAAGGGCAAAATTGTAATTTTTGTAAATGTTATTTAATGTTAATACATATTTCATTTAATTTAAAGTAGGTTTTGTCTTTAAAATAAAAGTTGTCCTTCATTTTGTGTAGGTTTAGGTTCATTTAATAAAAATAAAAGTTAAGTTTCAGTCATACTTAAGGGGCGGCATTTCGAAGACTTGCATCATATTGAAAAGATGTACCGCACGGCTCTGTAATCATGGCCCTTGAAGAATTAATGGAGAATTTTCCAAACTGTTTGGACCCTATTGTAAATTACTGGGAGGACAACTACATTGGACGACTTATAGGAAATCGTAGAGCTGAACCTCGCTTTGCAATTTCAATTTGGAATGTTTACGGTAGAGTCGAAAATGGTCTTCCATGTACGAATAATTCCGTTGAGAAATAGCATCGCGCTTTTCAACAAACTTTAAACTGTCACCATCCATCTGTTTACAAACTTGTGCAGTCCATAAAAGAACAGGACCAAGTAGTCCAGGGTAATAAGCAAGAAATAGACCATGTTCGGGACACTCAAAGATAGCTTCAGTGATAGCACTCAAGATAGGAGCTGACTACTTTTTTAGTTATTGTAGACCTATACGAAGAAAACCTACCTGTTTCCTACATAGCGTTCGCGTCCGTTTTTTAATTATTAACAATTTAGTGCAAAAATCGCGATGTTTTGGATTTTTTGCACCCCATTCATAAGCTAAACAGTTGACATAAAACTACAACATTTAATTTAATTTTTTAGAACATTGAAAAACGTTCAAAATGCCGATTTTTGAAAGTTAAAAAGTTAATTTATTGCTACGCAAACTGCAAAATAAGTGAAAATCGTTATTTGTTAATAAGTTTTACTAAAACTACTTTAGAATTTTAGTGTTTCACCCAAAGTTGTGAATTGGGGTACTTAACAAACCCTCAAAATTTGAGACCGATCCAATTATTAGTTTAAAAGTTATTCTATTTGTTTATCCCAGAGACCTTTATTTTGCAATAACATAAGACAGAAAATAATGAAGATAAGGCAATTCTGCGTATGTCAAATGAAAGTAGAACAGTGATACTATCAAAATGTACTAAAAAAAATATCTCATATAGTCAAAAATACTAATGCCAAATTTTTGAAATTTTGTAGTTTATAAACATTTAGAACAACTTTAAAAATATTGTCCGTAGAAAAATCATTTTACATATATTCGAAAAGTTGGTATTTTACACGAATTTTTAAAAATGTTGTTCAGTTGGTGACTAGTCGTAGTAAGTGAAGGGGGAGCTGGGAGCCGACAAATGCACGAATTCAAAAACTAAAAAAAGCAACTTAAACTACTATCATTTTCTATATCTCGGGATCTGCTGAATATATTTTGACCTTTCTTTTTTTAATTTGTATGTAATTTTTCTGTACATTACAAATATGTAATTCGTCTATTTGCAATTTGACATTTATTAATTAATAAAAAGTTTAATTTGTTTAAACAATTTTTGAAAAAATATTTTTTTCCAAAAATCCATGTTTTTAATCAGACTATCATAATTAATCATACAAAAAGTTAAGGTATACTTTAATAAATAAATTATCTCCAATAAAAATATTTTATTTATTAAAGTGAACTTTAACTTTTTGAATTTTTGTATAAAATATTTTTCCAAGTATTGTTTAAACAAATTAGACTGATTATTAATTAATAAATTTATAAACAAATTGCAAATTTGTAATGTACGTAGAAATTACATACAAATTAAAAAAGAAAAATGAAAATCCATCGAGTTGATCCGGAGATACAGAAAATTGTATTAGTTTGAAATTGCTTTTTCGGTATTTTAAACTCGGTGGATTCGTAGGTCCCCCCTAGTAACCGTTTGAACTACAATTTTGAAAAATTGTAGAGGGTGCTGTGAAGATACAATGTTTATGCAAATTTTTTAACAAAAAATACAAATCCCATTATTTAAAATGGCATCAATGAAATTCCTTAATTATTATAAACGAATTAGCTGTGAATTAAAAAAACACCTGGCAAACTTTGTCCCTAATGAACACAGGTTAATTTTTTTTATTTGAAAATTCGTGTTAAAATACTAGCTTTTCGAATATATAAAAAGATTGTTCATACGGACAATATTTGTAAAGTTATTCTAAATGTTTATAAACTACAAAATTTCAAAAATTTGGCATTAGGATTTTTCTGTTTATTGATTCATTTTTTATCTTTTTTTAATACATTTTGATACTATCACTCTTCTACTTTCATTTGGCATACTCGGAATTGCCCTACATTCAATATTTTCTGTCTTATGTTATTGCAAAATAAAGGTCTCTGGGATAAACAAATATAGAATAACTCTTAAACTAATTAATGGATCAGTCTCAAATTTTAAAGATTTGTTAAGTACCCCAATAGCCAACTTTGGGTGAAACACTAAAGTTCTAAGATAGTTTTAGTAAAAGTTATTAACAAATAACGATTTTCACTTATATTGCAGTTTGCGTAATTAACTTTTTAACTTTCAAAAATCGGCATTTTAAAGGTTTTTCAATGTTCTCTAAAAAATAGAATTTTGTAATTTTATGTCAACTATTTAGCTTTTAAATGGGGTGCAAAAATCGCGATTTGATTTTTGCACTAAATTGTTAATAATTAAAAAAGGGACGCGAACTCTAGGCAGGAAACAGGTAAGGTTTTCTTCGTATAGGTCTACCATAACTAAAAAAGTAGTCAGCTACCTGGATATTTGAGTGTCCCGAGGAAATCCTTATTACCCTGGACTAAAGTGAAAATACAGCTTACCCGCTTAAGAGCAGGTATTAATTCCCCCAATTCGTCTAAACGTAAATATGTCCAATTAAGCCGAAAACTTGAAATACTAATTGAAAATTACGATGATTCCACAGTTCTGTATTATCTTAGAAGGATTTCATCTGGAAATATAAAAGTTAATTTTTTATTCTTTTGTTTTTTAACTATTTTTATCATATTCGAATTAATATACTAAACATTTTTATATTGAAATATTATCTGATTAATATTTAGTATTGTTTTAGGTACTAATTTTTTGGAATATGTTGTAATAATGTTTTGAACGAGAATGTATTAAATTCTTGACGTTATGATAAAATAAATGGTACTTCCTTAAAAGGTAAAATTTTTTATTGGGGGTGTCTTCGTAGCCGGGGCTTTCTTGGCCAGGGCTATTTTGTGTGCGATCTATTTTGTCGAGGCTATTTTGACGGGCCTGTTTTGACCGGGCCATTTTGACGGGTCACGCAAAAATTCATTAAAATCCTTGTGGTTCTTTATAATTCTGAGGTTTTGTAATATTTTACTGTGAAAGAATGGACTATGTGTTATATACATAACATACTTGCTTAATAAACTAAGTGGCACGGCAAAAACCCGAGAAAATGTTTTTACTGATAAAAATGTATAAAAAAAAATTATTTGCCTTACCTGACACCATGTGACTTAACTATAATCAAAGTCAAAATGGAGGAAAGTAAAACAGATTGTTTTAAAAATGCTTTAATTGAATTTAATATGAACACCACGTGATTAATACACATTATGGCATCTGTTTCTACAGATTCTTTTACTTTTTAATATAATCTATATTCTTTATATTATTGTGATAAATAAATACACGAGATGTGGCTACAAAATAGTGAGGTTAATGATCTTATTGATTATTGAATAACTACACATGCGTATGATTGAATCCATGTGAAGTTTGCTCTTCTAATAGACACCTTTTCAGTGTTAACATTGTGGGCGTGGCATTCACTTTGTACGCTTGTCAAAATGTTTCTCTAGTGATACAAGTTGTAAAATTACTCACCTTATTCGCCTTACCTTACACCATGTGACTTTATCTGCAATCAAGGTCAAAATCAAAGAAAACTAGCAGTTTTTTAATGATATTTATGTTCTTTATACGTTATTAACAATTTTATAACAGTAAATTAATTATTCTGGCGATTACTAAACTGTATGGTTATTAAACCAGGGATATAAGTGAAAATTGTGCAGGAATTGCTAAGAGCACAATGTTTGTAAAATATTTTTAATGACAGATATCTTATGTGCCTTACCTGACACCATGTGACTTTTATCTGCTCCCAAAGTTTAAATCTACGACAAAAGAAACGAGGGAGAGAAGCAAATCGAATAAAATGATAAGTAAATATGTGAAAGCATAAACTAAAAATATTTAACAGCATTAATTAAATTATTTTGTAGCCACACCTTGTATGTGTTGCTATGTTTAGGTGTACATTACTGTATTTTTAAAATTATTTATTCACTATTTCTGTAATATACGTTTTTTACGTGTATTAAATTATTTTTTCGCAAAACTGTCTTATCATAATGATAATAACCACACTACTAAATTTGTCACTGCATCTCTTCATCATCATCGACTGTTTCTGCGTTGAGTTCTCCATTGGTAGTGGAAGAAACCTCATTAGCTGTATTATCCGCTTCCTTTCGCTGCTCTTTTTGAAGCTGACTAAGGTATGACTCTTGTAAGTATTTTATTTCTGCTTGAAGATCGCCGTATTTCTTTTGCAAGCCTCGTTCTCGCTCTGTTTGTCGGCTGACGTCTTCAGTGAGAGACTGGAAAAGAAAAAGATAATAAAACAATCTTTTATAAAGTATCTTTGATACTCATAGGAACAAAAAGTAAGCCCAGCTAAACCAAGAGAACTAAAAAAACCAAAAAGGAGAAACCGTATTTAAAGATAAACAGATCAGCAGAATATAGGAAGAGTATTACGAAAAAATGCTATTCACTACTAGGGGAGTGCAATTAGAACGAAAACATGCATTGTTTCGGAAAAATTCAAACAAGCTTATATTTTTCTAAAATTTTTTTTTTTAGTTTATATACTTGTTAAAGTAAAAAGTTCTACTCGCAGATTTGGCCGCTAATTGTTTATTAATTGTTTAAACAATAACAATTGTTTTGTATAAATAATTTTAAAAATATCGTTAAATTCATCATTTAACTTTGATCAAATATGTTTATATTTTGTTTTTGATTATACTGAATCCGAATATGGCATTGCAATTTGAAAATTCTTATACAGTATGTCTGCGTAGCTAGCAACCACATAGAAAAATTTTTCTTAAGAGTTAAGTGCCTTTATTATTCACAATATTTTAATTAGAAGAATGTAGTTGAACACTTAAACAAATTTTTTAATTCCAAACAACTTTTCTTAATAACAATTTTCGATATTGTGAAATGTAAAGGTACTTTATTCTTGAGTGAAATTCATATTTTTTTACATATCTCGTATAAAATTAATTACATTTGATATTTGATGATTGCATCTTAGATTATATATGATGCAGAGTATTTTATAAAGAATAACTTTTTTTCGTAAAACTGATAATAAAAAAGTTATCAATAGGTTCCAAGTTACGCAGACATACTGTATAAGAGCTAAAAAAATTTTTTTGCTGAACATTTATTATTGTTGAAGCTTATTATGTAAATGTATTTTAGGTAAGTTTTACAGAAAAAAGTTTTGATCATTTTGTTTAAACATTTTTTTAGCTGGTAATTTTCGGTTTTTGTATTACATTTTTGTTATATTTCTTAATTTTCTCAAAAAGAAATAGTGTATTTCATTTCTAAAGTTAAATAATTTAGTGCATTTCAAAGATTACATCCTAAGCTTTAAAAAAGCAGTTATAAAACTGTAATAGATCTGTTCAAACGGAGTAATACCGTCTTAAAGTGGTGGTAATTCTATAAAACTACGAAGATTTCAAAAATTTCATTTTTTGAGACGTCATATCATTTGAATTAAATTTTTGAGATTTTTTGAAGTTATACTTCTTTAGGCGCGATTAAGAGTAAAATTTTTCATAAATCTGCGCGCATGCGCACACAGACAGTATGACGTTTAGTTGCTAATCTTTCAAATTATGTATCAGCGCAAATAAGCCATTAAAATAATATATTAGTGTTTTTTAGTAAATGTATTATTTATTATAATTTTGTGTCTTTGGATTTGTCTTCCTTGGGCGTAAAATAATAAAACATCTATTTTTATATTTCACTTGTCACAGTGATGTGTAATTATGTATATCTGAAACGTCAGTAACATGCGCCTTGATGGCCTGGTTGGTAGAGCATTGTACTAGAGTTCGCGAGATTGCGGGTTCAAATCCCGGACGATTCATACTTTTTTCTTTTTTTTAATATTTGGCATTGTTAATTTTTTGTATTGTAACTGTTAAGTATATTTATTTCGTTGAAATTATATAATAGAAGTATAACTTCTTACGTGCGTACAAAGTACACACACATTCTTTTTTTGAATGAAACATCATTTAGTAATATGCTTGAACGGTAAGTTGTGCAAAATTGAGAGTTTTATAAGAAAAATTGTATTAGTTACACATTTTTAAATCATTTTTAAACAAAATTCATGCAAGGCTCACTTTCCGCCCACACCGTACTTATGCCCATTTATTTTATTTCTTTTTATTATAACCATAGGATAGCTTAATTATTCTTCTTTCATGTTCAATTTGTAAAATTTCATTTGATCTATTAGTTAAAGAATTACATTAAAATAACTCAATCGTGCACTTCGCCGTACTCTAGTTTACAGTGCGCCAATGTTTGTGAGAAGGGTGACTTTAGCGTTATAAACAAAAAATTATAGAAGAAACAGATTTAATTTTAGAAAATTCTTTATATAAGGTTTTTTTTTGTAAAATTTTCTGAATTTTTCAATGGTCAAGTCAGTTTTTTTCTAGAATTTATATTTTCGGAGTTATTTAAAAAACATCTAATTTCGTAGTTCATTTGTTTAATAAAAAATGAAGCACCCACTTCTCGAGTAGAACTTTTTGATATGTTGTTTATTAAACATTTCTTAATAAAATTACAAAATGTTCTGTCTTGTTTGATTTTTTACGAAGTGAAAATCTATATGCACTCCCCTATACGGAGGAAACACACTGAGATGACGAAGTGTGACCAATAGTACAAGATAACGACGAAGCAGGAATTCCCACAGAAGAAGAAGTACAAAAAGAAATTACAGACCTCCGAAAGATTGAATAGCAGTGGAATTAATGAAATACATAGGAATATTAGGATAACATCAGATCGGGATATCGACAATTAATTCCTTACAAACAGTGGAGCAAATAATTCAAAAATCGAGAAAATTCATAAGATATATGCAGTAATAATCATATATTTCATAAGCGCTTTGATACAATTAATCGGATGAAAATTATGGAAGAGCTACAGCATCTTGAAATCCCAGAAAAATTAAGACCTATGCTAAGAGTGGGTCTAAAAATCACCATAGCATGGATAAGTTTCAACACATCAAAGTCAACAAAGACGTGAAACAAGGTGACTCTATCTCCCCAACACTGTTTAACCTGATACTAGAAACAATAATAAGGAGGACAAACTTTGTAAAGAAAAAAATTATTACAGATCAACTTCAAGTAATAGCATATAGAGATGATCTAGTCATCATAGCAAAGCCGAAGATGACACTCATAAGAGCAATTGAAATAGAAAAGGCGAAAACGGCGGGTTCGTTGGAAAAAATATTCCCATGAGATTTTTTTGCATAATCACATAATACATATCACATACCCCAGAATAAGGTTCAAGGAGTCGCCCACGCGAAAATTGGTCCATATTTTTGAAGTTATACTTCTTTAAGCGCGATTGAGAGTAAAATTTCATAATACTGCTCGCATACGCACACAGACAGTATGACGTTTAGTTGCTAATCTTTCAAATTATGTATCAGCGCAAATAAGCTATTAAAATAATATATTAGTGTTTTTTAGTAAATGTATTTATTATAATTTTTGTGTCTTTGGATTTGTCTTTCTTGGGCGTAAAATAATAAAATATCTATTTTTATATTTCACTTGTCACCGTTATGTGTAATTATGTATATCCGAAACGTCAATAACAGGTGCCTTGATAGCCTGGTTGGTAGAGCATTGGACCAGAGATCGAGAGATCGCGGGTTCAAATCCCGGACGATTCATATTTTTTTTTTATTTTTAATTTTTGGCATTGTTAAGTTTTGGTTAATTTTTGGTAATTATTGTTAATTTTTTGTATTGTAACTGTTAAGTATATTTATTTCGTTGAAATTATATAACAGAAGTATAACTTCTTACGTGCGTACAAAGTACACACACACATTCTTTTTTTAATCAAATTTTAAAAATAAATATTTTCGGTCCGTACAATTTTTTAGGTTTTTTGGACCATTTTGGACAAAAAAGGTCTCTTCTAATTTTTCCCTAAAGTTGATCGTTTTCGAGTTATAAAGCAATTTAAAATTTGAAAAACGCGAATATGGCCATTTTGAAAACTTAATAACTCGGTTAAAAATTATTATTATGAAAATCAGAAAGTGGCTAAATCAAAGTTTAAAGCCTACCCTACATCATCCTAAAAAATTGTGTCATTAATTTATTACTAAGCTGTTATTTTTAATTACTAACAATGGGCGGTAAGATCGTATTGACGCGGCTGTAAATGTGAATGCGAGTAAGATGCACCATTGACTGCCGGAATGGCATCTCTCTTGCACTCACATTGACGACCGCCTAATACATGCATGGCGCTCATTATTATTACTTAAAAATAACAGCTTGTAACGGGTAGTTCTTTCAAGGACGACAGACTCAGTAAAACACAGGTTCAAAATAAAGTAAATATATTAAAGATAATTATATACAGTTCAAAACAAATAAAATAAAATATAATCCATCTTCTGCAAAGGAAAAACAATATTAAACTTTATTACAGTCATCCGATCATAATAGCAACATTAAAATAATACGATAAACACTATACCATAACAATCTCGCTACGTTAAATCAACATAGTCTGGAGACCGCATTTCACTGCAATGCAGTCACTCCTTCCTCGCTACTACCGCCCCCTGCGATATCGTTCATGGCAAGACCCACGTCACTACTGTGGCGTCCGCCTAGGCATAGTCCCACCTCACATACGCTGCATCTTTGCCAAGCCAGCTAAAGCTCGTTCAATACGCGAGCAACAGCTGTTGAGCCATGGTTAGTTCAATTCGCTAGCCACGACTCATCTTCTTATTCTCCTGGTTCGCCTTAAATATGCTCTCGCTGCCACTACTCCTTCGATTTCCCCCAGCGGTGCTATGAAGAAGGAATGCGCAAACACAGACACTCCTTCGGTCATCTCTGTTAAAACAGCTCATCGCTTGTCGTGGCATCACATCGTTACAAGCTTAGTAATAAAATAATTACAAAACTTTCTTCAGGATCTTGATGGGTGGGCTTTAAACTTTGATTTAGTCACTTTCTGACTTTTATAATAATAACTTTTAACCGAGTTATTAAGCCTTGAAAATCACTAATTTTCGTTTTTTTTCAATTTTAAATTGCTTATAACTCGAAAACGATCAACTTTAGAGAAAAATTATAAGAGACCTTTTTGTCCAGAATGGTTTAATTAAAACATCTAAAAAAATTGTCCTTGCCAAAAACATTGATTTTTGAAATTTGATTAAAAAAATTGTTAAAAAAATTGGACCACTTTTCACGTGGGCGACTTCTTGAACCTTATTCTGGGATGTCTCATGAATGTGATTATGCAAAAAAATCTTATGGGAATTGTGATATACTAGGTTTTAAGTTATTCGTATTTCGCGCGGTGTCACTGCCCATTGTTGACAGCAGTGACCATCCCACTACTCTGTAACAGTATATAAGACAATTGTAACCTGTATTCGACCTCTTGTATGTTACTTCAACTGTACAATAAAAATAGTCCGTTCATGTCCGGCTTTTATTTAAAGTTGTAACGTCTCCAGCACGTGTCAGCTGAATAGCTAGCGCTGATACATTACATTGGCGACGAGGATAAACTCTTACTTACGGCCAAACGTGTAAAAAATACGTAGTGAAAAACGTGTAAAAAATAGTGTAAAAATGGCGGAATCGATATGTGGTCAATTACGCGAGTTCTGTTTGAAGAGTTCAGACTGGTCAATTTTCAAAGCGCGGCTAGGAAACTATTTCGCAGCAAACGGTATCAAAGTCAATACGGAAGCAGAGAAGATGAGAGCTATTTTATTAAACGCTTTAGACGAGGGCGCATATCAGCTTATTTTTGATCTGGTAAGTCCTGAAAAACCAGAAGAAAAAACGTATAATCAGCTTCTTGCTACATTGGACGGGTATTTCAAACCACAGCAGAGTCCGTTTGCAGCGCGATTTAAATTTTACAGTGCCATAAAAGACGTGACCGAATCGGCGAGTGAGTGGACTGCACGCTTAAGAGGATTAGCGGTACGCTGTGAGTTCGGCAGCGAGTTAAAAGTATGCCTAAGAGACAGATTTTTGTTCGGTTTCGGCAAGGGACCCGTGTTGGACCGACTTATGGAAGAAGAGGTAAGCGCCGATCTCGTAAAAATGGTCAGTTTAGCAGCTTCCAAGATGGCTGCCAGAACCTCTTAATCACGTCAGTTCTGAAGGCACGGGAAGGTACGAAGGTACGATGCGCAGCGACGTTGGAGCAACGCGCAGACTCCGAGGAAATGGGCAACTACAGAGACGCAGAGATCAGAAAATGAGGAGCAGCACAGAGGTTACACGCATGACATCCAACCTCAACAACGACAACATGGTGCATGTGACAGATGCGGAAGGATGAATCATAATAAAGATAAGTGTATTTATAAAAATTATTTTTTTTAGTTTTTATACTATTTATACTAATAATTTTTATAGTAAGTTTGTTAAAAATATGTCGACTATTTTAAATCCTCTGTATAGGTTGTTACAAAAGAATGTTTCTTGGAATTTGACTGAAGAATGTGAGGTAGCATTCAATAAAATTAAAGAAACATTAAAATCTTCTCAAGTTTTAGTACATTTCGATCCGAATTTGGAGCTTAGACTAACAGTAGATGCTTCTATAGAAGGTGTTGGGGCTGTGTTAAGTCATAAGTTCCCACATTCGGAAGAAAAACCTATTGCTTTTGCGTCCAGAACGCTATCAACTTCTGAACGTTCCTATTCTCAAATCGAAAAAGAGGGATTAGCAATAATTTTTGGAATTTTAAAATTTAGTCAATATTTATATAATAAAAAATTTATTTTAGTTACTGATATGAGGCCACTCTTAACTATTTTTGGCCCGAAAAAAGCAATACCACAATTTTCAGCAAATCGTCTAAGGCGATGGGCAATTATTTTATCGGGATATCAATACGAGATAGAGTATGTTTCAAGTGGAAAAAACAGTGCAGATTGGCTATCACGTTTACCGATTAAAAATAGTGAAGATTTTTTATTAAGTGATTCAGTTGAATTTGATTACTGTAATTATGTAGAGTCAAGCCAAGATTTAAAATTAAATTTCGAAAATATTAGGCAAGCTACCAATTCGGATGCTCTGCTTACTAAAGTAAAAAAAATTATTACAAATGGATGGCCTAAGAAAGTAAAGGAGGCTCAGTTGAATCCATTTTTTGTTAAAAGATATGATTTTTGTATTAAACAAGATTGCATTTTTTGGAATCATAGAATTGTTATCCCTTATAAGTTACAAAACGAAATTTTAAAGCAACTTCATAATACACATATGGGTATTGTTAAAATGAAAAATTTTGCTAGAGGTTATGTTTGGTTTCCAAATTTAGACAAAGAAATTGAAAAAATTAGCAAGTCATGCGAAGCTTGTATGCTTCATTCTAACAATCCCCAAAAAGCGGAAATAATACCCTGGTCGTGGCCAAAAGGTCCATGGGAAAGAATACATCTAGATTATTTTGAGCTAAAACGAAAATATTACTTAGTCATTGTAGATGCATTCTCAAAATGGTTGGAAGTTTTCGAAATATCAAGTATAAATTCTGTGTGCACAATTAAAGTACTTAGAAGTGTATTTGCTAGGTTCGGCCTGCCATTAACGTTAGTTTCAGATAATGGTAGATCTTTAGTTTCTGAAGAATTTGAGTATTTTTTGACACAAAATAACATTAAACACTTAACTAGTCCTCCGTACTCTCCCTCCTCCAACGGAGCTGCAGAAAATTCTGTAAAAACTGTTAAAAACGCGATTAAAAAAGCTCTTGAATCTCGTAGCAATGGAGATATTCATTTGGCATTAGTTAGATTTTTGTTTGACTACCGTAATGCACCGCATGGTTCTACTGGTGTTAGCCCAGCGATACTCATGTTCGGTAGACAGTTAAGAAATAGGTTTTCAACTCTTTTGCCATCAGAACACACAATTACAAATAAAGGCTTAAACACTGTTGAAATACGCAGAAGGGTCGAAAACGTACAAAATAAGCAGGTAGAATATAAAGGTGGTAAAAATAATATTAATTTTGAAATAGGAGAAACAGTTTTAGTCAAAGATTATAGAAATGTTAATTGTCCTTGTTATATTAAGGGAAAAATTGTAAAAATTTTAGGTAAGCGAACTTACTTAGTTGAAGTGATCGATTTGCAAAAAACTTGGAAAAGGCACACCAATCAAATCAAAAAGTTTGAAGTTGTTAGTAACAAAGTACCCCACATTCCAATAAAATCAAACATTTCAGCTAACGACGTTCAAGAAGGCAATAAATCTGACGAATGTCAAAACGTTCAATTAAAAGAAAACCTTGCTGAAAATGTTGCTAAAGACATTCCTCAAATTTCACAGCCTTCCTCAGAAAATAACTTTAATGAACACGACAATCAAAACACGCCAATTTTAAGACGCTCTAAACGTAATAAAAATAAATGATTGCTGAAACTTGTTAAAAATTCTTGATGGTTATATACTTTGTTTTTGTTACGAAACGGTACCTAGTTATGTATTATATTAGGCTGATAAAGTTATAGGATAAAAGAAAATTTTTATAGATGAAGGATAGGCATATATTTTTTTTGTATTTACAGACTCTGAAATTATTATAAAGTGTAACATTATAAAAATTTCATTTCACTCTTATTAAAGAATTAAGTAGGTAATAATTATTTTTTTATGGTATGTTAAAGTATGAAATATTTGCATATTTTTTTAAGGGGAGGAATGATGTGATATACTAGGTTTTAAGTTATTCGTATTTCGCGCGGTGTCACTGCCCATTGTTGACAGTAGTGACCATCCCACTACTCTGTAACAGTATATAAGACAATTGTAACCTGTATTCGACCTCTTGTATGTTACTTCAACTGTACAATAAAAATAGTCCGTTCATGTCCGGCTCTTATTTAAAGTTGTAACGTCTCGAGCACGTGTCAGCTGAATAGCTAGCGCTGATACATTACAGGAATATTTTCTCCAACGAAACCGTCGTTTTCGCCTTGTCTAAAAAATTAAATAAAGAAGCAAAGAGAATAGGGCTAGAGATAAAACCAGCACAAAACAAAAATACATGACGATAGAGAAGGGTGACACAACAACTCAGAAATATCTTATAATACAGAACCATTTTGAAACTGTATTCACTTTTGTCTACTTTGGAGTAGCAATAGAGAAAACAGAGGAAAGATATGTGAAAGGCAAAAACATGGAATGAATAGAAATCTGTTGAGACTCGAAGTAAGAGAACAAAGATAAACCTATGTAAGACTTAAATACGACCTGTTGTTACATATGGGATTTAAATAACGGCGATTAACAAGAAAGAGGAAGATAGCCTGAAATTTGAAAGAGAGAAAGTAACAAGAAAGGGAAAAAGATGAATGAAAAGAAATGCCCAAATTGAAGAAGAATTAAAGAGGGAAAATATAGTCAGATACATAAAATCTCTTCGTTTAGAATGGATAGGACTTATACAGAGACGCCCACACATATGCTGAGAATAATAACTAACTGGACACCACTATGGCTCAAGTGTAGAGGAAGGCTTAGAAGAAGATGGCTGGATGATGTAAAAGATATAAGAACAATGAATGTTAGAGACTGGAAAGATCAGTACAAGAATTGGAAGAAATTAAAAGAGACAGCAAACAACAAGCTATAAATGATATAGAGGAATAATCCACCTCACCCAAGAATACGATTTTGAACGCCATACCGTTAGCTATAATCTCTAGGGATTGTAACGCCGAATGAAGTTATAATATGAAGGAAATAAATAAATCCTTGATTTTAATACACTGAATTGGGTGAATCAATTTAACTTCTTCACCAAGAAAATTTTGACGCAGGAGAATAAATCACTGGATGTCAAATCAGGTTTAACTGGCGGCTGGACGTATATAAGCAATCTAAAGTTGCAAAGAAAAAACGATAAATTGTAGGAAAGAATTGTACCCACAAGAATTGTAAACACTTACCTGTATTCTTCTTGGTAGAGCAGATTTTTCTTGTTCTTGCAGAAACTTGAACGTATTCAATTCTAAATTAGTCGAATCTAGGTTCTCATAACAATCTTGTAATTGTTTGATCAACACCTGCGCTCTGGACTGGTACCCGCCTGTTAAAATCTTCAATTTTTTCTCCATTTTGGCAGCTCGTTTAGCTTCTTTCGCCATGTGAGATCTGTTCTGTTCGAGTCTTTTTTCCGCCGATTCCAGTCTGTCTTTTTTACTCGCTAAGTTGGCTCGAGTGTATCTCGTTTGGTTCGGGAGGAACAGAACTTGGCCTAAGCATTCTTCCCACACCTGTAAATGGTTTGTAGTAAATTGCATAGTTTTAAAGTTGACGTAACTTGTGAATGACATATAGTTCAGGAAATTAAGCAAAAAAAGTACCCTGTTTGGGACACTGACCTGGCCAGGCAAACGAAAGTTTAGTCCCCAGTACAACGGCTTTTTTTTTAAAGTGATTACAAAAGTCTTAAAAATGGTTTTGAGTGCTTTGTTTGAGCGAGTCTACGACTTTCTCAAAATTTTCAGATTGCAGAACGAGTTTCCGTACGCACAACTAAACCTGTAGCTCTAGCGTGCATATGTTTTGTTATTGCAAAACTATAATTTTTAATATTAATCCAAAGATTATACATTAAAATAAAATAAATTATTTTTGTCGGACAAAAAAGACGGGGAGCGATCGTCAAAACCGACACCCGCAAGATGTAACTCTAGCGCGGTATACAGTTCTGTTCTTACAAAACTCTTAATTTTGTATATTTAAAATTAGCATAATCAGGGAACACACAATTTTACGAAAACCTCCAAATTATAAAGGAAGGATGAAAATTTGGAAATAGGTAATTGAAATTGTCTATTATTATATAAGAAAAAGTTTACAATTCTACATCCCCTCCATTTTACAAAAATTGGGAAATACGGGGTGAAAAATATTTTCTCGTGAGTGAAAAAATATACGTTCAAAATATGCCCGGAATTGGATAAAATTACTAATTCTAAGCAACTTTTGTTCTATAGAGTTTTTCACCAAGTCAATACTTTTCGAGTTATTTGCGAGTGAATATGTTCATTTTTAACAAAAAAAAACATGTTTACGGACGATTTTTCGCAGATAACTCAAAAAGTAAGTACTCTAGCGAAAAAAATATATCTTATAAAAAAATGGTGTACGCGTGAGGTCTGCAGACCCAGTATAAGTAGAGTTGTAGCTAATGAAAAGTAGGTTCTTCTTCGTCAAATTCCAAATCGAATATTTCAATGTGAAATAACCAAAAAACGGCACTTTTCGGGGAAAATTCATTACAACTTTTTTAAAATGTTAAAAAAGGTATATTTTTGTTTTTTAAAAAAATTTCTAACATTAAAAATAAGTGAGTTACGCTCAAAATATTGTTGGTCCCTTTTATTTTTTGGTACAAAAGTCGCGAAAATCACCCCCTAATTAGCTTCCCAAATAAAATTAATCGTAACCGCTTCACAAGTTACTTTACTTATGTATTGTTTATATTATCTATACGTTTCATTGGTTCAAAGTGCTCAGTTTAAAAAAAAATGGGTTTAAAATAAAACATTTTTTTTTTATTTTGAAAAAAAAAATGGAATTGTTCATGGAATTAACTTAAAATTAGTAATACCAAAAATCTTAAAGAGTAATAAAATGTACGTTTCCTTTTCTGAATATTTTTCCTATTTTGTTTTCTTGTTATACTAAAATTGATTATGCTATGGCTGTTCAAAATTTTCCTAAACTCGTGATTAGTTACTCGTTCAAGCCATTTTAACTACAGCTTTTTCAAAAATAAGCACTTTGAACCGATGAAACTTACAGATCATATAAATAATACATAAGCAAAGTAACTTGTGAAGTGATAATGATAAAATTTATTTGTGATGCTAATTAGGGGGTGATTTTTTTGCGATTTTTTTACCAAAAAATAAAAGGGACCAACAATATTTTGAGCGTAACTCACTTACTTTTAATGTAACAAGTTTTTTTAAAAAACAAAAATTATCCATTTTTTAAACACTTTTTAAAAAAAGTTAAAATGAATTTCCCCGAAAAGTGCTCCGTTTTTGGGTTATTTCACACTGAAATATTCGATTTGGAATTTTATGAAGAAGAACCTACTTTTCATTAGCTACAACTCTGCTTCTACTGGGTCTACAGACCTCAAGCATACACCATTTTTTTTCAGTTTTTTATAAGCTATATTTTTGCTAAGAATATTTTTTTCGCTGAAATACTTACTTTTTGAGTTATCTCCGAAAACCGTCCAAAAACATGTTTTTTTCTGTTAAAAATGAACATATTCACTTGCAAATAACTCGAAAAGTATTGACTTAGGGAAAAAACTCTATAGAACAAAAGTTGCTTAGAATTAGTCATTTTATCCAATTCCAGACTTATTTTGAATGTATATTTTTCACCTTCGAGAGGGGGCTATTCCCCTCTATTTTTGAAAAATGGAGGGGATGTAGAATTGTAAACTTCTTATATAATAATAGACAATTTCAACTACCTATTCTCAAATTTTCATCCTTCCTTTATTTTTTTTTGGGGGGTCAGATTGTTCTTTGATTGGGCTAAATAGGTATATTAAGGGCCGGTTGTTCGAACGCTAATCAAAACTGATCATTATCAAATATTTAATTACAATTATATTTGATTAAGCGTACTTCTGACAGATGTCGCATTTTGAGGTTATGTTGACTGATTTATTTTATTATTTTGGTTTTAATTTAAAATAAAACATAATTAAACTCTTTCTGATGTTAATTTCTTGTTTTTACTTACAAATCAATAATAATAATAAGCAATTTTTAATAATTTAAGAGCTGCGGCTATATTTTAATTACTGTTTTACCTACAATCAATAACTGATTAGTGTTTTACATGTATTTTTCATGTCGCGATTGGATTCCCATCAAGAAAATTGATTACAATAAATGATTGATTATAATCAACTTCTTGATTAGCGTTCGAACAACCGGCCCTTAATGTCTTTTAAACAAGATACCATTTGCCATAAAAGGTTCCATTTGAAATTATCGGTCCAAGTGGCCCTGTAATGTCATCTGTGACTATTACGTCACCTGTTATGACTATTTGAGAAGCCTACGTCGGTTTATTTCCTCCCTTCAAATTTCACTATTATAGGTATAACTGTTCAAAAGGTACAGTTTATCAAATATACGGTGATACTTGGCAATATTGATATTAGGCTCCACCTACGATGCGCAGTCAATTCACCGAATGCGTTCCCACTTATTTTTCTACGCAAGTGGACAAAAACGCCAAGTATCACCGTATTTTGACAAGTTGTTATGCATAAATAATTACTAATAAATTGAATAATTATTTAATTAAAAATAATAAGTGACTGCGAAGGTTTATTAATGAGAGTTATCTATCCTCTTTCTTTCCTTGTCTAAGCACGTCTTCGGCTCGTTTTGTTGCGCACGCTATGGTACCAAATTAAAAATAAGGAAAAATAAAAATTTCGTTTTTTATCAGTTTGAGTCATTTTTTTTTGTCCGACACTTAATTTTGTAATAAACTTATTTGAAAGGTAAAAAATTAAGATTATGATTTTTGTAATCGCGAAACATAACCTGCTATAATTAACATATTTACGTTGTCGGACTAAAATTATTAACAAATTAAAGCCCAAAAAACGGTCAATTCTCGCTTTTTTTGTCTATAAAAAAAACTTAAGCATTTGAAATAAATTTGAGAGTAAGCAATTTATGTCATGCGTTTTTTTAAATGTATGATATTAAAAGGAGGGAAGTTACCCTTAGGATGGGGTGAGTTATACCTCGATACACATTATGTAATCATCACTATTTTAATGGTTACTAAATACAATAAACTGTATTCAGCTGATGACGATGTCTGACTGTCTCTATTAGAATTAATAATAATAATGATCCCGTATCACTTCGTATTTCCCTTTTTTATAGATGCGTGTTTGTGTTTATGTTTTCAGTTCAGTTTGTAAATACAATACAATAATCATGCCTATTCTGTAACTCATTTCGATGATAGAAGTCAGGAAAATCGAATAGAAGTGGCCAAGTCGGATAGAAATAGTCAAAATCGGTATTCCATAACTCCCTCGGAATCTCTACAATCGGAATAGTGAATAGAAATGACTTCGACACCATTTACCCTGTCGAAATTAGATTTCGATAATCGAAATTGTGTTTGACGCAAGCGCATTGTATTTTGTTTTGACGTTTCTATTTTATATCTACTAAAAATAATTTATTACTACTTATTTATCATTATTTATAGTATTTTTACCTTTTGTATCTGCTTAATTTTTATTCTGTGGTAGTATTTACTTAGGGAATTATATATTTAATTTAGACATGTACGAGTATGCATCAAACCTAACCTTAAAATTGATCTGTCATCCGAAATTCAGATTCTGAATGCTAAATGTTTGCCAGTCACAGTGTTGCCAAGCATTTTTTTGTTAATTTTTTGTACAATTTCAATCAATGGCATAATGTACAAGAATAGATTGTACAAGAACGTTTAAAATATGTATAAAGATAGACTTATAGCGTTGATTGATAAATATATTATACCAGTTTACTTGTATTTGTATTAATTAACGCTTATAGAAAAGAAAATAATTATAGAAAATACGCCGTTTTTATATTAGTAATATCTTACATTATACATCTTAGTTTCATTTATCTATTTTATTTGTCAGTTTATCTTCTTTTTTAGAACAATTTTAATTACCTTGGATTTAAAACCATTTATCATCTTTTGAGGATTTTGTGTCCAATATTTACACTAACATTGTATTGTTTACTTTTCAAAACTTTTCCTTTGTGTTATTTCAAAACTATTTTTAAAAAAGCAACTGTATGTAATGATAATATGAAAAATTGAAGATATGGCAACGGTGTCGTATTTCAAATTTAGAACCAGTAACAAACGGGTCAGAGAACACTAATTTCGCTTGACAATGCGAGGTTGCCACCCCCGCTTGACCGCGTGAAATAGAAATTGCCGATTTCGATTTAACTTGTTTACGATGTGAGTTACAGAATACCAATCCAAACACGAAAATGACGCGATAGATATCAAACATTCCGATTTCGGGTAATTACGATTCGACTTGGTCATTTCTATTCGATTTTAAAAGTTACAGAATAGGGCTGAATATGCTTTATGTTTAATCGGCGGAATTCTCGAGGTCAAAGTCGCTGAATGCGTGCGTTCTAATTACATTGTACTACATCGATATACAGTGATGAGCGCGCTAGTAACCGGCAAAATAGCACAAAAGATGGAAAACCATTTAAGTTGTGAGATAAACAGAAATGAAACTAGTGGAGTTGAGAAATTTAGCGATATTAACCTATAAACTTACATTATATTGATTGTTTCCCACCTTTACACGTATCAAAGGAGTATGTCAACTAAAACTGTCACTGTGACAGTGGCAATTGCCAAACTCGTCCGATACGTCTAAAGGTGGGAAACAATTAATATAATGTAAATTTTTAGGTTAATATCACTAAATTTCCCAGCTCGACTAGTTTCATTTCTTTTTATCTCACAACTTAATACGTTTTCCATCTTTTGTGCGATTTTGCCGGTTATTAGCGCGCTCATCACTGTATTTAATATTATGTAAGCTAAACAATCATATTAAACAATAATTATTTATTTTTATTAAAAGGATTTTAGGAGTTTCTGAATACTAAATTAAATCCCGTTACAAATGTTTATATTCATATTTGTTGCTTAGAAAATTGCAAAGTAGTCCAGAAATTTCTAATTAAGTCCAAAAAATCGACCGCAGGAAACATATAGGTTTTTGTTATAGAGGTCCATACTACTCAAAACAACTGTCGTTGGCCTGACTGAGTCAGTGTCACGAGAAAATCTTATTTTCCTGTACTACCAAGTGTAAATTAACCGGGTCTAGGAAAGTTGGTCGAGAACACTTCGTCGACGGAAAATTGGTCGACAACATTTGGTCGACAAACAGTTGGTCGAATGCACAATTCATCGAATGGACAATTCGTCGACGAACATTTGATCGAATGGAATTTTCGTCGACAAACTGTTATTTATCTTTAGGATAAAGGGATTAATGGTGACAAACGACCGACGGGTTGTTGGTTTTTATTTTGTGAACTAGAATATTGTATTAGGGTGATTCCATTTCAAATCACTCAATTTTGGATCAAAAATCTTTTGGATCTCCGTTTTTTCTGAAACTAGGTGTATAGCTTCTGCGGGACGTAAAAATAAGAGATTTAAGGTCAAAAAATCTTCTTCTTCTTTTTTTTTCTCAAAATGTTATTTTAAGCGATTTTGCAGTGATTTGATATTTCTTTAACAAATTTGCATTTTCTCTCGTAGAGTATCAATGGAAAAATTAACATTTTAATAAAAGGTACTGAAAAATGTCATTAAATGACATTATAACAAGTTAATTCGATTCAAAACAAGCTATTGATTAAATTTTTTAGTGTAGAAAACGTTAAAAAAACGTTAAAATACCTCGTTTTACATTTTACTCCATTCCCAAAATACGTCATAATCGATTTGGCTGAAAATTTGCCCGCAGATAGCCAAAACATATAGCCAGGGAGGTAGTGTCAAATTTGACCGGAGCATTTTAGCATGGCTGGTTTCTTATTATTTAGGTAGGTGCTCCAAAGCTTATTAACAAATGATGTGTCAGCTGGCATAAAACCGGGGATTTTAGTCAAGAAAAGGTAAAACATGAAAGTTGATGGACCAACGCTACAGCTTAAATGTCAAATATTTATATACGTTAATCAGAACATTTAATGGACTTGCTTACTTGGCGCCTACCTTTCACTCAGGAGATCGGGGTTCAAATCCTGGCGCGGAAAATTCTTTTTGTTTTTTAAATTGACATTTTATTTTGAAAAATATTTATTTTTCTAATACCACGTTTTTATTATTTATACGAGACAATATAAAAAAATCTGTATGTCTTTTATAGAATCGCAAACTATGCATTTTTGGTCATATTATGATTGATCTTAATAAGCAAATGTGTTGTACATGAACCCCTGAAGGTTCCTGAGTTGGTAAGAAGAACAATCTAAGTGAAAAGGGAGATATTATTTGTAATTTTTTTGGACAAACTGTTTTTCCTTAATTTTATATGTTGTAGAACCGAAAGATACAACCCTAAATTTTCACTTTTCTATCACCAACCCCCATGTTTTAGTAGCAATCTAAATATTTCCCTATTCTCTATAATATATAAAAATGAATGTTTTGTCTGTACCTATGTCCCTTATAGAATCGTAGATTATGCATTTGGCAGAAAAAAGTATAGGTACGCAATATTTTTTTAGTATTTTTTGGCTTTCTGGTAATTTTAGGTATTAAACATTCAAACATTATTTAGTTTTAAGGCGGTACGAAGTTTGCGGGCACAGCTAGTTAATAAATTATGCAAAAAACATAAAATTATAATTATGCAAAAAACATAAAAAGACATAAAATTATGCAAAAAACAGTTTGTCTAAAAAGATAAAAAAAATGTCAGGAGGGGGGTGGGGTGGGAAGGCCAACCCCCTTTTTCACTTAGATTGGTCGTACTAACTCAGGAAGCTTCAGGGGTTCATGTACAGTAATTTTGCTTATTAAGGTGAATCATAATATTTATGATCAAATGTATATATTATGCTATTTCATAAGTTCTATGCATAATTCTATAAAAGACATACAGATTTTTTTATATTGTCTCGTATAAATAATAAAAATGTGGTATCTATTATAAAAATAAATATTTTTCAAAATAAAATGTCAATTTAAAAAACAAAAAGAATTTTCCGCGCCAGGATTTGAACCCCGATCTCCTGAATGAAAGGTAGGCGCCAAGTAAGCAAGTCCATTAAATGTTCTGATTAACGTATATAAATATTTGACATTTAAGCTGTAGCGTTGGTCCATCAACTTTCATATTTTACCTTTTCTTGACTAAAATCCCCGGTTTTGGCCCAGCTGACACATCATTTGTTAATAAGCTTTGGAGCACCTACCTAAATAATAAGAAACCAGCCATGCTAAAATGCTCCGGTCAAATTTGACACTACCTCCCTGGCTAATAGGACTTTGAGTGGTTAGAAAGATTTGAATTATATTACAATACCAAAAAAGTTACATGCAATATCATAGTCAAAAATATAGGCGTCTACTGTAAGTACAATTAACTCGGAAAATTTATTTGGAACAATTTCAGTTCCTACCATTTTTGTCGCAAAGTTAAAAATGGTGGAGATATTGAGCAAAAACGGTTCTCCTTTTCCAAAAAAAATCAAGATGGCGGCTAACGTAACGGAGGAATTCATTCGCGATTTTAAATTTAGGCTACTATTGACCCCCCTAAAGATAGAAAAATAAAATTTTGGGCAGCTCGGCATGCAAGGCCAAATGCTATCCCGACTGGACCAATATACTTTTGAGTCTGATATTATTGCATGTAACTTTTTTAGTATTGTAATATAATTAAAATCCTTATAATTACTTAAAGTACTATGTTTTGGCTATCTGTGGGCAAATT
Source organism: Diabrotica virgifera virgifera (assembly GCF_917563875.1). Classification (NCBI taxonomy): domain Eukaryota; kingdom Metazoa; phylum Arthropoda; class Insecta; order Coleoptera; family Chrysomelidae; genus Diabrotica; species Diabrotica virgifera. The sequence continues at coordinate 224,633,656 of NC_065448.1, read as the reverse complement.
TTCAGCCAAATCGATTATGACGTATTTTGGGAATGGATGAAAATGTAAAAACGGTATTTTAACGTTTTCTATACTATAAAATTTGATCAAAAACTTGTTTTAAATCAAAATAACTTGTTATAATGCCATATAATGACATTTTTGAGTCCCTTCTATTAAAATACATATTATTTTTTCCATTGACATTTTACGATAGCAAATGCAAAGGATACCCCCCGCTAAGATAGGCGAAATGCCCTCACTACCAGAATTCAATTTTTTTCATTTTTTACGTTCTATGCAATTAAAAAACAAAATTAACAAAACCCCAAAGAAAATAAAATTTATAATACAATATTCCAGTTACCCGTCGTTTGTCACCATTAATCCCTTTATCCTAAAGATAAATAACAGTTTGTCGACGAAAATTCCATTCGATCAAATGTTCGTCGACGAATTGTCCATTCGATGAATTGTGCATTCGACCAACTGTTTGTCGACCAAATGTTGTCGACCAATTTTCCGACACCGAAATTAACCGTACCTGAGTGTAGACTTCGATAGGCAACTCCCCGTGATTCATACCATTCCTAACCACCTCCATTTCCCTCTTCAATATCCCCTTGGCCACCCCTAAATCTTCTTTCCTGAACGACTCATATGGATGCTGCTCCAAAAACGCCAATTGATGGGCCTGCGACATGTTGGATCTCTTACTCTGCGTCGGAACCGGATTTTTAAGGTTATCGAAATGTAACATAGTCACCATCTCGCGTTTGATGAGTTCTTCGGCTCGCTGCAGATCGGATAAGGAATAGCTCTCGTGGGACGGTCGAAGGACGGTCATGTTCACTTCTTGAGGTCTCGGTAAATCACGTTGGATGACTTGAGAACGTAGCGCCAGCTCCCTGGCGGCTTTCGCCTTGAGCTCTTCTTGTTTCCGTGCATCTACATCAGCTTGATCTTCGATCTAAAAAGATACATATAAATACAAACAAAATAACTACTACTACTACTACTACTCAATAGATAAAGAAATAAAATAGAAGTAGGTTGAATGGTCGAATATATGGAATTTATACGAATAAAAGGCAGATATCGAGCACCTAGTTTAATTAAATCTTGCCCAAGCACACTTTCGCTCCTAGAGCATCATCAGGGGCATTTCGTCAAATCAGGAAGATATTCCAGCAAAATGCAACATTTGTTTGGCAAGAAAGAAATTTTTAAATTGTTTTAAGTTGTATTTTGCTGGGATATCTTCCTGATTTGACGAAATGCCCCTGATGATGCTCTAGGAGCGAAAGTATACTTAGGCAAGATTTAATTAAACTAGGTGCTCGATATCTGCCTTTAATTCCTATAAATTCCAGATAAAGAAATGTATAGGAATGTTAGGACTCTCTCTCTTGTCGTTTCCCCGTTACTGAGGATCGTGATTTCTTTCAATATTCCTAACAATGTTTCTCCATTGGTCTCTATCTTCAGCTGCTCTAAGAGCTTCGCAGAATGAGTTTCCAGCTGAATTCTTTATTTGGTCGGACCATCTAGTTGGTGATCGTCCTCTTCATCTTCTCCCCGGAACGATTCCAGAAGACCATAAACAATTAATCTCCAAACCGTCGTCACCTCTACGAACCACGTGACCAAAGAATTGCAGTATTCATTGCAGACATATTGTGGACAGCCTTTTCAATGAAAACTTTTCGTTTATAAATTTGCAAAAGCCCGTGTGTTATTGCGTTGCCGCTCCTGCAATACTTAGAGCAGGTGTATCGATGGATTCTTACGTAGTTTTGCCTTCTGAATTCAAATCTGAAAACGGCATTTCGATATCTCTAACCGTCTCCGAGATAATCGACCTCAAAGTCTAAAATGTGACGTCACAATCCGGTTATTTCCTACCGACGCACTAAACGTCAGCTCAAATGGTTGATTAGGAAGTAGGCTACTTTTTTAATCTCAATTTGTTCAGCAAAGCATAGTTTATTTACATTTGAGTTTGACACTTCGTGAATGTCAAACTAAATTTTAAATTAAGTTTTAATAAAACATCAATGACATTTGATAGTGAATTTAATTATTATATAAAATAAATAAGATGTTCACAAATAACATTTTGAGTATATTTTAAAAGCAATAATTTATTAAGTAGATATATATTTACGAGTATACGGCCTACCCTTTATAATAAATGGACTGTTCCATTTGTTATGAAATTAAAATACAGGGTGTTCAGAAACTCTACCGACAAACGGAGGTTCCTCAGATAATTTTAAGACAATTTAACCCAATTCACCTAGTCCGAAAATGCTTCCTAAAGAAGCTAGAGCTATTTGAAGATGGCGTCTGGTAATTAGTTTATCTTAAATATCTCCAGAACGCTTCTATTTAGAAGAACGAAAATTGGTACACATATTTATCTTCGAGGGATAAATCGATTTCATTAATTTCAAATTTCTAGTACCGGTCATAGGCGTCCGTTTGGGCAGGGCATCAGTTATATTATCGCATAACTTTTTTGTTTTCAATTTTTAAGCACTTTTCAGTCTGGATTATTAAAATGTAAGGTATTATAGTACTAAAAAATACTCTTAGTTAAGTCGATAGGATACATCATTTTCTAGAAAAATCGATTTGAAAATTTTTCGTTGTTTGAATATCAAAAAAAAATTCAATAAAAAAAATATTTAGAAAAACCAAAATTGGTACATTTATTTATATTCCAGAGATGAATCGACTTTACTAATTGTGAATTTCTAGTACCGGTCATAGTCCGTTTTGGGTAGATCAACGGTTATTTTACCGCATACCTTTTTTGTCTTTAATTTTTAAGGATTTTTGACACTAGATTATTAAATTATGAGGTATTCTAGTATTAAAAATTACTCTTGCTTGAAGTTTATAAAAGGTATATAAAAATATAAATGTAGATCAAGAGTAAACTACCTTTATAGTTCATAACATTTAAATTAGAATGATATAGTTGCACATTAAAACATAATTATTAATTCTAAACTACTTTTCATAATAGCAATTTTCCATATTACGAATTAAAATACGTAAATAAACAAAGTTTTCGTTATGATAATGCTCGCATTTTCAGCTTATTTTAATCTTGAGTTTGTTTAGAATGGAAACGTTTGTCCTACGAGCTGTCCAAGGTATGCGCAGCATTCTTCTCCAGCACCACATCTCAAAGGCATCAAATTTTTGGCGCTCGCATGCGCGAAGAGTCCAAGTCTCTGCTCCGTATAGAAATATTGAGAATACAAGAGCATTCACCAGTCTCATCTTGATATTTTGAGAGATATACTGTCTTTCCAAACTTTAGTTAGGCGACTCATCGCATTTTTTGCCATACCAATACGTCTCCGAACTTCTGCTTCACAGTTACCATCGTTAGTTATACTAGACCCGAGATAGACAAAGGTGTTTACTATCTGGTATTCCTGTAACTTGTTAGTCCGTTGAATAGTGTCGAATCTGTCGACCACCATTATTTTTGTCTTAGCTTTATTGATTTTCAGACCAACATTATTGCTTTCGTACTCAACTCTTCGCAGGAGATCAAACATTTCTTGCTCATTTGCTGCTATAAGTGTAGTGTCATCAGCAAATCTTAAATTGGAGATTTTCCTACCAGCTATTGTTACTCCACTGGCCCATCCTTCTAAAATCATCCTCATGACATGTTCACGGTATGTTAGGACATGATGGATATAACGAAAGGAAGTGAGTATTTCGTTATGTTCCATAGAGGTATCAATCCGCCAATAAACAAGCAGAACTGCTTATAAAGAGAAAGAAGAAGAAAAAAGAAAAAAAATGAAACTTACTCTTTTTGACCCTTTATTATAAAAAAGTTCAAGAATCGCGTCAAAACTTAGCCACATAATTTGTTCATAAACGTTTCCACACTATAACAGTACTGAGTGAAGCTTTGCAAATGTGCTGATCGAGAATGGAATGTCTTATCTTGTGTTTTGGATTTATTATCTAATTATTACATTCATGACAATATGGAATGCCAATATTGAATGAGTCATATTTGATACCACTTTGATACCAATTTGCTAACTATTCACTGTTCCCACAAACTCACGTGACCTATTGTAGTACGATTTAAGCGCCCACAGCGGATATAACGAAAAGTTCAACTGCAACCAGGGTCGGTCCGGCCTGCTGGTGCAAGGGGTGCGGAGCACCCGGGCGGCATTTAATTTTGAACGTGACGTAATCTATAATATTGTAAACTTTCCTTTAAATAAATACAACAGAGGCTTCTTATCTATTTATTTAAAAAAAGATTGTGTATTTTAAGAGTTTGACTGGTGTATTCTAAATCAAAAGATTATGTATGTATATTGCTTTTCTTGCAAAAAGTTTAAAACTTTCCTATTTGTTTTGTTGACGGTTATAATGATTGGATATGTATTCGTATACTTAAGTCAGGTTATAGAACGACAGGAAAAATCAAATGGCTTGCTAAAAAAGTATACTTCTCTCTGTAGCAGGTATTTGCATCCAAAGACATTCATAGGGAAATAAAGTTCAACGTATATAGGACTACCATACAACCAATAGCAACATATGGCGTAAAAAATATGGATCATGACAGAAAAGACAAATAACCTTATCAATGCTTTTGAAGGAAAGATAGTGCTGGATATTGCGACCCATATTAACAGAACATCTAGTACAGTGTTTTTCAATCTCTGGGTCGCGACCCCCAGGGGGGTCGCGAAGCCTTACTGGGGGTCGCCGACGGAAAGAAAAAGATGAGTTTCTTAAAAAACACAATTTTAGTGAGTAGGACGTACGTGTTTGTTTTTCAAAAGTTTATCAAATTGTGGTGCTATTTTTGAAAGGTAAATAATCAAATCATTTTCTAATTGATCTATTTCTCTATTTAGTTTTAACGTCTACCATTGAAGAAAATGTCAGTTCACACAAGTATGAAGGGGCGAATTGCACAAATAATTTAAGAACTTCCCTCGCCAGCTCTGGATATGGGTGTTTTCTTTTCATCCGAAATACGTCGACACTGTGCGAATAAAATTCCATTTTAAGCATGCCATCAGCAGCTAAATCTAGAAGAAATTCTTTCATTTTTTGGTGACATCTGTTGATTTGTCCAAAAAAGGGTTTAAAATCCATCTACTCCTATTGTCAGCTTCAGAGTGCAAGTCTTGAAAGTATGTCAAAATTAGCTCTTGTAAATTATGCAAGCTCTGTATGATGCAAGGAATGTGAGCCGAAACTGCAAAACTTTGGTCTGTTGCATTATCTTCATCAATCTTCTAAACACATGGAAAAGACTCAAACATTTTGTTTTGTAGAGAGGTTGACCAGAAACAAAGTTTTACTTTATCTTTACCTGTTAAAATATTCTCGTCTCTTCCTTGAAGGTTCTTGTTCAAATTGTTAAGGAGGCTAAAAAGATCTGCCAAAATGCTAATTTCAAGAGCCAATAGGGTCAGAAAAACGATAATCATATTATAAAAAGATTAATAATTCAGCGCTCAGTTCTAGAACTCGTGTCAATTCGAAGAGGTGGATAGACGGAGTGAAAACCGATACTAAAGACATATTAATGGTGGATAACTGGAGGAACGCAGCCAGGGAAAGAGATACTTAGATACTAGAAGCAGAAGCCGGGGAAGGCCCGCGACCGATTTTGGGTGTAGCGCCATATAGTCCAGTCGGGTTAGACGAATAACAGGCCTAACCTTGCATAAGGAGCTGCCCCAAATTTTATTTTTCTAATGTTTAGGGAGGGTCAATTTTAGTATAAATTTAAAATCTCGACTGAAGTTCACCGTTGCGTTAGCCGCCATCTTGATTTTAAACGAGAACCGTTTTTGCTCAATATTTCCGCCATTTTCGATTTTTTGACAAAAAGTGTAGAAACTGAAATTGTTGAAACTGCGATTTTATATAATTTCATTAATTATAATTTTTTTCGTGCGGTCGATATTTTCCGAGTTATGAGGGGAAAATAGTGAGAGTTGGAGCATAATTATTGCATTATTGAATTATCTCGTTTATTATTAGTTTTACAACAAATATGTACCTATACAAAAATGAAGAGAATTAAATTCTACACAATTTTGATCTCCTTCATTTTTTTGCTAAAATTAATATTTAAGGTAGTACGTATGCGGTAATGACGCGAGCGTAAGACCGGATTGATTTTATAGCAATTGTTTTTGTTCAATATCTACGCCATTTTCAACTAAAATTGTTCAAAATAAAATTTCCTACAATTTCTTTTTAACAATTTTTTTCATGCGGTTGATATTTTCCGAGTTACATGCGAAAATAGTAAAAAGTGGTGGGGGGAGCATAATTATTGAATTTAATTTTGTTTCCGAGCTGCCCCAAATTTTATAATTCTATTCTTTAGCAGAGATCAATAGTAGTGTAAATTTAAAATCTCGACTGAATTCCGCGGTTGCATTAGCCGCCATATTGATTTAAAATGAGAACTGTTGTTGCTTAATATCTCCGCGATTTTCAACTTTTCAACCTAAATGGTGGGAAAGAAAATTGTTGGAAATGCAATTTCCTACAATTTCTTTTGGCACAATTTTTTTATAGATTCAATATTCTCCGAGTTAAGGGGGAAAATAATGGAAGCGGAGGGGAAGCATAATTATTGAATTGTCTCATTTATTATTAACTTTACGACATAATTGTACATAAACAAAAATAAAGAGAAATATATTTTATACAATTTTTGAAACTTCCAATGAAATATCAACCAAACTAAGTATATAAAAGACATAAAAAGACATTATATGCATTAAGTTCACTTAATTTTATTAACTAGCGGGTTTGATTGGTTGAATTTGTCTGTCGATATTTTAAGTTTTATGTCAGCTAATATATCGTGATGTTTCAACAATTTTTTTTTAATCTTGGACCCTGTTGGGGGGAATTTTCGCATTCCCCCCCTGTAGACCCGCCACTGGTTCTCTCGAAAAATTGTAGTAAATCGTAATTGCAACAATTTCAGTTCTTACACTTTTTGTCGAAAAGTTGAAAATGGCGGAGATATTGAACAAAAACAATTGCTACAAAATCAATCAGGTCTTACGCTCGCATCTTTACCACATACAAACTACCTTAAATATTGATTTTATCAAAAAAATGTACGGCATCAAAATTGTACAAAATTTAATTCTCTTTCTTTTTGTATAGATATATATTTGTTGTAAAACTAATAATAAACGAGATAATTCAATAATTTAATAATTATGCTACAACTGTCACTATTTTCCCCTCATAACTCGGAAAATATTGACCGCACGAAAAAAATTATAATAAAATGAAACTATAGAAAATCGCATTTTCAACAATTTTAGTTTTAACACTTTTTGTCAAAAAAATGAAAATGGCGGAGATATTGAGCAAAAACCGTTCTCGTTTAAAATCAAGATGGCGGCTAACGCAACGGCGGAATTCAGTCGAGATTTTAAATTTATACTAATATTGACCCTCCCTAAAGATTAGAAAAATAAAATTTGGGGCAGCTCCTAATGCAAGGTCAAATGCTATCCCGACTGGGCTAATATTTTCATCTATTTGCTACTTCCGGTTATACCGGATGTTGCTTATAACTTCGTTTTTTTTTAATGGGACACCCTGTATATTTTTTCATTTTTGGATTCTACTCGAAGTCTGGTTTCTTAAAATATGAGGTTTTGTATTGTTATACAGGGTAGTTTAAAAGATAATTAGGTTTTTTTATTAATTTCGTAGCAACTTTCACACCCTGTAGAATTGGAGTAGTTTGACATCAAAAACTTTATTTATGTTCAAATGATTTTTAATATAGTCTACTATTGTCGGAAATTATTAGTAAAGCTAATTGTTGAATTTTAGTATACAGGGTTGGTCGAAACTCGGAATGAGTATTTTCTGAATTTTCTTAAATGGAACACCCTATATTTTAGTATTGTAATGAAATGATATTTATGTTACTTTTTTATTTCTTAAGCATTCCCTATACCTAACTGCTTTAATTTGTGCTTAATTGTTAATCGCACCAACAATCTTAACTACGTAAGTATTTTGATAGCTCAACCATTATTGGGAATTTTAACGATCAGTCTAGATTAATATGTATTTATTTCCGAAAAATTATTTGCGACTGAATATTTTCAAGGCCAACCTAATAAAATTTCACGTATTTTTTGTTGCAATTAATGTTTGGCTTGAATCACCAATAACTCACAAATTAAAACTCACCAGTTAGGTATAGGGAATGCTTATAAAATAAAAAAGTACCATAAAATATCATTTCATTACAATACTAAAATACAGGGTGTTCCATTTAAGAAAACTCAGAAAATACTCATTCTGAGTTTCGACCAACCCTGTATACAAAAAAGGAAAAATTTAACTATACCAATAATTCTTAACATAGTAAACTATATTTAAAATCATTTGAACATAAACAGAGTTTATTATGTCAAACTACTACCCAAACTATTCCGTGTTTTGACCAACCCTGTATACTAATATTCAATATATAGCTATACTAATAATGTTTACCAATAGTAGACTATATTAGAAATCATCTGAACGTAAACAGAGTTTTTGATGCCAAAGTACTATAATTCTACAGGGTGTGAAAATTGCTACGAAATTAATAAAAACACGTAATTATCTTTTAAACTACCCTGTATAATAATATAAAACCTCATATATTAAGAAAGGAGACATCGAGGAAAATCCAAAAAATGTAAAAATATACAGGGTGTCCTATTAAAAAAAACGAAGTTATAAGCAACTTCCGGTATAACCGGAAGTAGAAAATAGATAAAAATATTTTAATTAAATAGATCACTCTTCAAAACCCCTTCATTCCAATTTTCATGATTCTGTTGCCTTTAGTTCTCGAGATATTTCTAATAGGCCCTTTATCTGCCTCACCCTATATAATAATAAACAAAATAAAATATATTTTACACAAAGATTTTTTGATAATTATTTTGTTTTATGATTTTCAATCCTAAAACCGAAATAGTAAACAACAAAAATGTAACATATCGCTTACCATTTGTGACTGAGCTTGCTCGGGTTCTTCCTGGTCTTCATTTTCGGGCACCACGATTTCATAGTCGTTTTTCGGTTGTGGTAGACTGCTCAACCCCATTTTTAATTGATCTTTCATCGACATCTGGTACATTCTGTGCTCAGCTGGTGTGCTTCCTACGTCCATTGCTAAAAACAGATTACAAGATCGTTTTTATGGAAGTAACACTGCGTAAATGGTGAATAGAAAGTAAGCGAGGGCCAGGCAGGAGAAGACACTCGTGGCTCCAAAATCTGCGGAAGTGGTTTGGGCTCACATCGATCTAACTATTCAGAAGTGCCGCAAGCAAGATTAGAATTGTCATGTTAATAGCCCACGTTCGCAACGGACAGGGTACTTGAAGAAGAAATGGTGAATATATGTACAGCTGGTTCCAAAAAAACTGATACGACTTTTAAAGCGTATTTTGTAGAAAATTGAGCAGTGTATTTTGAAGGATACATACTTATTATTTACATACTGTCACTGTCACTGCCAAATCTTAAAATTTGTCAGATAACTTATTCTGTTCAACCTCAAAAATGGCGGCTTTAATATTTTATTTAGCAAAAATATATTTTATTCTAAGTTATGTAAAAACTATCATTTATTTACTCTTTATAAAATGCAGAAATTCAAAATAATATCAAAATTTAGACCTTAATAATGGCAGCTAATCTGGAAAGCTCAACGTAGGTGGCGCTCGTGTAGTTGGAGGTCATGTCAACTTACGTCAATACTTCAAATAAATCTATTTCCAAGTAAATATTGCATATTTGTTTCGCAGTCTGAAATAAACTTGAGAAAATAAAATCCCTCAATGTTGTGCTGTGCATTTGTGCTCATCGAGAACATCAGGACACAGGTTTCCCAAAGATATTCTGATGAGAAAAAAGTGGATTGTAGCAATAAGAAGGGATAAATATGTGCCGAGAATAAATGCACGTATCTGCAATAAACATTTTGTTGAAACAGATTAAGTATTGCCCCCAGATTCGACTGTAAAAAATAGAATACTTCACTATAAAATTCAGATCAAAATTTATTATAAACGCACGGATTAAGATATGCAATTTTATATACATTCACACTGTTGCCACATCTACAATCGCTTTTTATGGAGTGAACATGTAAAAAAATTTATATTTGAAGTAATAATATAGAAAAATGTGAAATACTAATTTTAAATATATATCAAGTTCTCATTATTTTTTAGTGACTAAAACATAACCTGACCAAACCTAACCTAGCGTGATCGAAAATAATATAAAAAAGTTAATAACTGAACATTTTAGTGATATATTATCTTTAAAATATTCTTTAAAATGACTAAAACATAACCTGAGCAAACCTAACCTAATCGAAAATAATATAAATAAGTTAATAACTGAAAATTAAAGTGACCTAGTACCATTCAAATATTCTTTAGTGACTAAAACATAACCTGATCAAACCTAACCCTAATTTTTTCTAATTTCACCTTAAATTTAAGGTCGCCTTTCACGTAGACAAACACCCAAATAATTATACTTAATTAAATTAACACATTCTATATTTCCATAAGGAGTTATAATTTTTTTTAAATAAGACAACATTGCAGAATCAACTGCGCTCACCCCATGCTTAAACCAAATTTACACCAAATGCGCAACTGTCATGGCAGCCATATTTTGAAAATATCACATTTTTAAATAAGATAAACACAAAAATTAATGCTGAGCGCACTTAATTGTGAATTTTAAATTGATAAAAAAAGTAAGGCAGATCGCACATATCATATTATACACAGTTGTCAGACTCGTGTGGGGAGTTAATCAATACCAGATAAATACCCTCTGAGCTATAGAAATAAAACATTGAGACGATGATTAATATAGTTTATCATTTGATAAGCGTTTCCTTTTTCCAGTAACTCTCGCATCCCTTCTCAATTCGTTTTTCAACGCACAAACAGTCTCCAAGATCCGTATATTTCAGCCATAATTTATTATTTATTAAATCGTAATCAAAAACACCATATACAAACTTCACGAATAGTTAAAACTTTGACCTCCAACTACACTAGCGCCGCTAGGCGGGAGCAACGGCGTACATAGGTGCCATTATTACAATTTATTAATTAACATATATGTAGTCAGTTGTTTGTTGTTTGTTTGTTTATTTTATTATTTGTCTGTCATAATAAAGATAACATAATGTCAGACCAATCAAATACACTGCTCAAAATGACCAAATCTTACTGAGTTGTATCAGTTTTTTTAGGAACCAGCTGTATATGTATATGCTTTATTAGGGCTTCTCAAAATAAAACGAACAATACAAAAACGTAAATAAAACAATCAAACGGAAAATCAAAGAATCGAAGGAATTGTGGCTATCAGAAAAATCTGCAGAGATAGAAAGATTAAATAAATAACATGAGAGCTTTAACATATACAGAACAATTAAAGAAACAGCTGGCATATAAAAAAGAGGTACTGGAAACATAATGGACAAAAATAACCAAATAATAATTGAAAGTGTAGAGAAAATAAATTAAAAAAAAAAACGACTAAAATTCTTTATAAAAGGTATATATTTAGATATCCCTAAAAAGGGCTACACCACAGAACTAGTTTTCGATTGGATGGCCAATCATCATCAGTACTTACCTAAAATGAATATAACCTCATAAGATAATGCGAAGTTTTTAAAATTTTGACTACGGTTTTAAGAAAAATTGTAGGTTATACTACGTGATTTAACATGCTAACCACCAAAATACAATATTATAAAAATATATGGGTAAAAACCCTTTAAAAGTGGTCCGTTAAGGAAACATAGATGAAATATGTGAACTTAAACATGGATGTTCAAAATGTTCCATGTAATATACTCTAGGTACCATCTGAGCTCTAAATCGACTTGTTCGCATGTTGACAGTATGGTGGCTCACTTGCCATGTTTCCTTTTAATCACTTTTAAAGGGTTTTTACCCATATATTTTTACAATATTGTATTTTGGTGGTTAGCATGTTAGATCACGTGAGTATAACCTACAACTTTTCTTAAAACCGTAGTCAAAATTTTAAAAACTTTGCATTATCTTATCAGGTTATATTCATTTTAGGTAAGCACTGATGATGATTGGTCACCCAATCAAAAACTAGTTCTGTGATGTAGCTCTTTTTAGGTATTATTAAATATATATCTTTTATAAAGGATTTTAGTCGTTTTTTGTATTATATGGTATACAGCCAACTACAGGAAAAAGGGAAATTGAAAAAGCACCACAACGTATAAAAAATGATAAAGTCATGGAAGAGGATGACATGACATACCTACAGAAATGTTAAGATTACTAACAGAGAATATACTAGAAGAATTAAGGCAAGCGTCCACAGACCCGCATCGTACGCATCGGACGCATCGTACGCAACGGATTTTAGTTTGCCTTGTACAGAAACTTATGTAACCGCGTCCACTGATCCGCATCGTACGGATCGCATTATCGATTGTCAAACTAAAATCCGTTGCGTACGATGCGGGTCTGTGGACGCTTGACTTTATTCCACGAAATTTACTATACTGAGGAAATTCCGAAAGAATGGCTAAAATCAGAGTTCATCCCAATGCCCAAAAAACCCGACGCAATGAAATGTGAGGAATATAGGACGATCAGTTTGCTGAAACATGTTATACGTTTTCTTGCGAGTGATCCATGAACGTGTGTACAAAAAAATCAGACGATGGCATAACATGAAACCAACTGGGATTTAGAAAAGGCTTTGATACTAGAGAGGCATTATTTACTATAGAAACACTCATAGAACGGTATCGAGATGTCAACTGTGATGTATTCATATTATGTCTGGTGGACTTTGAGAAAGCGTTCGACAAAATACAACACAGAAGGTTTGCAAACATATAGCCCGATCAGGGAACGCAAAATTTTACGAAAACCTCCAAAAAAATAAAGGAAGGATGAAAATTTGGGAATAGGTAGTTGAAATTGTCTTTTATTATATAAGAAAAAGTTTACAATCCTACATCCCCTCCATTTTACAAAAATTGGAAAATACGGGGTGAAAATTTTTTTCTCGGGGGTGAAAAAATATACGTTCAAAATAAGTCCGGAATTGGATAAAATGACTAATTCTAAGTAACTTTTGTTCTATAGAGTTTCTTCCCTAAGTCAATACTTTTCGAGTTATTTGCAAGTGAATATGTTCATTTTTAACAGAAAAAAAAACATGTTTTTAGACGGTTTTTCGCAAATGACTCAAAAAAGTAAGTATTTTAGCCAAAAAAATATTCTTAGTAAAAATATAGCTCATAAGAAATTGAAAAAAATGGTATAGGTATGCGTGAGGTCTGCAGACCCAGTAGAAGCAGAGTTGCAGCTAATGAAATGTAGTTCTTCTTCGTCAAATTCCAAATTGAGTCGTCGCTGGGCCATCGAGGTGTAAACATCGTTAAAGCGCTCCGAAAAACCGGTGATTAAGAATTCTAATTATCTTATCAACAACAATAAAAAAAAACCCATTAGCAATAAGTGAGAAAAACAAAACAATATGTTCCCTTCGGGGAATCTTATTGGGTTCAGAAATGGACAACCAGTTTATCAACAACAAAACATACAGAGTGATCCAATAAATTTACAAATACCACAAGCAACCAATAACCAACTACAGTGGCAGCCAACAATGATGAAGCAACCAGAAAATGCAATGAACATGAATATGCCAACTATGCAACAACAGTATCATACAACTCCTATACAGACAGTAAATACCAACCAGTTCAGCTCTCAACCAGTTCAGCAGCAAATGCCGACATCAAGTAAAAATAGTGCAAATATCGAAGACAGAGAAACTCACTATATGACATCAACCAGCGAAGATGAAGAAGAAAATCAGACAAACAGTAAAAACGCTTGGCAAGTCATGGGAAGCAATAAAAGAAAGAAAATACATAACAACAAACCAAATCCAAGCGAAATTGAAACAGGTAACCGATTCCAACCGCTGTCGAAAGAAACAGAAGAAAATATTGGAAACGTCGAAACCAACAAAATACCAAAACCTCCACCAATATTTGTACACGGGGTACAGGATTTCAAAGAGATGACAAAGCAATTAGAGGAAATAGCCAAAAAAGAAGAATACCAGACAAAAAGTTTAATAAACAACGTTGTCAAAATAAATTGTGAAACACCAGAAATATACCGAAAATTGGTTAAGGAGTTCAAGGAAAAAAATATATACCATCACACGTACCAACTAAAAGAAGAACGAGCCTACAGAATCGTGATCAGATACTTACATCACTCAACCAATACTGATGACATAAAAAGTGAGCTATCTCAGTTAGGGCACAAAGTGAGAAACATAGTTAATGTAAAACAACAAAAAACCAAAGAACCACTTAATCTCTTCTTTGTAGATTTAGAACCCGCGCAAAACAACAAAGATGTCTATAATATAACAGGCCTACAGAACAGAGTAGTACACATAGAACCTCCACGAACTCAAAAAAACAGTATAATACAGTGCATGAGATGCCAACAATATGGACATTCCAAATCATATTGTAATAAACCATACGTCTGTGTAAAATGCGGAGGCTCACACAATACCACCACGTGCAAAAAGTCAAAGGAGACGCCAGCCATATGTGCGTTATGCAATGGAGGCCACCCAGCCAATTACAAGGGATGTGATCACTATAAGAAACTTACCAAAGGAAGCAATAAAAACAATGGAGAGCATCAAAACCCATCAGCAATCTACACAAATGATATATACACAAGAAACACACAACAACTATCCAATCCACTGCCCCAGGGCATGAGCTATGCTGAAGTAACTAAACGCAACCAAACAGAAGATACAACCACTGTGTTAAACAAGTTTTTGGAAGAATTCAAGAATCTATTCAACCAACTAATCCAACAAAATAGCATGGTCCTCAACATGCTTACCATGCTTATGAACAAAATGAAATAAATGGCTAAGTTTCTTCGAATAGCCCAATGGAATGCCAACGGCCTTCCAAGCCATACAGAAGAAGTGAAAATATTTCTAGACATAAATAAAATTGACATATTTTTAATTAGTGAAACACACTTCACAAACAGAACTTATTTTAACATACCTAAATATAAACTATATCATACTGAGCATCCTGACGGCACAGCCCACGGAGGTACAGCAATACTCATCAAAGAAAATATTAAACATCATGAACTACTGAAGTACAAAGAAGAACACATACAAGCAACGACAGTAAGCGTTGAAGCACTTCCATATAATGTCAACGTAACAGCTGTGTACTGCCCTCCTCGCCATAATCTAAAACGAGAACACTATGAAGAATTTTTCCAAACTTTAGGACCAAAATTCATTGCTGGGGGAGATTACAACAGCAAGCATACCTTGTGGGGGTCACGACTTATAACAACAAAAGGCAGAGAACTGGCACATGTTATACAAAATAAGAATTACTCATTTATCTCAACGGGAACACCAACATACTGGCCGACCGATCCCAACAAAAAACCAGATTTATTGGACTTCTTCATAACAAACGGTATCGGTATAACTTATACAGATATAACACCAAGCTATGACCTAACTACTGACCATAGCCCAATAATAGCAACGGTAAGTACAACAGTTATCACTAAAAAACCAAAACTCCACCTGCACAACAATAAAACAAACTGGGACACTTACCGACAAATAATTCACGATACTATCGAAATAACAACGAGGCTGAAAAAACCGGAAGAAATAGAAGAGGACTATAACAAATTTATAAACATACTACAGTATGCAGCTAAATCAGCTACCCCACAAAGTAGTCCCAACAGAAACATAAGTAATATACCTTTAGAAATAAAAAAACTGGTAGCTGAAAAAAGAAAGGCCAGATCTGCATGGCAACGAACACACACACCAGACAGCAGAACAAGATACAATCGCATCAGCAACAAATTAAAATCAAAGCTGCAAGAAGTCAAAAATGAGTCATTTACGAATTATATCACCAATCTTTCAAGACAAGACAACTCTATATGGAAGCCCATAAAAAGTAAGAGAAAGCCAATAACAGCATTACCTCCAATACGTAAAAATTCAACACCACCAGGACCATGGGCAAAAAGTGATAAAGAAAAGGCTGACCTATTTGCCGAGTATTTAGCAGAAGTTTTTACTCCACTAAATGACGACCAAGTACCAGAAGCGAACCAAATATTAGAAGAACCACTACAGATACAGGACCGAATAAAACTATTTACTCCAAAAGAAATTAGAGACGTAATTGCCACCCTAAACCCAAAGAAGGCACCAGGCGAAGATCTGATAACCGCAAAAATGTTAAAAGAAATACCCAAAAAGGGCATAGTTAAACTACTGCACATATTCAATGCAATACTTAGATGTGACTACTGGCCCAAAGCACTCAAAATTGGACAAATAATTATGATACCAAAGCCTGGCAAAAACCCTCTAGATGTCTCATCATATAGGCCTATCAGCTTATTACCAACAATCTCCAAGTTGCTTGAAAGACTTATCCTAAACAGAATAAATGCAGAAATAAATCCACAAAATTGGATCCCAGATCATCAGTTCGGATTTCGACAAAGCCATTCAACGATAGAACAATGCCATCGCATAGTCAACGCCATTAACCAGTCACTTGAAAATCAGCAGTACTGCACAGCAGCCTTTATAGACATCAGTCAGGCTTTTGACAAAGTCTGGCATCCAGGCTTGTTATGCAAAATAAAAAGAATTCTTCCAGCAAGTTACTACAACCTACTGAGAGCCTACCTACACGAACGGCAGTTTAAAGTAAAAGTTAATGAAGAAGTCTCGGAATACAAGCCTATTCACTCTGGCGTACCACAAGGGAGCATACTAGGACCATTATTGTACATACTATATACATATGACTTGCCTACAAATGATAAAACAACCATCGGGACATTTGCAGACGACACTGCTATTTTTGCCAAGCATGACGATCCTATTGCAGCAACACAAAATCTCCAAGAGCATCTAAACTCACTTGAAATATGGCTGAAGAAGTGGAAGTTTAAGGTAAACGAAACAAAATCATCCCATATAACATTCACTCTCCGGACTGGAACCTGCCCACCAGTAACCATCAATCAAATAAAAATACCACAAAGTAATCAAGTCAAATATCTAGGGCTACACTTTGACAATAAACTCAACTGGAAACACCATATAACAAAGAAAAGAATGCAACTTGACCTAAAAACCAAAGAACTTTACTGGCTCATTGGAAGAAATTCCCATCTTTCAATAGAAAACAAATTGCTAATATATAAAGCAGTGATAAAGCCAATCTGGACTTATGGCATTGAACTGTGGGGCTGTGCTAGCAAATCCAATACTGTGATTATCCAGAGAGCGCAATCCAAGATACTTCGAGCAATAGTTAATGCACCATGGTATGTATCAAACCAAACTCTACACACAGATCTAAAAATTCCATATGTAACCGAAGTCATCCGAGAAAACAACAGAAAACACCACAACAAACTAGAAGACCATCCTAATCCACTACTTCATCCACTACTGCAACCTGTCCACAATAGAAGACTAAGAAGAAGCTGGCCCTCCGACCTAAGAGGTAACTGAGGAAACATCGCTGGATGTTTACCTCTCCACGTCACCACATTTACAATAATTTAATTTAATGTAAGACCAACAAATTGACTTATAGATGTTTGTTTTATATCTGATTGTCAATAAAGGGAGATAATAAAAAAAAAAAAAAATTCCAAATCGAATATTTCAATGTGAAATAACCAAAAAACGGAGCACTTTTCGGGGAAAATTCATTACAAATTTTTTAAAGTGTTTAAAAAAGGTTTATTTTTGTTTAAAAAAAAACTTCTAACATTAAAAGTAAGTGAGTTAGGCTCAAAATATTGTTGGTTTTTTTTATTTTTTGGCAAAAAAATGGCGAAAATCACCCCTTAATTAGCTTCTCAAATAAAATTAATTGTTACCGATTTAAAAGTTACTTTACTTATGTATTGTTTATATTATCTATAAGTTTCATTGGTTCAAAGTGCTCAGTTTTGAAAAAAATTGGGTTTAAAATAAAACTTTTTTTTTTAATTTTGAAAAAAAAATCGTAATTGTTTATGGAATTAACGTAAAAAACAATTAGGATTACCAAAAATCTCAAAGAGTACTAAAATGTACGTTTTGCTTTTCTGAATATTTTTGATTTTTTGTTTTCTTGTTAGACAAAAATTGGTTATGCTATGGCTGTTCAAAATTTGCCTAAACTCGTTATTAGTTACTGGTTCAAGCCATTTTAACTACAGCTTTTTCAAAACGAAGCACTTTGAACCGATGAAACTTACAGATAATATAAATAATACATAGACAAAGTAACTTGTGAAGTGGTAATATTAAAAGGTATATGTGTGGTAATTAGGGGGTGATTTTCGCAATTCTTTTACCAAAAAATAAAAGGGACCAACAATATGTTGAGCGTAATTCACTTACTTTTAATATTACAAGTTTTCTTAAAAAAAAACAAAAATAAACCTTTTTTTAAACACTTTAAAAAAGTTATAATGAATTTTCCCCTAAAAGTGCTCCGTTTTTGGGTTATTTCACATTGAAATATTCGATTTGGAATTTGACGAAGAAGAACCTACTTTTCATTAGCTGCAACTCTTTTTTTCAATTTGTTATGAGCTATATTTTTGCTAAGAATATTTTTTTCGCTAAAATACTTACTTTTTGAGTCATCTCCGAAAACCGTCCAAAAACATGTTTTATTTTGTTAAACATGAACATATTCACTCGCAAATAACTCGAAAAGTATTGACTTGGTAAAAAAACTCTATAGAAGAAAAGTTGTTTAGAATTAGTCATTTTATCTAATTTCGGTTTTATTTTGAATGTGTTTTTTTCATCTTCGAGAGGGGATGTAGAATTGTAAACTTTTTCTTATAATATAATAATAGACAATTTCAACTACCTATTCCCAAATTTTCATCCTTCCTTTATTTTTTTGGGGGTCAGATTGTTCTTTGATCGGGCTAATATTAGGGAACACAGAAATAGATCATCAGGCTGTGAAAATCGTTACAAATATATACCAATATCAGAAAGCCACAATTCGAGTAGACCAACAAAAATCTAAAGAGATTTCAATACGAGGAGTACGACGAGGATGTGTACTATCCCCTCTACTTTTTAATATGTGCTCAGAAGAAATGTTTAAAGAGGCACTAGAAGACATCAATAAAGGCATATCAATTAAAGGAACACTAGTGAATAATCTCAGATATGCAGACGATGCAATACTCCTTACGGACAGCAGAGAACGACTATAAATTTTGGTTGGTCACACTATGTAGTACTGCTCCAGGTATGGAATGGCTCTGAACATAAAAAAACAAAAATCATGATTGTCAGTAAGAACAAGATTGAATACGGAACAATCTTTAAAGGAGCTCTAGAGAAAGTACCCAGATATAATTATTTGAGATGTGAGCTAAATGAACAATGGGACCGCAGAATTAAAACAACGCATTGAGATGACCAGAAGCGCTTTCAATAAGATGAAATCAATACTATGCAATGGAAAACTGGGAATAGAAATTAGAACTAGAGTGTTGAGATGTTACGTATTCTCTATCCCTTTATATGGAGTTGAAGCCTGGACAATTACGGACGCAACAGAAAAAAGACTGCCAGCTTTGAGATGTGATATTATCGAAGAGTATAGAAAATATCATGGACACCCTACATAACAAACACGGAAGCATTAAGAAAGATGAAAAAGAAAAAGTAATACTTAACATTATGAAGAAAAGAAAAATGAGCTACATTGGTCACATACTAAGATTTAAAAATATGAGTTGACGCGAAAGGAAAAAGAGGACCGGGGAGACGACGCACGTCCTACTTGAAACATTTAAAGCAGTGGAGTGGAAAAACAATAATAGAACCCTTCAGAACCGCTGCAGACATAGTAAAATGAGCCATGGTGATCGCCAATGTCTTTAAAGGACGAGGCACATGAAGAAGAAGGGTTTCTCAAGTTAAAACTAAACCAACAACTTAAATAGCTTAATTGTTAATAGTTAAAGCTTAATCCTTACCTTCCTCTGGATTAATACTAAGCTTATCCCTAACCGAAGGCGTCATTCCTACCGGCGTCTTCCCCACAGGCACCAAAGCGCCACTTCTAGGCGTCATAAATCCAACGCTACTGCCAGGAGTGCCAGCTCCGTCACTCCTACTGGATCTGAAGGGCGTAGCAAGCACGGTATTCGGGGTGCTGACGGTCTGAGCTTGGGGCAGGACCCCGCTGAAATCTGAATTGTGTAACGGAGTGTTAATGCCGCCTTTGAGGGGCGTATCTACGTGTGTGAGCGCCATCATGTTCTGAGCTTCTTGCAAAATCCTGTGAAGAAGATATAAAAATTTAAAAACCTAAAAAAAATTTTCAAAAACATTATGTACGAAAAAAGTTTTATCAATTTAATGGTTTCTGATAAAGAAGCAATCCAATAAAAACAAGCTGAAAATGCGAGCATTATCATAACGAAAACTTTGTTTATTTACGTATTTTAATTCATAATATGGAAAATTGCTGTTATGAAAAGTTGTTTAGAATTAATATTTATGTTTTAATGTGCAATTATTTAATTCTAATTTAAATGTTATGAACTATAAAGGTACTTTACTCTTGATCAAAATTCATATTTTTTATATATCTCGTATAAAATTAATAAAATGGTATATATGATGGTTGCATCATAAATCTTAGAACATGAAAAGCTTTTTATGAAGAAAAACTTTTCTTCGTCAAATTAAAAATAAAAGAGTTATAAATGAAAATGTTGTTGGTATCCATAATTTAAGAAAAATCTTCAAATATTTTTTTCCATTAGAAGGATCTAATTATTGCGCATATCAGACCATAATTTTTTATTCCAAACAATATTATTTCCTATAGTCGGTTCGCAAACTCAGACACAACTGGCTAGTGATTTTAGTCACTAGCCACCTTCCCTTCGGGTCGTGAAATTAAAACTGTCAAAGTGTCACTCGGGAAAAATTCAATAATTTTTGAGCTCTTGTGCAATTACTACTGGTAATTTGTTTTTATTTTTAGCATTTTTTCTAAAAATAAATAAAAACTGTACATACTGCCTTCTTCCATTAATTTTAGTTTGTATAACTATCCTTTATCTGAATGGATGAAGGGGGTATGTTGCATGAAATAATACTCTATAATCAGTTTTACAGAAATTTATGTAATTGAACACAAAATAATCTTCTTCTTCATGTGCCGTGCTCGATTATCGAGCGTTGGCTATCAAATTGGCTATAGTAATTTTGTTGAGGGCAGCTCGGAAAAGGGATGCAGAGGATCTGTTAAACCATTCTCGCAGGTTTCTAAGCCATGAAGGTGTTCTTCGACCTGGCCTTCTTCCGTCTACCTTGCCTAGTATTATTAAATGGAGTATATTATACAGAGTGAGTTTTATGTATGGAAAGCCTCAATTATCTCAGGAACGGTTTGCACGATTTTTTATAGATTTTGGTGAGTAAGGGTTTTAGCCTAATAAAATAAAAAAAAGTCAAAATGTAAATTCGTACAGGTTAAAACAAATTTTATATCAAAGTTTAGATGGGTACAAAAGATATTTTCAAGAAAGTATCCAAATCATACAAGGGGATCATTGTTTAAAAAATTAAAAAGGGGTCATTTTTGCAAAAAAAAAATGCTTTTTTAACTGCTGAGGTAATTCACTTATTCATGAAGGTCTATGGGAATTTTTTCTGCAAAGTTGAAGGGTAAATCTTTCACATAAGACTTAATAAATTAAATTTGACCCCCTATTTATTTAAATAATTGTATATAAAACTTTAAAAACAAATTTGCAAAAAATTATTTTTAGCGTTTTAAATAAGAACTATAAAATATCTTATTTTACAGACTAAGTTGCGCTATGTTATCAGTATTAACCAAAAAAAAATTGGTCGAAAAATATTTAATATTTTTTGAGATATTGAATTTGTTTATTAAATGTTACTATATTTTAAATTGCAAAAAAGCGGTTGTTGCCAAAGAAATACTCACCTGCTTAAGATCTCATTATTTTTATTTTTATGTATATTTTCGATAAATGTGTTCATAAATTCAAATTTCAATTAAACTCCCTCTAAAATGGAATTTGAAAATTATTCAAATTTATTTATAATTTGTTTTTTTAATAACGTCGCGGGGATTAAGTATTTTGAAATGTCGTTTCGATAATTGGGTTCCTGGGAATTTTTTACTAATTAACAAAATTTTTTTGTCGTTTTTCTTCTTCTTTTTTTTTCTTCGAGTTACATTACTACGGGCCCTTTTAGGGTTAAATTTTATTAAGAATGTCGAATCTCTGAGTTGTAGATTCTAGACCTAAAAATATTAAGATTTAACTAAAATCTCTTAAATAAAATGTGGCTACTTACTGAGTTACAGGGTGTTTTATTTAAAAATTTAAAAATTATTGTTACCAAGTACTTTAAAACTATTTGACATATCCTTATTATACTTGGCAGAAAGTGTCGCTATTATACACCCTACTAAATTGTGATTAATAAACGTTTCTAGCTAATGCCAGAGGCGTACGACAGGGAATAGTGAATGATTGGCCCTTCCCAAATTCTACGCCACTGAGTGAATTACTATTTTAGCGAAATTTTTCGATTCTCCAATACTTTGTATGTAAATAACTTTATTGGTATTGATAAAGTCATCAGCTTGAGAGATATTGGAAGTTTAAAATGAATGAATGAATGAATCAACATAACTATGCCGTTTCATTTTTAACGTCCAATATCTCGAAAACTAATGACTTAATCGTTACCAGTAAAGAGTATATTATTTACATAGAAAGTATTGGAGAATCGAAAAATTTCGCTAAAATAGTAATTCCCTCAGTGGCGTAGAATTTGGGAAGGGTCAACCATTAACTATCCCCTGTCGTAAGCCTCTGGTAGTAGGTAGAAACTTTTATTTATCACAATTTAGTAGACTGTATAGTACCCACACTTTCTGCCAAGTTTGATAAGAATACGTCAAATAGTTGGAAAGTACTTGGTAAAAATAATTTTAAAATTTTTAAATAAAACACCCTGTAACTCAGTAAGTAGCCACATTTTATTTAAATGATTTTAGACCAATCTCAATATTTTTATGTCTAGAATCTACAACTTAGAGATTCGACATTCTTAATGAAACTTAACCCTAAAAGGGCCCGTAGTAATATAACTCCAAAAAAAAAAAGAGGAAAAAAAGACAAAAAATTTGGTAATTAGTGAAAAATTCCCAGGAACCAAATTATCGAAACGGCATTTCAAAATATTTAATCCCCGCGACGTTATTAAAAAAACAAATTATAAACAAATTTGAATAATTTTCAAATGCCATTTTAGGGGGAAGTTTAACTGAAATTTGAATTTATCAATACATTTATCGAAAATATACATAAAAATAAATATAATCACGATTTAATACAGGTGTATATTTCTTTGGCAACAACCGCGTTTTTGCCATTGAAAATAGAGTAACATATAATAAACAAATTCAATATCTCAAAAAATATTAAATACTTTTGGACCAATTTTTTTTAATGAATGCTGATAACATAGCGCAACTTCTCCTGTAAAATAAGATATTTTAGAGTGCTTATTTAAAACACTAAAAATATTTTTTTGCAAATTTGTTTTTAAAGTTTTATGTATAATTATTTAAATAAATAGGGGGTCAAATTTAACTTAGTAAGTCTTATGTGAAAGACTTACCCTTTAACTTTGCAGAAAACAATCCTATAGACCAGAGGTCGGCAACGTTTTTAATGTAAATAGTGAAATACTAAATTAAAAATTCATGGCGGGCGCCAATTATTTTGGACCTAACAAATATATAAATATAAACGTATAAAAAATATAGGTTTTGAATTTCTTATCTAAATTAACAATAGTTTAAGGGCGCATTAAAATTTATTGAAGGGCGCATTGGCGCCCGCGGTCGCCCCGTTGCCGACCTCTGCTATAGACTATAGACCTTCATTAGTAATTGAATGACCTCTAGCAGTTAAAAAAGTAATTTTTTGCAAAAATGACCCCATTTTAATTACTTAAACAATGGTCCTCTTGTATGATTTGGATACTTTCTTGAAAATATCTTTTGTACCCACCTAAACTTTGATATAAAATTTGTTTCAATCTGTACGAATTTACATTTTGATTTATATATAGTGTAATTTTATTTTACTAGACTATTTCTATTGCGGACGATATTGTAGTGGTAATTAAATTGTTGTCAGATCTTCCGTTTTTGTGGAAATCTAATGAACTTTTTTATTTCAAATGGAACACCCTGTATATTTTTTGCGTTTTGAAGTCATTAAGAAATGCTGATTATTTTTCGTATTATATTACCTATACCTAAATGCCATAATTACAGAGTTATTGCTACATTTATTTAAAAAAATATATTTTAAACAAATTATAAAAATCAATTTGTTCGGCCCGGATAGACTTTATTTTAGGTTCTTTAGATCATTGGAAACAAAAAAGGCCTTTTGTAATGTTTCTCTAAAGTTAATCGTTTTCGATTCTGCTACAAATACTAAAACTATAAGAGATGATCTGCTTAGATAAAACTAACCGAGATTTAAAATTTAAACCTGAAAAAAATGAAAATTGTTTCATACCTCCTTCTTCCATTCAATAATCGTATTTTACATGTTACATACCACTTTCATCCACTAGAATATCTCTTATTAAACTTTTTAGAGGTACAGGACAAGTGTCATATGATAGTGAAGTTACATACCACCTTCATTCACTAGGAAACTCAAAATTTTAGAAAATGTGACATACCCCCTTCTTCCACTTAGGTCTTCAATTATTAGGAGAATTTTAAATTACTTACCTATCAGTCTGGGGCGCCGGAGTCCTTGGTGTAGCAGCCGCTTGAGGATTGAAAGTATAATCATTCAACAAAGTGTCAGTGGTTTCAACACCGCTTTCTGTAACTATTTCCCTAGCTGCTTCACTCGCTTTGCCCAACTTCACCACTTGGTGCATTTCCTGGTCTGAAATTTGTGGTTCCGGAAGCACTAACTTGGATCGTTTCTTAGCTGGTTCCTGGTTTTGTAACATAGCTTGAGGAATGTCGTTTTCCTTGCGCTGCTTTAGTTTCTGTTTATCTTTCTTACGTTCTCTCTGGAATTACATAAAAATGATTTATTAACTTTCATTTTCTAACAACTAAAAGCGGAGTACATGTTCGAAATTTTTCTTCCAGTTTGTCATTTGACCAAATTCAAACTGATGAACTTCATAATAGCTCAAAAGTTTAGCATTTAACTGGTCCCAAAGACAAACTTTTAGACAAAAAGTGGCGAAGGAAGGTGCATCTACAATTAAATACACTTCTAAGCCTATTGTCCGATTTAAGTGATGTTATATCCTTATCCGCTGTGAGCTCGTACTTAGGTAGACGGGATATTTAAAAGTTCGTGAGCGCCAGTAGTGACAAGTCAGCGAACTTTTGTTGGAAATTTGACATAAATGTCAAAGTGATTAATTTAAAACATTGAAATTTAAAACATTAATAGGAAAAAATATTAGTTGGCCAAAGGTATGGTATATATTTTACATTAAATATACTTACGTTTTAAATACTGAATTTAAGTTTTTTTAATGTTCCGTAATATGTAATTATAAATTAATCTATTAATCTTAGCGCCATCTACATGATAATTGTGAAAGTGTCCGAAGTAAGAAACTAATATTTCATCAATAGAACGTCAAAATGATTAGCAAAATCTTAAATAAAAAAATATGAAAAAATATTTTTAAGAAACGCTTTTCTCTAGTTATGTGTGACTAAAATTTAAAATATAAAAAAATAGCCAAAGAGCAAAATATAAAAAAATGAAACTCAAAGGATTATTCTAAAAAAACGTTCGTTAAAAAAATGAAAAAATCTAACACATTCGTTAAAGAAAAGCGTGGGGCGCTATCCTCAAACCGTTTGTTCGCTTTTCTTTAACGAATGTGTTAGATTTTTTCATTTTTTTAACGAACGTTTTTTTAGAATAATCCTTTGAGTTTCATTTTTTTATTTTTTGCTCTTTGGCTAATTTTTTTTATATTTTAAATTTTAGTCACTCATAACTAAAGAAAAGCGTTTCTTAAAAAAATTTTTTTTCATATTTTTTTATTTTTTACTTTTTAGTCTTACACTTTTCAAACATTAAAATATATCTGCATGTTTAGAAAAGGATGTAAGTATATGACAGATACCTTTTTGCATTAATTTCAACTTTTGATATATACATTGTACATTTTCTGTAATTTCTTCATACATTTCTTGAATAAAAATCATTATTTACACCTATTACAGTTTTCGCAGTCTTTCCATCTCTTCTAATACTTTACTATGGCACTGTGTAGACCCTGTTAATTTCTCGCAATGCAGTTCTTCGATGCGCAAGCCGTCTAAAGGTGCGTATCCATACAAGGGTAAACCCCGCTCGGTGTAGTAGCTCCATGTAGTGGATACGTCGGTGATCGCTGCTCGGCGCTTACCCTCTTCGATTCAACCGGTTTGCGGTTTACATGTAGGGGAGCGCATGCCGTATCCATTTGAGCAGCTACACCGAGCGGGGTTCACCCTCGTATGGATACGTACCTTAATGATCGCACTCGGCTCGATGCAACGTAAGCTTTGCAGGCTCAATAGACTTTCGGGCCCAAGTTCACGACAGCGTAGTCAACAGTCGAACCTTGCGTTTTATGGACAGTCGAAGCCCATGACAATACTAAGGGCAGCATTCGTCTCTCTGCGGTGCCATAACTTTTTTCGCTGAAAACTGGATATAAATCGGACAGAAACTGGATAAATTTGAAACTTTATTGTTTATGTATGAAGCATAACGTAAACAATTAACGTAAAAAGTCAAATTATGTATAGTTCATATAATTAGCTACAATCTGTAAAATTTTCAAGTTTCTGCATTGTTAAAAACAAGAGAATTTAAGCTTTTTCCATTAAAATCGTTTTTTTTTATTTAAACAATTCATAAACACATAAAAAAATTTTTGATCGACTATACGTGTATTGTTCCCACGAATGCATATGTTTGCAAAATTTCATTCATTTGCATTGAAGAAAATTCAAATTAACGTCTAAAGATTTGACGCAAACGATTGAACTAAATAAAAGCGTTTAAAAAATCGATTACAATTTCATTACTTTTTTTCGTTGTAAATATTACGCGATAAAAATGAAATAATAAATTTAAAAATTTCCGGCGAAAGTTGCATTAGTAATCCGCTAGTTAGCGATACCAGCGAAGCTCAGAGCGAATAGGGCTTTTCATCGATTGTCATTTGTTTCGAGCTTCTGACATATGTTATATAATCTGTGAATAATATTAATATACACGGATTATACGACATATGACAGCTCCAAACAAATGACTGTGAATGAAAAGCCCCTTATTCTTTAACAATATGGCTGTAATAATATTGTTGCTAGACAGGTAAATTGTCCTTGTATACCGGGTGTACCAATCAAACTGTGATATTTTTCTCAAAGTTCGCGTGACCCTGTGGAATATTCTAGCATTTATAAAATATTAAAATTAAAACCCAACTATAGCCCCATGTTTTCTTAACATTCTGTTTTTTTTTATTCATTCGCTTATGTTGGATAATAAAAAAAGTTAGGTACTTTAACAACTAGCCTTGTTTTTCATCAATACAGGGTGTTTTTAAATAATATGGCAAACTTTAAGGGGCAATTCTGCATGAAAAAATAATGACTGTTTGCTTTATAAACATATGTCCGTAAATGCTTCGTTTTCGAGATAGGGGGTGTTGAAATTTTTCTTACAAACTGACGATTTATTTATTGCTCCAAAACCGGTTAAGATATGCAAATGAAATTTGGTGGGTTTTAAGAGATAGTTATTGCGTATTTTTTTATATACAATTAATAATTTAATATTCACATGGTGAACATAAAATTCGTAATTGTAGATATGTCAAAAAATGCACAATTACTACCTCTTAAAAGCCACCAAATATTATTTGCATATCTCAACCGGTTTTAGAGCAATAAATAAATCGTCAGTTTGTAAGAAAAATTTCAACACCCCCTATCTCGAAAACGAAGCATTTACGGACATATGTTTATAAAGCAAACAGTCATTATTTTTTCATGCAGAATTGCCCCTTAAAGTTTGCCATATTATTTAAAAACACCCTGTATTGGTGAAAAACAAGGCTAGTTGTTAAAGTACCTAACTTTTTTTTATTATCCAACATAAGCGAATGAATAAAAAAAACAGAATGTTAAGAAAACATGGGGCTATAGTTGGGTTTTAATTGCAGTACTTTATAAATGCTAGAATATTCCACAGAGTGACGCGAACTTTGAGAAAAAATCACAGTTTGATTGGTACATTCGGTATACAATAACAATTTACCTGTTTAGCAACAATATTATGACAGGCGATATTGTTAAAGATTAACACTGTTGCTAATAAACCAAGTATAAAAGTTATACTGACAATAAATCAGGTATAGGCAAAATCACTACCAATAAACATGGGATAACTTAGATATATGATATACTTGGTATAAAAATTTAGTCCAAGTTTATACCGACCCACACCCTTGTTTAAGTCTGGTATAACCTATTTTATGAATGTCAATGTCATCAGAGACAAAAATATATTATCTTTTGATTTATTTTGTGAGTAATTATATAATAAAAAAATGTGTTTAAGGGGTATTGCGGCTGTCAAAGAAGCTGATAATTTAATTAACATAAGATTAACAAAGATAGAATAAATCCCTTTTCACAATACACCGATAAGGAATTCAGAATTAAATATCAGTTTTTCTAAAGATGGTGTACGAATTTTAGAAAACTTATTTGAATTTGGTATTGCATGAAAAGTTGAGTCAAACAGTCCATATAATGCTCAACAAATTTCAAAATGATTCGTCAATTAGTTTAAATTTTATACAATTTGTTTAAACCACAGATCTTTTTTTGCAATTTTATTGTTCAGAAAATAATACTGATTACAGCAATTCTGTGAAAACCATATGACAGGAATACTGGTATTTTAAACGTATTTAAAAAAAATCAATAAAAACTCATTTTTATCATTCCGAAAACATTTTACAGAAGTAGAGTCAATTTTGGCTTATAAACAATTTGAATAACTCTGTTCATATTGACTGTGCATGGACTAAATCTATTTTGGGATTTGAAAAGCTGGCATTTTTACACGAATTTTCAAAAAAAAAAATTTCACCTAGGTTAATTTGGTTTGTCAGTTACAGAGAAAAATCAAAATTGACATATTTGACACAATATACAGAGAGAGTCTGTAAAGTGGAATAAATTCAATATCTCAAATACTAATTGTTTTTTTGGAAAATGCTCAGACCCGTCGATTAGTATTTCAAATTGTCCTTTTTGACATTCAATAATAATGTATACAGGGTGTCCCAATTTAGAGATATGACGTCATCGTCGATTTTCTTAAATGGCAACACTGTCATTTTGATAGCTAATTTGATAGGGTTTGTAAAGTTATACATAACTGCAAAATATCAAATTTTTATTCTCTACCATTTACAAGATAATAGAAAATAACAAAGTTATATCTGTAATTTGGAATATATTCAATAATTAAAATACTAACTGTTTTTTTGAAAAATTCTCAGACCCGTCGATTAGTATATCAAATTGTCCTTTTTGACATATAATAATAATGTATACAGGGTGTCCCAATTTAGAGATATGACGTCATCGTTGATTTTCTTAAATGGCAACACTGTCACTTTGATAGCTATTTTGATAGGGTGTGTAAAGTTATACACAACTGCAAAATTTCAAATTTGTATTCTCTACCATTTAGATGATAATAAAAAATAACAAAGTTATGAAAAAGAAGTAATCAACTAATAATTGAATTTAATTATTTCAATAAATTAAGCAAAAACTCATAATGTTGCCCTCAATTATTGTCAAATTGTCAATGGGCAACGTTATGAGCATTTTCTTAATTGAAATAAATAAATTCAATTATTATTTGATTACTTTTTGTTCTTCATAACTTTGTTATTTTTTATTATCTTGTAAATGGTAGGGAATAAAAATTTGAAATTTTTCAGATGTGTATAACTTTACACACGCTATCAAAATAGCTATCAAAATGATAGTGTTGCCATTTAAGAAAATCAACGATGACGTCATATCTCTAAATTGGGACACCCTGTATACATTATTATTATATGTCAAAAATGACAATTTGATATACTAATCGACGGGTCTGAGCATTTTTCAAAAAAACAGTTAGTATTTTAATTATTGAATATATTCCAAATTACAGATATAACTTTGTTATTTTCTCTTATCTTGTAAATGGTAGAGAATAAAAATTTGATATTTTGCAGTTATGTATAACTTTACAAACCCTATCAAATTAGCTATCAAAATGACAGTGTTGCCATTTAAGAAAATCGACGATGACGTCATATCTCTAAATTGGGACACCCTGTATACATTTTTATTGAATGTCAAAAAGTACAATTTGAAATACTAATCGACGGGTCTGAGCATTTTCCAAAAAAACAATTAGTATTTGAGATATTGAATTTATTCCACTTTACAGACTCTCTCTGTATAATTGTTCTATGTATTTTTGCAGAAGATTGCGACGTTGCCAAACTATTATTTCGGAATAAAGTTGGAATACTTATATCTAACTTATACCAAGTTTATTATTATACCAAATTATTTTCGTACTATATCTACCTTATACTTAGGATAACTATTCTAGATATAAATACGGAATAACCTTAGAATACGAGTGTTTTATTAGTAACAGTGTAAGGCTATAACATGTTAAAGAAATTACTTAAATCGGACAATAGGTTTAGGAAATTCAAGACCAATTTTTAAGGTGGTGCGTTAATTTCTTGGAGAAGTGTAAAATATAATTTATATAGACATAAAAGTAACATTCAGTTAATTTACCTCCTCTTGTTCACTTCTCAGCTCCCCATCCAAGTGTTGCTGCCTCATTTTTGAAAAATCGGGAGCCATAGGATCTAATACTTCATTAGACGTGTCATAAAATCCAATCGCTGGCCTCTTTTCGAACGGTACTTCAGCATTGTAGTCTACTCCTCGTTTTTTCTTTCTACGAGATGTAACTTCTATTCCGGCAGCTCTCAGTTCTCTGCGTTTCTGAAGAGCAGCCAATCTTCTAGCCTCTTCCAATTGTTTCTCACGAGCCTAATAAAAAATTAATTACAATTTTAAGATGTTTTACAATTGGCGGGTGTATGGGGAAAGGGATATAAGTCGAAAAATGCGCAAAATGAGCTAAGTACACCATACATTCCAAAAATGGATATTACACCTGTAGGAAAAGAGATATAAGTCATTCTACACTACACAAATTTACGTGCGATTTGATATGTGTAAAATGATATAACTGACAAAAAATGAGATTTTTAAAGTAATACGGGCTTATGTAGACTTATATGTCAAAATAAATGAAATATTTTGTGAATATTGTGAATAGAGGTATATGTTCACATATGATCTAAAGCGTTCCAATTGTTTTCTGATTTGCGTTTGGATTAATAGATATAAGTCAGATAGTGTAAGGGATATTTTGCCAGATGTATCTGACAATTAGGATAACTAGCAGAGGATAATTAACAATAATAAATTACTAGTAATAATTAGATAATATGTTTTATTTGTACATACCTAGGCTTTAATAATTAAAAATTTTGTGAAAAGAGGCATATTTTCTATTTTTTCCAAAAAATTTTCGATATCCTCCATATTTACTACATAAAATGTGTTCTTGCGTCAGAATTAAGTCATACACAGAAGCTAATACACATTTTATTAAAAAATATAATAATATTGCATTTACGTCACATAAATCACAAAAACCCGTTTTCCCAAAATTCTACTTTTTCGACATATCGCTGGTACCTATGATTAATGTGATTCCTAATACAATTCCAGTGAAAATAATAACTCTTTGATAAGTGTTGACGATACAATTCTTTTTTATATGCGTGTCCGCGAATAATATAGATGCCGATGAAAACAATTATTTCCCTTTCTGTTTCTGTTTCTGCCGACGAAAACAATTATTTCTGAGAACTTTTTAGTAATTATAATTTTCATGGGCCCACAGAAGAAATGATGTTTTTTGCTGATACTCCTCAAAAAATAAATTTTTCGCTAACACTTTATTAGGGATTATAATTTTCACAATCATATAATCGAAAATATTATTTTTCGCGGCGTTCATTTAGACAAGGCGAAAACGGCGGATTCGTTGGAAAAAATATTCCCATGAGATTTTTTTGCATAATCACATTCGTGAGACACCCCAGAATAAGGTTCAAGAAGTCGCCCACGCGAAAAGTGGTCCAATTTTTTTTTAATCAAATTGCAAAAATCAATATTTTTGGCCAGGAGAATTTTTTTTTAGATTTTTCGGACCATTCCGGACAGAAAAGGTCTCTTATAATTTTTCTCTAAAGTTGATCGTGTTCGAGTTATGTATAAACAATTTAAAATTTGAAAAACGCGAAAATGGCCATTTTTAATACTTAATAACTCGGTTAAAAATGATTATTATGAAAGTCAGAAAGTGACTCATATTTAAAGCCCCCTCTTCATGACCCTGAAGAAATTTGTGTCATTAATTTATTACTAAGCCGTTATTATTAATTATTAATAATGAGTGGTAAGATTGACGCGGCTGTAAATGTGAGTGCGAGTGAGATTCGCCATTGGACTGCCTGAATGGCATCTCTTTCGCACTCATCATGGACGGCCCGCCTAATACGTGCATGGCGCTCATTATTTTTACTTAAAAATAACAACTTAGTAATCAAATAATGACAAAAAATCAGGATCTTGTAAGGAGGGCTTTAAACTTTGATCTAGTTACTTTCTGACTTTCATAGTAATAACTTTTAACCGAGTTATTAAGCCTTGAAAATCGCTATTTTTCGTTTTTTTTTCAATTTTAAATTGCTTATAACTCGAAAACGATCAACTTTAGAGAAAAATTATAAGAGACCTTTTTTATCCAGAATGGTCCAAAAAACCTAAAAAATATTTGTTCCGGCCAAAAATATTAATTTTTGAAATTTGATTAAAAAAATTCTTAAAAAAAATTTGGACCACTTTTCGCGTGGGCGACTTCTTGAATCTTATTCTGGAATGTCTCATGAATGTGATTATGCAAAAAAATCTCATGGGAATATTTTCTCCAAAGAACCCGCTGTTTTCGCCTTGTCTAATTGAAAGTGCTACTCTTAACGTCATTTTTCGGAGTTATACTTTTTGTAGGCGGCGGCGATATATCCCTTTCCCCATACACCCACCAATTTTTCAAATTAACAAAATCATAATGTTCCAATAATCCATTCGAACATATAAAATTATTAAAAATAATTTAGTAATAAAAATGTAACTCCACTTTTGACAAAATTTGCCAACGTGACAAAAATACATTAACATGCTTTAACACCTTAAGCGCTTTGTGTACAAAATATATACATTGCAGTAGGGTCCAGGGCATGGTGTGTATAGATGTTATTCACTGTGTAGAGCTGTATTGTAGGCCGTAATTTTTTTACAGTGCAAAATATAATTCGGTGTTTACATGTTAAAAAAAGTGAGTTACTTTGGCCTGGTTTAAAGTCTTCGATTTTTTTAATTTTTTGGCATATTCTGCATAAGTTCAAAATATCAACAAGGTCTGAAGGTTGTTGTTGCTCAAAATAGTCTAGTATAATATTGGCAGCTTCCTCATCTTTCTCATTATAGTTCATTCGCCAGTTTGACCCCAGTTTCAGACACATGATTCATGGGTTTTTCATGTCGTCACAGCTTGTCGTTAGTTAGAAATTAATTTATTCTATATTATAAATTAATTTATATTATAATATAATATAATATAATATAGTATAATCAATTAGTGAAAAAAAAAACAAAAAATAATAAATACTTGATCACGCATATTACCTATCTAAAATAAATGAAAACCTAAATTGTATACTGAACTTATTTTTCATTGTTACATGTTAATTGTTAATATTTAGAAATTGTAGCATATTATGCTTCACTCCTTGTAAAGAACTTACCTTCCTCTTAGCCTTTTTGCCTTGAGTATTAGCTAATCTAGCTCTAGCTTCAGATAACATCTCTAATTCATCTTCATCCATATCTTTGGGATCAGGCCTTGCAGGTTTTGTCTCTGGATTTGGATCAATCTCTCCAGGTTTCAGCTTCCTGGGATCATCCACTGCATCCTCACCTTCTTCTTTCTTTTGCGCTTGATCCCTAAAAATATTTATATGAATTATTATAATATTTATATTAATCCCTAAAAATAATGCAAACCTCTACTGGAGCCAGAAAGTCAAAGTAAGAATTAAGGATCAAATGTCGGAAGAAATAGAAATTCTTCAGGGTGTAAGACAAGGCTGTATATTTTCACCACTGCTACTTAACCTTTAACTACACGCGCTGGCGTACTTTGTACGCCAGATATAAGAATTCTACTGGAAATATATTTAAAAATTTAATTTTTGACC
Organism: Diabrotica virgifera virgifera; assembly: GCF_917563875.1. Taxonomy (NCBI): domain Eukaryota; kingdom Metazoa; phylum Arthropoda; class Insecta; order Coleoptera; family Chrysomelidae; genus Diabrotica; species Diabrotica virgifera. Next base: position 224,598,862 of record NC_065448.1, on the reverse strand, counting down.
TTGCTTATTTTTCTAACCTATCACTGGAATGTGCTTTACAATTTGGTTTTAGTTTCGTTATAATCGGCGTTCTGGAAAGATCGTAATTTACATTTTATTATTTGTTGTTTCCGGTGGTGGACAATATACCCCAGGATTATATTACTATAAGTCGTAATATAAGTACATATTTTAATTGTTTTTTAGTCATTATGGCAAAAAATATATTTTTCTTTGTAAACAATACTTTTTCTCCTGTAAAAAATCACATTTAAAAAATTTTTTTATTAGTAATTTTATTTATCATGGAATCCAGTTATTCCATGATTCCAGTTATAAATCCCAATTGGCTTACTGAAAAGGAACTGCAAGTATTCACTGATGCCGAATAAGGTTTATAACAAACAACTAAGTGTATTTTTTCAAAAAAAATTAAACAAATCCGCTGCTTTTAAGTGTATTTTCTTGTGGCGTACAAAGTACGCCACGCGTATGTTATAACTTGATGCGCGGGTAGTTAAAGGTTAATATGGAGTGTAAGGATAGGTTGATCATAAATGTTGAAATCCTTAACAACATAAGATATAAAATAGGAAGTGGTTGAATGCTCGAATATCAACACATCTATAAGATATGTTGAAGACACTGTCATATTCACTTCAACTCTACAAAGTCTGACAAACATACTAGAAAGGCTGAATGAAAACTGTACCTTATATGGTATTAAAATGAACTTAAAGAAAACAAAATTCATGGTCATTACAAAACATACAAAAGACAACAAGACACTCCATACTAATAATATCCAGATAGAAAGGGTACATAAATACAAATATCTAGGAACATTGGTCAGTCAAAACGCAGAACAAAACAAGAGATTAAAACCATATAAACATAGCAAGGGCAAAATTTCTGAAAATGAAACATCTACAGTGTAACCTCGATTATCCGTCTCTCCATTAACCGTCACCTCTGTTAACCGTCAGGGTCCGAACATAAGTTGTATTGACTACATAAGCAAAAATTGGGTCATCAATTCATTTTGTTTGAGCATTGCAATAAGCCAAATGAAATTCGATGAAATGTACAGTGTGGTAACAAATGAAGTTATGGCTGAATGGCTGTTTTGTTTTTATTAGCTAAAGATGACATAAACGAATTGTTAATTTGTGATAAGGACACAAACGGCTATCAATTGCTGACAGATGACAAAATCACTGAAGTGGCAAAAGAAGCAGACAAAACAGTTTCAGAAGCTGAAAATGTAGATGATGTTACTGCAACTGACAAAGCTAGAGAAGCTGCATCGCACATGCAACAATTCATCAAGTGGTATTCTTGACAAGAAGAAGCCAATAAAGTAGATTGCAAGATCTTATGAGGATTAAGAAAAATGTGAAGCATCAGTAAAACAAACAAAGATTTCAGAATATTTTAAACCAAACTGATTCATTTGTACGAACAAAAATTCCTCTTATCTTGTAAAACAAAACATATCGTCGGTTTACTGCCAAAACCAACTAACTCCACTTTTTGTCGATTCTGAGTTAAGTACGCCTTTGTACTTAATAATTATCAAAGAATGTACTGATGAAACCAGACACTTGAAAGCAGATTTTAAATGTGGGAAACAGAAGGGTCTCAAAACAACTAATTCCAATGATAACACTTTTATTCAGCCAAAAACAGATATGTGCAGTTGTCTGTACATCTCTGTTTAAATAAAATAGTATTTTATCATTTACGATATTCTAGTTCTGCCAAAACAAGACAAGTGCCTGATTTGGAGGACAGTGATGTTTAAAGTTACCTAGAAGTTGACAACTTTGTACAGCCAAAACCCGACAAGTGCCGAAAAAAAATGTTTTTTGTACTTTTTTTTTAACTTTCACTTCATTTTAATAATTTTTTAACAAAATGTTTCGTTTATAATGTTATTTATTTTAATATTTTTCAGTCATTAAATCATTTTTAAATTCAAACGATTTTTCATTTCAAATAAAAGTTTAAAACGTTGATTCCTCAAAACTTTAAAAAGTGGAGTTAGTTGGTTTTGGCAGTAAGCCGACGATATATGTAAATTAAATTTGAGAGTTGTACTATCAATTTTCATTTTTTTTAATGTTCTGTTAACCGTCTTTTATTTTTTATTTATTTTATTTTGTCTTTTTGTCTATTTTTGTCTCTATGTGGCCATGTCTTTTCAATTATCCGTCATACCCTTGGTCAGGTGCCCTGATGGATAATCGAGGTTTCACTGTATTATGTAGTAGAGATCTAAGAATCAATCTAAGAATCAGGTTGTTGCGCTGCTACATTTTTACAACTTTGCTCTAAGGATCTGAGGCCTGGACATTGAAGCAATTAAAGATTAAGAAATTAGAAGCTTTTGAGCACTGGTGTTATCTCATGGGTAGACAAAATTAGCAATATTGAAGTCCTTGATAGGGTTAATAAGAAGGAAAAAATTATACAGACAATTAAGAGGCGAAAGCTTGAATATTTCGGTCATATAGTAAGAGGTCCTCGTTATAGTCTGCTGCGTTTGATTATAGAGGACAAAATAAAAGGTAAAAGACATGTAGGAAGAACACGATCTCTTGGTTACGAAATCTAAGGGAATGGTTTAGTCTGAACTCCATCCAACTATTTAGAGCTGCTGTAAGTAAAATAAGAATCGCCATGTTGATATCCAACCTTTGATAGAAAATGGAACCTTAGGAAAAGAAATAAAACCAAAATTTTTATACCACAAAACAAAAAATGTCTAAATTTTTTTGTGCTCGATCCTTAAGTTAGCAATAAAACCAAAATAATTTTGATACTACAAAACAAATGTCTAAACTAAAAAAAACTTACAATAAATATTCATATCTTTCCAAACACTGTGCTGCGGTTCTTCCAATAATGGGAGCAATTGTTCTCCACTGTGTGGGCATAAGTTTAGCCAAATGTAACAGTTTTTCATCTTCCTCTCTAGACCATTCAGTTTTTTTAATGCTGGGATCTAACCACTCGAACCAACGGGCTTTACACTGTTTTGCAGACTTTCTGTGAAGTAGCGAAGCTATCCTAGACCACTGGTTTTTGCCATATTTCATAACAGCAGCTTTGAGAATTTCATCCTAAAATCCATTTTCATAGTCAAGTATTCTTAAAATAACACCATAAACGGCTTCACTAAGTTTGAAATACGTACCTCGGTGTTTCTCCAAACACCACCTTTTATCATTATTCTAGGCATTTTGATTATTGTAGTATTTCTTCTAAGTCAAAAATTAAATATTAACTTTTTTGATATTTCCACAATTAACCTCAAACACTTCTTCTTCTTCTTCCTTTATTGGGTTATATCCCCAACCTCAAACACAGAAACAAATCAAATAAACTAATGGTCGCGTTCACCAGAATAATCCGAGTGCAATCCGATTAATTTGCGCTGAAACGCTGACAGTTTTTTTACTAGTGAACGACTGACGTTTGACATTCGATTGAGAGTGTTCTGTGTTCCATTTGTTTATTTTTTTATTCTTTGTTTATATAATTTATAACCTAGACAGTTTTGTTTTTAAATAAAACTGAAACTGTGTCTAAGCTAAAATGGATAATATTCTTGAAGAATTTTTGTTTGGGGACGAAATTAGCAAATGCCGTTATACATTTAGCAGATGTACCTGCCTCACAATTATTCCAGAAGGATGAGATGAAATTAAATATATATAAACCATAATTCAATATCCAATTTAGAGAACATTTTCGTATGTCCAGAACTACTTTCCAGGTAAAATTGTATAACAAATTAATAACATCATGTATATTATATTGTTATATTTCCAGGAACTATTTAATTGTATTGGTCATATCCACCAATTTGAAAACAGAATAATTCTATTGGAAAAAATTAATGTTTATGATGTGGATGCTAAGTAAACCAGAGAATTTGTTGCTGGGGATACGTTTGGTTTGCCAAAGAGCTCTGGACATAAGATTTTCACCCAAATAATATAGAATTACAAAAAATTGGAAATAACTAATCTTGAATATCAATGTGTATATTGAGTTTAATTTTATTGTAAATATTCTATAATATAATTTTATTGTAAATATTGTATTAACACATTTGTGGACACATCTTCATATGCAGACAGTAATTTCCCTTTGTAAGTACATGCATATTAGTCGTATCTGCGAATGGGTTAATTGTAAATCGTAATCAATAAAAATTTTTTGTGAATCAAAAAACTGGTTTGTTTGAAAATAAATGTAGTACAAATGTGGTCATAATATTTATTTTCATGCTTAGATAAAAACTAAATGTATTGTACTTAACACAACCTTTCATATATCTTCCTCCTCCATTGTTAAGCAGAATTTGTTAACAAGAATTGTCCCTCCATTCTTTTTTTAATAAGAGGAATTTCTTCCTTAGCGTTCCTAGTATTTGGTTGTGGCTCTAAAATTGCATTTGTTTCACTGAGAGCATCTAAAAGGTCTCTCAATCCTTATTTCGTTTGACATAGCCATACTCGTAGAAATAATTCTATCTGTATTGATGGTATTATCAGAGAACAACGAACACATGGTGGTCTTCAGAGTGCTCCCAACCAACAGTACCTTATGCTGCTGCGTTTTCTTTTACTGTTTTAACCCTTATCCGGGCAAGTGGGGCTCAATAGGCCCGAAATGCCATGTCTTTTATATGGAAGTAAAATGTCTTGCCCGGATAAGTATTAAAGTGAGCTTTCTCGTTTCAGAATTTTTTATCGAATACAGCTTCAAGATAATGTAACCATGCAAAATAATTATTTTTTCCCTTTATAGGATGCCAGCAACAACTTTGTAATGTGAGATTGCTTGGAAATGTGCTTCTGTATGAGCATCATAAAGGGATGTCTACTGCATTCCCAGTTTATCTCAAGAGTTAGTTGGTGGTGATCAAAGAATCGTATTAAAAAATAGATTATATCTCCCTCTAGTTCTTTTTTCATAGTACTTATATTAAATTTGGATTATGCCTAATTCCATGAAATGACAACAAATAATATGATTGTAAATAGTTTTGAAAAAGCTGTTTAAACTGTATAATTAAATTTTTTTTAAAACGTCTACTTTTAAAAATTTCGTACCTAGGCCTGGATCCCGCATACCAAAAAAAAGTTGATTAATAGCAAGCTCAAATTTGTTAATAGCTTAACGGTGTCTAGTTGGACACACTTTGATGTATAGAAACACTGGAACAGGGGAAGCCTTAATTGTGGAACGTGCCATCCTGACAAGTTTATGATTGTGAAAACTAGCAGGTTGTTTTTAAGTTTATTCAATAGCAAACTTTGTATATTATAATATATGAAAAAATTTTTGTCCGAAAAATATGTTGGGCAGTTGGCTGAAAGACTTTGGTCGATGGCCTTTTGGTACATTGTATCAATAAAGTATGTCTCTCTCTATGTTGGGCATTTTAATAATTCCGACACGTAGAACGTGTCAGAGGATAGGAATTATATTGGTGATAAATAGCAGTCTAATTTTGCATGCTAATGAAAGAGTAGCAAATTAATAGGAAGTTCTGTCTGACACAACACATGAGACGTTTTTGTAGTCTGACGTTCGAAACCTGTAACCTGTTCAACAATTAAAACTTCCCGTTCCAGTGTTTGTTTTAAATTAAAACATCAAAGTTTGTCCGACTAGACACCGTTAAGCTAATAACAAATTTTCAGCTTGCTATTAATAAACTTTCTTTTGGTATGCAGGATCCAGGCCTATTAACTATTTAACTCGAGCAGATTCCATTTTACCAGCGAATATAAATCTCATTCAAAATTCGGCATATCTAGATACTTAACTTAATGAAATCTTACCAGAATAATAAACGTTTACTACAAGAACAAGAAAATTTTGATAATAAATTAAAGATTCGGTCAGCTGTAGAAAGGTTTGAACTAATAAAATGCAAATTTAGAGGATTAAAATTTGATACAGAAAATATTCGATTAACGAACATTGTGTTTTACACAATTTTATAATATAGAAGGCAATAATGTTCTGGATAAATGCAATATTGAGTAGGTATGCTAAATAAAGAAATTAATAACATAACGGTGGGTGAAGAAGAATAAAAAATTGGAAATATTATTGAAAATAACTAATATGGAGTATTATTGTATAGGTACCTACCTACCTATATTAAATTTAATTTTATTGTAGGTAAATATTAATTACAAATAGTTGGTATGCAATCAATACCAATTTTTATAAGATTTGTGAATCAATCAAAAACTGGATTGTTGGAAAATAAATGAGGTAGGTACCTACTATACAGATATTGTGTTAATATTTCTAGTAACTATATAAATAAAAAAACACAAATATTTCTAACTTAATTTAGATAATAACTATATATAGGATACATATTAATAATACTAAAATAAGAACTACAAATATTTACAATAAATTACATACAATAATTATTGTATTTATGTTCAATTTTAATTAAATTATCCATTTTACTTTGAACTTAATTTTAAAGTTGGCGGGATTCAGCTATCACAGCACAATAACAAATTTAAGGCTGAATAAAATGGCGAGCGCTTCCAATCCGATTAATTCAGCGCACCGTTCACTAGTAAAAGAGCTTCCAATCCGATTGCAATCCGATTCCAAGCTCTTTGTTTGATGAACGCAACCAATGACATCTTCTGTCACTGTCATATTTTATTACATGTGAAAACACAAAAATATTTAGCACATAGCCAATTAGTAAAAAAACAACAAAACAACAATAATTTTAATATCTAATAATATAAACAGCGCGAATAATACAATTATTTACATATAATAATATGTGAAATTAAATAACAACTGAAATTATATAAAAATATTATTTTGAATATAGTTTAGTATACACTCCCACTGTAGAAATTTTTGTGTTGTATGTTTCCTATTCTGAATCTGTCAAATGTGTCTGAGAAATGTGTCAGACACATGTGTCAGAAATCTGTCAAATGTGTCAAATGAGTCTACTGAGTCAACAGTCAACCAACTGTCAATGTCAAAGTCAACTCCGAGCTCCGAGTCAGTCTGAGCAACGAACATGGAATGTTCGGAGCGTCATAAAGTTAGCGAAACGGTTTTTTCAAAGTCGTTATTTTGACTTCTACCATAGCTCAAAAAATTGCACCTCGTTTGCGGATAATTGCACCATTCAAAATTTCATTTGCGGAGTTTCCGTTTTCGAGATATAAGCAAATCAAAAGTGGAGATTTCGGCGCAGCGCTAAAAATAAATGTCAATTTTCAGGGTATAAAATGCCGTAAAGTCACTAAATAACCATATCAAAAAATTGCACCTCGTTTGCGGATTATGAATAAACTGGTTTTAATTGAAAATTGTGAAAATTGAAAATGTTATAAAGGAAAAACGATATTAATGTTGGTTGCCTATACTGTAGGGGCAAAGGAATGCCAGAATAATTTTCACTTTTGGTAAAGCTAAACTGTTAAGTCAGGAGGAGTTATTTTGACTATGGTACATACTACAAAGGTAATCCCTCCAGGAGGAGTTATTTTGACTATGGTACATACTACAAAGGTAATCCCTCCTTTGAAATTTCATTTGCGGATATTCCATTTTTAAGTTATATCAAAATGAAATTTCTCGGGACAGCGCCAAAGTATATATTTCCATTATCGGGATATTTATTAAAAGCTGTAAAAATAACAATAACTATATCATTTAATTTCTTCTGGTTTGAGGATTACGAATAGACCTGGTTTAAACTAAAAATCATAAAGCTTAAAAATTTTCCGAAGAAAAAAATTTTCCATTTTGGTGGTCCTAAACTGGTTTTGCAAAAGTATTATCTGTATTGTAATGTATATCTAAAATGACTGTTTCTGACGTAAGAAAATCCCTCCATTCGAAATTTCATTTGCGGATTTTCCGTTTTCGAGATATAACCAAATAAAAAGTTGAGATTTCGAATAAATTTTCATTTTCTGGGTATAATCACCTAATTGCTCCTCGTTTGCGCATTATAAATAAACTGGCTTTAATTGAAAACAATAAAAATTGAAAATTTTATAAAGAAAAACGATATTAATGTCGCTTGTGGTTGCCTACACTGTAGGGGCAAAGGCAAAGGAATAGTAGTGATGTTGATTATAGTTACTTTCGAGGATTCGTTACAAATCGTTACTTTTGTATAAAGTAATCATTTACAAAATAAAAATGTGTACCATTTTTATTCAGTTACAATGCGAAGGCAAAACAATCTTACTTTTTAATTAGAATACGGAGTGCAATCCAGCTCTCTGAATCGAGATTTTCGATTCTTATAGGAATCTCATCGGAGAGAGCTTAGGCTGGTTCTCCATATCCTAACTGACCAGCACCGAGAGCTTTTCCAACACATTGCAACTGAAACAAATAGGGTAGGTGACTAGCGTCATCTGGCAATTGAAAGATGAAGTTTTTCAATCCTAATAGCAACATTAATAATATTGAAAAACATTAAAAATATTACTAAAAGATTTTTAAATTGAAAACTTATTGGTCCACTTCCCTGGTGACACCTCCAAGGCTTCTACAATATGCAAGCCAAATGGATGCTGCAGTGAAGACAAAGGGAAGGAATTCTACACTATGCAATTCACATCCCCGTCTGCAGCTTGGTAAAGTTCCAACGGAAAATGCACCTAGTTACTCTACGGAGTAATACGACTATAAAGTAAAAATGTATACCATTTTCATTCAGTTGCAATGCGAAGGCAAAACAATCTTACTTTTCATTTAGAATACGGAGTGCAATCAAGCTCTCTGAATTGCGATTTTCGATTCTTATTGGAATCTCATCGGAGAGAGCGTAGGCTTGTTCTCCATATCCTAACTGACCAGCACCGAGAGCTTTTCCCACACATTGCAACTGAAACAAATAGGGTAGGTGACTAGCGTCATCTGGCAATTGAAAGATGAAGTTTTTCAATCCTAATAGCAACATTAATAATATTGAAAATATTAAAAATATTACTAAAAGATTTTTAAATTGAAAAACTTATTGGTACATTTTCCTGGTGACACCTCCATCCATCCATCCATCCAATGGCACTACAGCCCAAATTGAGCCTTGGCCTCCTTCAACAAGCTTCTCCAATAATTTCGATTTACCGCTGTTCTTTTCCATGAACGCGTGCCCAGGAAGTTCCTGGCATCCTCATCGACTTCGTCTTCCCATCTCTTTTTAGGTCTTCCAACAGGTCTTTTTCCCTGCATTGTTGCATTTAGCAATTTTCTGGGGATTCAATTCTCATGCATGCGGACCACGTGCCCTGCCCACCGTAATCTCTGCAGTTTAGTGTATTGTGCTAGAGTTGGTTCGCTATATTGCTCGTATATTTCTCTATTATACCTAATTCGCAAGTTGTTATTTTCACTTATTGGGCCCAGTATCCTACGGTATATTTTTCTTTCAAACACATCTAATGCATTGGCAGATTTCTGTGTCACCACCCATGTTTCGCAGCCATAACTTACTATGGGCCTGATTATTGTTTTATATACCCGGAGTTTTGTTTTCCGGTGTACGTCTAGCGATTTGAATATGTGGCCCATCGCGAAATAGGCTTTATTTGCCAGCACAAGCCTTCTATTTATTTCCGGTTCTTCATTGCTTGCAACCAGATCCATTCCTAGGTAAGTGAATCTATTCATATGTTGTATATCGTCAATAAAGTGTTGTTGCGCCGGTCTATTTGATCTGGTTTGTATGAGTAGTTTTGTTTTATTTGTATTTATTGCTAGCCCTACTGCTTCTGCACTCTGTTTCAACTCAACGTAGGTTTCTTCCGCTACATTTATTGTTCTGCTCATTATGTTTATATCATCTGCGTATGCTGCTAATTGAGTAGATTTGTTTGTAAGTATGTTATTTCCTCTCACCGTCAACCGTCTAATTACATATTCAAGAACAAGATTAAAAAGCGTTGGAGCCAGTCCGTCGCCTTGTTTCAGTCCTTGCGTTATCGTAAACGCATCAGTGATCTGTCCTTGAATACATACCTGTGCTTCTGTTTCTGTCATTGTCATTTGCACTAGTCGTATTAATTTTGATGGTATGCTAAATTCTTCCAATATATTAGGTAGAATTGTTCTATCTATTGAATCATAGGCTTCTTTAAAATCTACAAAGAGATTGGGTGCGTTCGGACGACCACAGCGGCTGGACAGCTGAGCTAGCAATAGTTGTCAGACGTCACCGCTGGAAGTCAGCCGCTGAGAGATTTACTAAGCTTTCCCTATCACGGCTGGATACAACCACTCAGCCGATTTCTGCTGACAGTCAGCCGCTATGGTCGTCCGAACGCACCCATTGTAAACGTCCATGTCATATTCCCATGTTTTGGCTAGTATTTGTTTAACTGTAAATAGTTGGTCAATGGTAGATCTATTTTGCCTAAACCCTGCTTGATATTCCCCGATGATTTTTTCCGTGAGAGGTTGAAGTCTTCGATTAAGGATGTTTGTGAATATTTTGTATCCCGAACAAAGTAAAGAGATGCCTCTATAATTCTGACACAACAGTTTGTCTCCTTTTTTATGAATAGGGCAGATTATACTTTTCTTCCATTGTTGGGGATTTCTTCTTCTATCCATATCTCTCGTATTAGCTGGTACATCTGTTGTGTCAAATTCCTTCCTCCTTGCTTGAGTAGTTCTGCCGGTATTTTATCTATTCCCGGTGCTTTATGGCTTTTTTGTATGTGGATTGCCGTTTGGACCTCCTCTAGCTTTGGGGGCCTAGTTAATTCATTTTCTTCTCCATCTTCCCCAGTTCTTGTTGTTGTACCTCCTGCCATGTCTGCTGCTGCCTCTGTTGTTGTAATGGTGGTTGTGCCCCTTTGTTTAATACTTCCTTAAAATATGTCATCCAGGTTATCTTAATTTCGTCCATATCGCTAATGATTTCACCCTTCTTATTTTTGCAGAGGCTAGTCTTCGGTTTGTATCCCTGTCTTAAATGTTTGATAAGTTGGTATGAACTAATAAGTGTTTATCGTTTCCTTAAACTCCCTTTCTATATTTAGTATCCGTTGGTTTTCGTACTTTCTCTTTTTCTGCCTGCACAGTTTATCTGCTCTTCGTCTTTTGTTCTCAAATTCTGTTTTTCTCTCTCTAGTACGTCTGAGTATGTAATTCTTATGTGCTTTATTTCTTTCCTGTATAGCTTGTTTGCATTCTTCATCGAACCATGTTTCTTCTCTCCGTTGTGTCTTTGTTCCTAGGATTTCTTTCGCTGTGTTTAGTATGATACTGCTTATGGTGTTCCTTTGATTTTCTATTGTGGAGTCTGCTCTGTTTTCTTCTAGTAATTTTTCATCCACTGTTCTCTCAAATCTTTCTTGTATCTCAGGGACTTTTAGGTTATCTAAGGTTAGTTTTTCTTGTTTTGGATATTTTTCCTTTACCTTTCGACTGATTTTGCATCTAAACCGTGTCTGCACTAGTAGATGGTCTGAGTCACAGCTTGCGCCACGTCTGCTTTTTACATCTAATATACTCGTCGCCATTCTTTTTTCAGTCAGTATATGGTCTATTTGATTTATTGTGTTTCCCTATGTTTCCCTATTACCCCTATGTACTCTTCTTCTTTTCCGATCTTGGCGTTTGTGTCGCCTATCACCATTTTAATGTCGTTTCTTGGTATTGAGTCATAGATTCGTTCTAGATCTTGATAAAAGGCTACCTTAGTGTCTTCTTCCTGTTCATTTGTGGGACAGTGCACATTTATAAGGGTTATGTTAAAGAAATGCGTTTTTAGCCTAAGCTTGCAGATTCTTTCATTGATGGCTTGAAAATCTGTTATCAGGTGCTTCATTTTATTATCTACGATAAAGGCTACTCCAAATTCTTTATTTCCTTCATCTTTACCGCTATACAGTATAGTGTGTGTTTTAGTGTCCCGGCTACGTTTTCCCAACCATTTAGTTTCTTGTACTGCAGTGATTCCTATTTTATATCTTTTCAGTTCGTGTAGAAGGATCCTCTGTGCTCCTGGTCTATTTAGCGTTCTGACATTCCATGTTCCCAGCTAAATTCCATATTCCGTTGCCAAAGTCGTCGTCTTGATATCCGTCCATTCCGAGGCCTATCTGAAGGTTTCGTAGTAGTACTTTTTTACAAGAATAGGTTACTGGCCTATCATCGCCCAACCCCCTTTTCGGAGGACCATTTCTCCCTTCCTCGTCAGCCCTTACCCTACTTTCCACTGGGGTTGGTTACCCAATCTCCGGTAAGGTTGCTCAGGTTCTCCAGGGTTCACCCGTCCGGTGACACCTCCAAGGCTTCTACAATTTGCAAGCCAAATGGATGCTGCAGTGAAGACAAAGGGAAGAAATTCTACACTATGCAATTCACATCCCCGTCTGCAGCTTGGTAAAGTTCCAACGGAAAATGCACCTAGTTACTCTACGGAGTAATACGACTATAAAATAAAAATGTATACCATTTTTATTTAGTTGCAATGCGAAGGCAAAACAATCTTACTTTTCTTAAGGCTGTATGACACTATACATTTTCTTGTATTATTTCTAATATCGTTTCTGATATGTCAAAAAAATGCATAGTGTCATACACAGATACAAGAAACGATATCAGAAACGATACAAGAATTTGAGTCAGACACAGATTCTTGTACAAGAACTGTGCCAATTTCTGCGCAAAGAGCGAAAACGTAAAACCTGCTGGTAAAACATCTAAAATGTCATAATTACTTACTCATAATGGCGGCTGAAATGAAAATGGGATAATGTACTGATGAATTTATTTGTGTTTTTGTAGGTATTATTTATAAATCTTTTATTGATACAATATACCGTTTGGTATGGACTACTGTTCTACTAATAACCATATATTTAGCTCCTAGTAAAGTTCAAACTATAAATTTATGTTTCATGGTGCATAAATTTTTAATAGACGAAAATACAATAGTTCCTAATTTGGATCAAACTGAAGATAATTCTAATGCAAATATTTTAGCACAAATATCAAAACAAAATAAAAACACAAATAATCAACCTCAGTCAACGTAAAATTCTGGTTAACATTAAAATGTTAATTATATAAAAGTTTATAAATTTTATAAAATATTTAAAATCAGCTGTGTCTGTAGATGCAGTACTACCATAAAGTGACACAGGGTGACAAACAAAATTTCGACCAATCACGTGCCGAATTTCATACAATTTTCGATACAAGAACTTGCATAGTGTCATACAGGGCACAAATGTACGTACAAGAAATGATACAAGAAAATGTATATAAGAAACGATATCAGAAACGATATTAGAAATGATACAAGAAAATGCATAGTGTCATACAGCCTTTACTTCATCTTTTAATTGCCAGATGACGCTAGTCACCTACCCTATCTGTTTCAGTTGCAATGTATGGGAAAGCTTTCGGTGCTGGTCAGTTAGGATATGGATAACAAGCCTACGCTCTCTCCGATGATATTCCAATAAGAATCCAAAATCGCGATTCAGAGAGCTGGATTGCACTCCGTATTCTAATTGAAAAGTAAGATTGTTTTGCCTTCGCATTGCAACTGAAAATGGTATACATTTTTATTTAATACGCTCTGAGCTTCGCTGGTGTCGCTCCTAGCGGATTACTAATGCAACTTTTACCGGTAATTTTTAAATTTATTATTTAATTGTTATCGCTTAATTCTTACAACACAAAAAAGTAATTAAATTGTAATCGATTTTTTAAAGATTTTGCTAACCATTTTAACGTTCTATTAATGAAATATTAATTTCTTACTTCGGATACTTTCACAATTATCGTGTAGATGGCGTTCAGATTAATTTATAATTACATATTACAAAATATTAAAAAAACTTAAAATTCAGTATTTAAAACGTAAGTATAAAGGTAAAAATATACACCAGAGCTTTGACCAACTAATATTATTTCCTATTAATGTTTTTAATTTCAATGTTTTAAATTAATCACTTTGACATTTATGTCAAATTTCCGGTAAAGGTTTACATACTTGTCACTACTGGCGCTCGCGACTTTTTAATTATCCCCTCTACCTACGAGCTCACAGCGTATAGTCGTATTACTCCGTAGAGTAACTAGGTGCATTTTCCGTTGGAACTTTATACCAAGCTGCAGACGGGGATGTGAATTGCATAGTGTAGAATTCCTTCCCTTTGTCTTCACTGCAGCATCCATTTGGCTTGCAAATTGTAGAAGTCTTGGAGGTGTCACCAGGAAAATGTACCAATAAGTTTTTCAATTTAAAAATCTTTTAGTAATATTTTTAATAATAATATAATAATAATATCGTATGGCATTTTTGCCGGGGAGATCCTTTCGGATAGTTCCAGCGCCAATTACATCTTTAACCCTGTTTCAAGTAACTAGTGTCGATGTACACTAGCCCAGGGGGACCGACGGCTTAACGTACTCTCCGAGGCACGGTGAGACGGCTCGTGTCATTATTGGAAATGAAAATGGTTTGTCTTTGGCAGGGATCGAACCCACGCCTACTGGCGTATGAGGCCAGCGTTTATGCCGTTACCCACGGCCGCTCAATATTTTTAATATTTTCAATATTATTAATATTGCTATTAGGATTGAAAAACTTCATCTTTCAATTGCCAGAAGTCCCCTACCCTATTTGTTTCAGTTGAAATGTGTGGGAAAAGCTCTCGGTAGCTGGATTGCACTCCGTATTCTAATTGAAAAGTAAGATTGTTTTGCCTTCGCATTGTAACTGAATAAAAATGGTATACATTTTTATTTTGTAAATGATTATTTTATACAAAAGTAACGATTTGTAACGAATCCTCGAAAGTAACTATAATCAACATCACTACTATTCCTTTTCCTGTGCCCCTACGGTGTAGGCAACCACAACCGACATGAATATCGTTTTTTTTTTATAAAATTTTCAATTTTTATTATTTTCAATTAAAGCCAGTTTATTTATAATCCGCAAACGAGGAGCAATTAGGTGATATGGTCATTTAGCAATTTTACGGCTTTTTATACCCAGAAAATGAAAATTTATTTGAAATCTTTTATTTAGTTATATCTCGAAAACGGAAAATCCGCAAATGAAATTTCGAATGGAGGGATTATATTTTTTCTTCATAAAATTCTTAATTTTTATGATTTTTAGTTAAAAGTTAAAAATTTTAGTTTAGTAAAAAGGTATACTCATAATCCTCAAACGAGGAGGAATTAAAAGATATGATTATTTAGTGCTTTTATAGCTTTTGATATTTACAAAAAGGAAATAAACACTTTGGTGCGGCGCCGAAAATTTTTATTTTTTATAACTCTAAAACGGAAAATTCGCAAATGAAATTTCGAATGGAGGGATTTTCTTACGTCAGAAGCAATTATTTTAGATATACATTACAATACAGATAATACTTTTGCAAATACAGTTTAGGACCACCAAAATGGAAATTTTTTTTCTTCGGAAAATTTTTAAGCTTTATGATTTTTAGTTTAAACCAGGTCTATTCGTAATCCTCAAACCAGAAGAAATTAAATGATATAGTTATTGTTATTTTTACAGCTTTTGATAAATATCCCGATAATGGAAATATATACTTTGGCGCCGTCCCGAGAAATGTCATTTTGATATAACTTAAAAATGGAATATCCGCAAATGAAATTTCAGAGGAGGGATTACCTTTAAGTCAGGAGGAGTTATTTTGACTATGGTACATACTACTTTTAGCCTTACAGTTTAGGTTTACCAAAAGTGAAAATTATTCTGGCATTCCTTTGCCCCTACAGTATAGGCAACCAACATTAATATCGTTTTTCCTTTATAACATTTTCAATTTTCACAATTTTCAATTAAAACCAGTTTATTCATAATCCGCAAACGAGGTGCAATTTTTTGATATGGTTATTTAGTGACTTTACGGCATTCTATACCCTGAAAATTGACATTTATTTTTAGCGCTGCGCCGAAATCTCCACTTTTGATTTGCTTATATCTCGAAAACGGAAACTCCGCAAATGAAATTTTGAATGGTGCAATTATCCGCAAACGAGGTGCAATTTTTTGAGTTATGGTACAAGTCAAAATAACGACTTTGAAAAAACCGTTTCGCTAACTTTATGACGCTAATGTTCGGTGTTCCTAGCAATGAACTGTCAATACGGATGGAATGGCCCTGTCCCATTCAAATAGTGAAGCGAGATTGCCACCAACATACAAGAGAGAGGTTCTAGAGAGAGACAGACAAGGTGCTGGAGAATTTGACAGGCCGTGTAATTTGAGTTGCCTATATAAATGGACCCGATTGAATCAGTATTGACAGTTCGTTGAATGGACCTCATATTTTCATTTCAATTTTCAGGGCTGATTGGTAGTACATATTTCAAAATTTAAATACTTTTTTGTATTCACAGAGTAAATAGAGTACAGAGTACCATATTTGGTGTTTAAATCAGTTTAAATACTTTTCAGAATTGTTATTTGTATTTATCAAAACAAATACCCACTTTCCTAAAGTATTTGGGAGTTAAATAATTTTAAAACTATTTAAATACTAAATTAGTGACTGTTTTATATAAAGTGAAGAAGTAGTCCTTGATTATGTTTTTATGTTACTTTTATATTTAGAATTTTACTTTTATATTTCTCCGATTTAAGTTGATATAGGCAACTCAAATTATACGGCCTGTCAAAGTTTCCAGCACCTTGTCTCTCTCTCTAGTATCGTGGCTGCATTAATTGTCTTCCTGCCTATTCCATCCGTATTGACAGTTCATTGGGTCCTAGTCATAGAGAAATAACAACAAGTTCATAGAAGAGTGGGTGGGGAACAAGTTGTTATTTCTCTATGGTCCTAGTTGGGTGAGTCCAGTGAGTCTGAGTACTTGAGCGAACGGAATTTTTAGTTTTGGTTTTGAGTTTTGAGCTTGGCAATAAAAAAAGTCTTGGTTGTGTAGAAAGCTTACCTACTTTACTTACATAAATTTGTTTATTAACTATGGAAGAAAGTGTTAACTATGGAAGTTAAAGTTGAAAAGGAAGAGTTTGCAGACTATGACCAAAAAGATCTAGAGAATCAATTATCCACATCAATAGATCTTCAAGATTTTAAGGAAGAGCCAAAGGAAAATCAACCAGGTGAGACAAGAAGCCAGATACAATTTTGTGCTCTTTTCAAATATAAAGGGATTTTGAAAATTTCAAAATTTCTTGTTTTAAGGTCACAATGAATTTACCTATATTTCTTGTTAATCCGGACCTGGATTTTTTTGTGATTAGTAGTTGGGTTTGGGTTCTAAAGTTCTAAATAAGATATATCATCACCTCAAAGCAACAGTAGGATATGTACATATCCTACTGTTGCACGAGTGCACCGATCAACCAGTTAAGTCATATTGGACCGATGCGATGTGTATGTATATACGCATATACGGTGCACTCGTGCAACTGGAGGATATGTACATATCCTACTGTTGCTTTGAGGCGACGATATGTGTACAGTGGCGGTTCTAGCCTGGGACAGCGGGAGCAGCTGCCCCCCAGTTTTTACAGGACTTTTGTACTATAATCTTCGTTAAAAAGTCACGTTATCTTGTTTATTCACCAGTTGTGTTCCCTTGCCCCCCAGTTTTTTGGTCAAGAACGCCACTCTATGTGTAGTTACCAAATATCAAAAAAATATACAAGGTGGTTCTAAAGTTATGGATCCAAAAAGAAATGGGCAAAATCAATAAAACTATAACCCAGTGCCGGCGAGAACATCTGTACATTTTTAAAATGTCTATAGGCCCCAGGTCGACTCAGCCTGAATAAAAATGAGTATCTTGGGTAAAACCAGGGGGTAATAATAGGCAGTTGAAGTGTAGCACTGACCCTGTTACCTTCCTTGTATACCGTAGGGCCTTGATATAGCAGACTACCCTGCTATAATCTCAAAACTGCATTAGCAGTATAAAACGGGAGACTATTATTATACATTAGGTATATAACTGTAACTCGGTTATAAAAATCGTTGGGGCAATAAGTGTAGTATGTATATCTAGAATAGGGTGACCAAATGCCCCGTAAAAATGGGATTGTCCCATTTTTTAATGAACATACTGAGTGTACTAAAAAAGTCTCCCTGGACGCCTAAATTAATATCCTGTATTTATGTTGGGTTGATGATACATTTTTATCACAAAGAAACTATATGCTACTTGAATTAAAAAAGCATCGACAGAAATGCTACTTTGCTATTTGATCAACTGGCACTATTAGTGAATTTTGTAAGGGGAAAAATTAAAGAATGGACTGATGAAGATAGAAAACACCTCAGTTTCATGAAAAATGGGTTTGTTGTTTTTAAAACGCATTACCAGACCAGAACAACATTCTAAATTTTTACAAATATATATATGTTTGCGATTCCTGTCCAAAATGCTAATAGGCACTGAAAAAATC
The DNA here is from genome assembly GCF_917563875.1 of Diabrotica virgifera virgifera. Lineage (NCBI taxonomy): Eukaryota > Metazoa > Arthropoda > Insecta > Coleoptera > Chrysomelidae > Diabrotica > Diabrotica virgifera. The sequence continues at coordinate 224,580,414 of NC_065448.1, read as the reverse complement.
TGCTTATGACTATTCAATAGACCAGGGGTGGGCAAAGTGCGGCCCGCGGGCCGCATGCGGCCTTTTATACATTCTTTTGTGGCCCGCGGAAAAAAGTAAGTTATTTTCATTTAAAGATTTTTTTAAATTATTGCTAATATTAAATCAATATAGATAATGCAGCTATTAATTAACAATTTCGCAGAGGGTAATTTTTCGGCAAATTTTCAATATAACGCAGACAATTATTTGGGTTTCCGGCACAGTATTTTGTCGGCTCCCTCAATGAAATCCATGAAATTTCAACAAATGGAAACGCTATTTTTAAATTAATCAGGAACTGTTTGGAAAATTTTAAATTATCCCGTAACCACCTAGCAAGTGTAACAACACTGACGGAGCACCAAATTTAAGAGGGGGAGACATTGTAATGTTGAGAAAATTTAAAGTTGACAACGTCATTTAAATTATAACTAATATTGTTAATTTTATTCGTTCAAGAGGATGATTATCGTGCATTTAGCATTCTTGGTAGAGTTACAAACAGAACATCCTGATGTCTTATTTATACCACAAACATCTTCGTTGGTTAAGTTTAGAAAAGGTCCTTAAAATATGTTATGAATTAGGAGAGGAAATTGCTTTATTTTTAGAAAGGAAAAACTGCTAGTAATTTGCTAAATTTACAAGTTTTGAACGCAAAATGAAACTTATAAAATGAAACTCAAACTATTCATTGATCATATAAAAAAGAAAGAATTAAATTATTTCCCTTATTAAACCATTAAATAATGTACCAGAAAATAAGTTTAAAATTGATGAAGAAAGAATTTGTAATTTGTTAACGGAAGTTGAAAATCTTATTATTTTCCTTATCACTTCTAATAAATAATTTTCAGTTCAAATTGATTGCATACCAGTTTATATTCAACTGGAAATTATAGGTTAATTTGCATATTTTTGCAATATTTTTGCATTTTACAAATCTTTGTATTTAATTCTTTCAAAGAAAACAAAAACAATGAAGAGAATCAAGATGAATCGAAGGGAAATCGAAACGTCAAATAACTTTAATTTCACACTTGTCTTAAATTGTGGCATATTCCCAAATAAAATAGTAAATTGCATAAAATAGCACAAGGAAATAGCTTGAGAACCATATTAGCGAAAAAAGGTTCCTAGATAAACTAAAAATAAATAAATATATAGGTACATATCGTCGGTATACTACGAAAACCAGATAAATGTCGAAATACCGAAATCGAGAAAAAACGGTTTTAAAGTTTAGTGCTTTATTTTGAATTAAGCGTACCAGTTGTGTTTGATATTCGATGTGCTAGTGAAAGATGCATATATCAGAAATAATATTCTATCATTAGTTTGAAATAGTTAAGAGACCTAGCTGATTAAACCTAAATTTAAGATCGAGGTGCGATCACTTACCTGGTTTTACCTGTAAATAAAAATAAATCACACTGTATTAAAGACAAGACACTTATCACCTTTTTACCGAATATGGTAGATTTAAAGCAGTAGAAATATATTGTTGTCCGGCAAATATATATGTGCGCTTAGTTGGTTTTACATACAACAGAACACTGATTTTATGGAAGTAAGTAGCGATATATTGTTTTATTTGAAAATGAAAAGTTGGTTAAGTGTAACTTAATTGTTTATTACACAAATTATCTGCTGAATGACAAGTTGTATCATTTATTGGGTTTTACCTGTATGTAGAGCGTAAAAAGCTGAGAATTTTGGTATACTTAACTCAATATTTTAAAATTTGTCATTTATCTGATTTTCGCAGTATACCGACGATAATAATAATAATAATAATACTTTATTCATCCTTACAGATTATTTACATAATATAGGACATGTCAAAGTAAAGAATATAGACATTTAAAAAATAGAAAAGTTAAAGACTACCTATACAATATAAACATACACATAAACATAGAAACAACATACTAAGACATAAATTCCGAGACACTATAAAAACATGACTCAATGAGATAAGTCTTCAATTTATTCTTAAATATTCTAACATCATCTGCCTCACTTTTTATTTTGGATGGGAGCTGATTAAAAAACCTTATGCCGCTATATTCAGGGCTTTTTTCAAACATGGAAGTGTTATGTTTAGGAGCCCTAAAGAAATATTATATCTATCATATATTTGAGGAAAATAGCATGCTTAAATAAGGGCGAATGTCATTTAGGGGAGAGAGATATGGTTTGAAAATTTCGATTTTTTTTATTATTTTAAATGAAAGTACATAACTTCAGGAACAGTCTCTGAAAATTTTAGTTACCGAAGTAAAATTACCGCAAAAACAGCATGTTTAATATCCCTTCCTTCGACTCGCTTTGCAGCAGCTTGAGCGTAGTGAGAAAGGTTCAACAGATTTCCCTTCTCTTTTGTAAATTACTCCGCGATTCAAAAACATATTCCGATGTGCATCAATTTACGATTTGACACACAAAAAAAATTGAAAATAAAAGTTGTCAAAACTTGAAAGGCGTTTTTCTCAAAACTGCTTTTTTCAAAGGCGGTGGACATTGTAACTCAAAAGCTACTTGACAGATCCACCTGAAATTTTTCATAGATTTCCTTTAGACACTTCGTAAGGTAACTCTGCTGAGATATTTTTTGTTTTAGGCTTATTTTTTGTTTAACGATAATAAATACGTTGATTTTCACCCCTTTTACAAAAAAAATCGTTATTTTGACTTCTGGGTGATATAAATAACTCAAAAATCGTTAAAACTAAAGAACTCGGGAGCGTTACCTCAAGAAAAAACTCATGCTAATAAAATATTTTTGAATTTTTTGTTTCATATGATCCCATTACAAGTTCTGATGTTTACTGCAAAAATATTTTTCTTTTGAGGTGTCTGTAAAAATTTGCCGTTGGGTTATTTGTCAATATTTAGTCTTGAATTTTTTTATGAATAGTCTTTGAATTGTACTAAATAAAAGTTTATTTAATTTAAAAACAAAATTTAAAAAATGGTACATGAAATATTGATTTCAAGCCATACTCCTCCTTAAACAAAACTAGCAGAAAGTTCAAAATTCGAACATTTTAAGGTAACAAATATTGCGGCCCTCGGTAGTAGACGAAAAACATTTTGTGGCCCTTTCTAGAAAAAGTTTGCCCATCCCTGCAATAGACGAAGGAAAGGAACAAGTGGATACCCTTTCTGCAAATTTGCAGGTACTCTACAATTTAAAAATAGTTCTAGTTTTTACAACTTTATATTGGAAAAGATAGAGATTTTAAAATTCTGGATTCCCTTTAGCTGGAGAGTATCGCTCTCAAACCCTCCTTGGATATGTCCTGTTCTTTCAAGTTTATGATTTGGTCACCCTAATCTAGAACTGCTTCAGTGACCTCTATTCACCATTAACCCGCCAGTGGTCGCTATATGAGATTTTCTCTCACGGTTTCAGAAAATTGCGCACAACTTTTTTTCTGGGAAATTATATGCGCTGTAGTTCCTTGCTAGTCTCCTAACTATTCTCCCTCGACAATCTAATAGACTCGTCCACTCAGATAGTGACTCAGTTTACTTAGTATCACCATATTGTTGAGTCAGTGCGCTTCATGTGAGAGATTCTCTCATCGAGCGACCACCAGCGTCACCAACTATGTATAAAAATTAATTTTATTTTTCCCCTTAAAACCTAAAATAATATCCTTTTATGATGTAATAAAAGGCGCCGTGGATGTGGTCAATGATATGAAAATCCTATATTCTGTTTCACGGGTTAGTTGTAGATGGTCACTTACCATTATATTTTTCAATGTTAAATATTGGCGGTATCAATAGTCACATTTTATATAAAGATAATAATAATAAAACAAAAGAATGTCGTGTTTTTTTAAAGCAAATGGCTTTATCGTTGATGAAACCTTATCTTTTTTGTAAAATTTTGTAAAGAAAGGCAAAAGTTGGATATGTGAGAGAAAATCTCACGCGCGACCACTCGCGTAACAACCTACCTAGCGACCAATGCCGGGTTAAAGGATTTCCATTTCCCTATGAAACACCCTGTATAAAGTAGAACCATGCTTTACTATTTTTTTTTTCTTCTTTCATGGCCTTTGGGAACTGCGCCCATTTAGCCAGCAATACTTCTTGAAATCGACGCCTCACCATACACCAAGACCATTACGAATCCATCTCCGAATCCATTACAAAAACAATCCAGGGTAGGTAAGGGAAAAAATACTTTTCGCACCCAGATCATTCAGGGTGACTAATCATAGACTAAGTAGGGATAATATGGGGTATTATTAATTTACACGACTAATTTTGTAATCTAAAGTTTCAATTTACACGACTTAACATAATCTAGAAGGATCCTAAAGATTGACGGTTTGTTTAGTGTTGGAAAATTCTTGAGAATGAAAAATCGGAGAATATTCCTGAGAATATTGTCGATATGGAGAATTTTCTGAGAATGAACCCTATGACATGCTTAGGGATATTGTTAAAGATGAAATAGGGTATTAAGAATCATGAAATTATATGAGACGAAACAACAGTGTTCTTTATATATAAAAAAAAATACAAAACCAAGAGAAAACACAAATTTTATTTGATAAAAAAATGAAATTTTCTTCTTAACAGCAAATAATGGAAGTGGTGATCTAATCTGAAAAAGATTAGCCTCAGATTCAGAATCTGTTTCTATCATTAGCTCATCCTGGTCATCTACATGCTGCATTTCAATGTACATACTGATGAGAAGTTGTGGGATTTTGATTTTCACGACACGCCAGCTCAGTCATGGCTTGGTCTACGTCTAACAATTTCAAATTGTGAGCAATAAAAGTTTCCTTACCAGCCTGTTCAGCAGTAAGCCGGTTTCTTTTAGAGGAGTGGATAAAACCATAAGCACTGAAACTTATTTTAGTTGCTGCACTGGATGAAGGCATATTTAATATATCAACTGCTATTTTGGTTAATTTTGTTCCGAAACATGTACCTGTTCATCATATATGATTTGATTGGGTCTAGTTTTTCAACTGATTTTACAACGTATGGTTTTCCAAAAAAATTTCTCCTTAGATCAATAAAGTGCCAAATCTGCCATTATTTCAGCTGAGTCATCACCATATTTTAAAGTTGCTAAAATTGTCTATAAACTCAGTTATCTCAACTTGTTCCTCTCTGCTTGAATGAACACCATTCTAAATATTTGCACGTTAATACGGTTAATATAGCACCAAAACAATAAAATACTGACACTGTAAACACCTTAGCTAGTGGTTCATGGGATTCTCCAGCCCCGGCTACTTCGATTTTTGGGAATTTCATCTAAAATCGCGTGATTCCCGGGCCGGCCAAAGCGAAAAAGTATTTCATGAGCGGAGCGGCAAGTAGGTGTTTGGCCTTCAAGAACAATAATGTTTGAGATGCAAAAATATACTAGGTGAATTGGCAAAAACAATTAATATACAAACATCTTTTTTAAATTATAATAATTTGACCCATATCTAGTTTTTATTTTTATTTCGGTTTTTGTAAACATAGAAAATTCTCGCCGAGAATTTTCTAGCCAAGAATATTCTCGTTCTCCAGAATATTCTCTTCTTACATTACTAGGTTTGTTCAAAGATAGTAAGTTCATCAGGTTATATTATGGAGGATAAACGTTTTCTTGCAATAGCTGCATCTGCATATTCAATAGATTTCTTTTTGTCACATATTTGTCACATGCAAAAATATATGATCCAAGTCACCTACTGTATTGCAATTTTCACACAAATCCGACTGTATTACATTGATTTTATATAGATGTGCAAGATAACAGGCACGGCCAAATTTTGGTCGAGAGATAGTATCAATATCGTGTCCTGAAAAATCTAAATTTTTATGCCAATAATCTGTCGGGATTTTCGGATGTAAAAGAGTATACTTTGTCTGACAATTTATACAGTATTGATTCCATTGAAGTTTCCAGTTATCATGCAGTCTGGTTTTACTTATGGTTATACATTCTTGAAGTCCAATATCATTCAATGTTTCCTCTCCACTGAAAATGCTGTCTTTTGCCAACGGATCTACTTTTTCATTATTTTCAAGACCAATATGAGCTTTTATCCACGTGAATACTATATTAAACTGCATAGTTGTTAGATTAGATAATAGTATTTTTAATTCTTTGATGTAGGGATTTACGTTAACAGAATTTTCGTCTAGTTGACTAGAGAAACTTTTTAAAACTGATAATGAGTCGGATAATATGTTTATTTGTTTGAGATTTTTATTTTCGGCGTATTGGCATGCTTTTATGATAGCTACGGTTTCTGCAGAAAATATTGGTGTATTCGAATTAAGTTTAAATTTTTCTTTGAAATCTAGTGATGATATATAAAAGGCACAGCCCACACCATCACTTTGTTTTGTTTGAAGCATCGGTATATAGTTGCAGGTAATTAGGGTATTTTGCAGTATAACCATTAATGGTAGTTTTGCCAAGTGTGTGAAGTTCAGAATATGAGGGAATTAGAATTATTGATGTTTCTAAAGCCTGCAAGAAATCCGCTTGAGGTGGCTTTTTAATAATTTTGCTAATATTGCAAGTATTACGAAATGCTGAACATAAGGTGGGAGAGGTTTTTTTTAGAAAAGAGGTTTTGTTTACGCTTTACTATGTTTATCACATTTATTTCTTTTACACTTTGGTTACTTTTTGTTCCTGTTCTACATAAAATTTTCTCTGTAGTAAAATGTTTATAGTTGGTTTATATTTTAGGTTGCCTGCAGAAAAACAACATTCATTCATCTCGCAATGAAGAAGATGTGGGTAGACATGATCAAGAAACAATTAAAAATAAAAATATAAAAGTTAAGATTGGAAAAGGATCTCACAAATGTGAAATTTGTTTCAAGCAATTTTCTCAAACAAATCATTTGAGAAATCATATGATGAGTCACAATAGAAAAAAATCTTACAAGTGCGAACTTTGTTTTAAGCAGTTTACTCTAGCCGGTAGTTTGAAAGTACACATGATGATTCACACTGGTGAAAAGCCTTACAAGTGTGATATTTGTTTGAAGCAGTTTATTGCACGAAGTAATCTGAAATCACATATTATGACCCACACTAGAGAGAAGCCTTATAAGTGCGAGATATGTCTTAAGCAGTTTAAGCAAGCAAGTAATTTAAAAACACATTTGATGGCTCACACTGGAGTATATCCTCACAAATGTGAAATTTGTTTGAAAAAGTTTACTTCAGCTGCTACTCTAAAACAACATACGATGATTCACACTGGAGAAAAACCTCACAAGTGTGAAATTTGTTTGCAACAGTTCGCTGCATCAAATACTCTGAAATTACATATGAGGACTCACACTGGATACAAGCCTTACAAATGTGAATTTTGTTTCAAGCAGTTTACTCAATCAAGTGTATTCAAATACCATTTGAGAAGACACACTAGAGAAAATCTGTACAAGTGTGAAGTTTGTTTTAAGGAGTTTACTCAAGCCGGTTTGTTGAAATCACACATGATGACTCACACTTGTGAAAAACCTAATAAATGTGAAATTTGTTTCAAACAGTTTGCTAAAACATTTCAGGTGAAAAGGCATATGTTGACTCACACTGGAGAAAAACCTTACAAGTGCGAAGTTTGTTTGAAACAATTCACTACAGCACTTAATCTGAAAACACATACGATGACTCACACTGGAGAAAAGCCATACAAATGCAAAATTTGTCAAAAGCAGTTTATTCAAGCCCATCATTTGAAAGCACATATGATGACTCACACTGGAGTAAAACTTCACAAGTGCAAAATTTGTTTGAAACAGTTTACTACAGCAAGTTCTGTGAAAACACATATGATGATTCACACTGGAGGGAAGCCGTTTAAGTGTGAAGTTTGTTTCAAGCAGTTTTCTGTACCAAGTCAATTGAAATTACATATGATGACTCACACCGGAGAAAAACCTCACAAATGTGAAATTTGTTTGAAACAGTTTATTGTACCAAGGGTTCTGAAACTACATATGATGACTCACACTGGAGAAAGAAATTATAAGTGTGATATTTGTTTGAAGCAGTTTACTGCTTCAAGTGGTTTGACAAGACATTTGAGAATACACACTGGAGAAAAGCCTTATAAGTGCGAGATTTGTTTGAAACAGTTTAATGAAAGCGGCCATTTGAAATCACATATGATGACTCACACTGGAGAAAAGCCCTACACCTGCGATATTTGTCTTAAGCAGTTTGTTCAATCTGGTACTTTGAAATCACATGTGAAGACACACCGAAGTAAATCCTCACAAATGAAGACATAAATGGATAAAGGTCATATGCCACTAAATAATGTTTTTGAGTAATGAGCATTCTAGTATCTTTTGTTCCAAATTAATTATTTGTTTTATAAATTTGAATTGCTACACTTTTTTAAACAGAAATCTGTAGGTACTTTTTTACACTTTAAATTTAATTTAAAAAAAGTTACCTTAAGCCAAATATTTCAAAGTTTGTGGACATATTACCTTTATCCACATAGTAAAAATAATTAAAAAATGTTAGGGTTAAGTGGATAAAAGAGTTAAGTATCAAAAATAATCATTTATTTTCAAAAAAATTACAATCCAAGATGTAAAATTAATAAAAATATATTTTTTAGTAGGTTTTCTTTTTTCTTGGATTTTCTTTATTTTCCTTTATCACGTTTTCATAAAACTCTTCGGTAACAAATTTTATTTGGTCTCTTAAATTTTCCAGTTTTTCCAAACTGAAACTACCAGTTTTATCCAGTATTCTTGGTCTATATTAGCCCATATCAATATTTCAATCAACGATATTAGTCAGTTCTTGTCAGATGTGCTGTCCTTTTTTTCTTAAATCTACTTGCTGAAATGGCATGTAGTCATTAATGTATGTCTTATAGAGATAGAAGCCAAATTTGTCCACTCTGATCCATTTTACATTAACATGAAAATTAACCTTTTCATTTGAAGTGTTTTTTTGCTTTTTACATAGAGGTTCGTCAGCAGATCTTTAAAGTCATAGAAAATATCATCCATATTTACACATTTTACATGGATAAAGGTATTATGTCCAAACGCGATTTTGGACATAATATCTTTAATAATGCAACATCCGTAGAACAATTAAAAAAGCATTTCCCTCTATAGAATTAAGATTTGCTTTCACGACTTTGGAAAGGATAGGATCTCGTTTCCATGTGAAAGACATGATTCCTAGTGATCTCGCATCTAACATTATATACCAGTTCAAATGTAGTAGCTGTGCAGCTACGTACGTCGGGAAGACTCGACGTCACTTTAATGTCAGATGTTGCGAATACTTAGGTGTCACTCCTCACTTAGGAAGACGATCAAGAACAGTTCCAAATTCAGCGGTATTCCAACATATGACTGATTCTGACCACCCTATTAGTCGTAAGGACTTCTCAATCATTGGTCATGCAAGTTGTCCAACGGAACTCAGCATCAAGGAGGCATTATCCATATTTCTTTTGAAGCCACCCTTAAACACGCAACAAGACATGGCGTGTTTAAAATTATTGACTTAACCCAATGATTGTCAATGTCATTTTTTACGTTTTCATTAATTATTGTTTGTTCCTTTAAAATTATTTTAAAGCATCCGCTCAAGAAACTTATTATTCTGACGATGATTAAAGTAATAATTAAAACGTCACCATGAATTTTAATTTAGTTATGGGTTTTATCTTTAAGTTTATTATTTTTATCATAATATCTTTATCCACTAGAATTAAAAAATCTATATTGCTTTAATACCTTCCTGTTGTGTTTATTTAGCTAAAAATAGGTAATTTTAAAAGGTTAAACAGCACATTAGAAGAATAAAAACCCAATAAAACAATTTTCTCAAAAAATGTGACATGACCTTTGTTCATTTATGCCTTCAAATGTGAAATTTGTTTGAAACAGTTCACTGCAGCTGCTGCTCTGAAACAACATAATGGCTCACACTGGATATAAGCCTTATAAATGTGAAATTTGTTTCAGGCAGTTTACTCAATCAAGTCTATGCAAATACCATTTGAGAGTACACACTAGAGAAAATCTGTACAAGTGTGAAATTTGTTTTAAGGAGTTGATTCAAGTCGGTTTGTTGAAATCACATATGGTGACTCCCACGTGAAAAACCTCATAAATGTGAAATTTGTTTCAAGCAGTTTGCTAAAACATTTCAAGTGAAAAGGCATATGTTGACTCACACTGGAGGAAAACCTTACAAGTGCGAAGTTTGTTTGGAACAATTCACTACAGCACTTACTCTGAAAACACATACTATGACTCACACGGGAGAAAAGCCATACAAATGCAAAATTTGTCAAAAGCAGTTTATTCAAGCCCATGATTTGAAAGCACATATGATGACTCACACTGGAGTAATACCTCACAAGTGCAAAATTTGTTTGAAACAGTTTACTACAGCAAGTTATTTGATAACACATATGATGATTCACACTGGAGTAAAGCCGTTTAAGTGTGAAGTTTGTTTCAGGCAGTTTTCTGTAACAAGTCAACTGAAATTACATATGATGACTCACACCGGAGAAAAACCTCACAAATGTAAAATTTGTTTGAAACAGTTTATTGTACCAAGGGTTCTGAAACTGCATATGATGACTCACACTGGAGAAAGGCCTCATAAGTGTGATATTTGTTTGAAGCAATTTACTGCTTCAAGTGGTTTGACAAGACATCTGAGAACACACACTTGAGAAAAGCCTTACAAGTGCGAGATTTGTTTGAAACAGTTTACTGAAGACAGTCATTTGAAATCACATATGATGACTCACACTGGAGAAAAGCTCTACACCTGCGATATTTATTGTCTTAAGCAGTTTGTTCAATCTGGTACTTTGAAATCACATGTGAGGACACACCGGAGTTAATCCTCACAAATGTGAAATTTGTTAAAGCTGTTTAGATCTTCGTCGGCTTTTCTTCATTATGGCTTCACTGTATTCGTACTCCACAGCGCTCTATTCTCCTAGTAGTCCAGGGCGCATCTGTGTTGAGATGGACGTTGAGAGGTGACTCATATTTTTTTGCAGAAATTGCTTGGAATTAACTCATATAATAATAATTAAGTTATCCTCCCACTCAAAAAGGTCCGGAACATTGTTTAAATAATCAAAATGTCAAAAAATGAAGGAAAAATTCGATTATTTTCTTCGTTTTTTGATTATAACTTTCAAAGTATTCACTTTCGAGAGAAGTTGTACCAATATAAAAGTTGCGTAATTAAATTTGCTACAATATAGGATTGGTTACAAATTTTAAAAATTGTCACCCTTGTTGCAAAATAGCAATAATTGCGAAAAAAACCATAAAAAAACAAGTATTTGCATTTTACGTTTTTCAACCATTTATGCTAAACTTAGGACCTTCATATTTTACCCAGAAAATCTATATAATATAGTAACACAATACTGTAAATATCATTAATATCGGTGCAATAGATTTTACATAATAAATTTTGCAATCTAGCTTTCGCAAAAAAATCATTTTTTCAAAATTTTGCAGGACTGAAAATAAAGCGGATAGCAAGTTGAAATTTTTTTTACGTATAGAAGAATACCGTACCTTTCATTTGCAATTTTTAAAATTAAAAGCCATTTCACGGCGCCGGCGTCAGGAATTTTTTTAAATAAACATTAATTTTTGGTGCTACGCGCAGGACAGCGGTGTTCGATTCACACAAGTTGATTTCCACCAAAATTTCTTCCAATCTTTATCTAATATATTATTTTCTTACACTAAATTTTGTTGTATTTTAATATTTTAATTCCACAAAAATCAAACCAATTTGATTATTGTTTGTGAAATATTGTTTAAACAGTTGCATATGTTTAAAAATAATAAACTTGTATTCTCTAAGTTAAAATATATGAACAAAGAAAGTTTTTGCCAAAAAAAGTGTTATTTCAAAGGACAGAGCATGTGTTTTTATTTTGCAATAAACAAATTTATTTATTTATCGAAATGTACTAAAAATTAAAATTTGTCAATCATTATCAAAGGTCATTTGAATGTCCAATCAGAGCAAACTATCCGCTGTCCTGCGCGTAGCACCAAAAAAAAATGTGTATTTAAAAAAATTCCTGACGCCGTAGTGGTTAACCGATTTTATTATTGCAAATTGCAAATAAAAGGTACGGTATTCTTCTATATGTAAAAAAAATTAAACTTGCTGTCTGCTTTATATTCAGTCCTGCAAGATTTTGAAAAAATTATTTTTTTTTGTGATAGCTGAATTGCAAAATCTATTCAACCGATCTTAATGAAATTCACAGTATCGTTTTCTTATATCATAAAGTTTTTCTTGGTAAAATATGAAGGTCCTAAGTGTAGCATAAATGGTTGAAAAACGTAAAATGCGAATACTTGTTTTTTTATCTTTTTTTTCGCAATTATTGCTATTTTGCAACAAATGTGACAATTTTTAACGAATTCCATACTGTAGGAAATTTAATTGCGCAACTTTTATGTCAGTACAACTTTCCTCAGAAATGAATACTTTCAAAGTTATTATCAAAAAACGAAGGAAAAAATCGAATTTTTCCTTCATTTTTTGACATTTTGATTATTTAAACAATGTTCCGGATGTTTTTAAGTGGGAGGATAACTCAAATATTATTATATAAGTTATTTTCAAGAAATTTCTGCAAAAAAATATGAGTTACCTCTCAACGTCCAAATGTACTAAATATTTTTACAAATGCGCCCTGGTCTATAGTCACCTTCTCCGAGGTATCTATCTATCTGTCTGAAATTGCTGTTTAATTCTCTGGTTAGGTCATATCTAAAGTACTGTTCTCTTTGGTCATCTTACACTTTGGTTCGTACTGAAATACTTGAGAGAGTTCAGCATAGGTTCGTCTTGTATTGTTCTTTTAAGCTATCCATTCCTTATTCTTACACAGATAAGCTTTTGTTAACTGATTACTGTTCTTTGTCATTCCGTAGAGAAATATTAGATTTTATGTTTGTGTTTTAACTTTTGAAAAACTTAATGGATTGTCCTGAACTCCTTTAAGAGTTAGCGATTTATGTTCCACCTAGATGTCTTGGAGATCATTCCACTTTTGCTGTACAAGCACACCGAACCAATTATGGATCTGGTATTGGCTTGGTGCTTGGTCAGATTGCTTAGGAACACTAACAGTGTAGTGAGATGTAATGTAGATTTTTTAATTCGTCCTTATATTAAGGTTAGCAGTTAGGAGGTTATTTTATAATGTCCTTAGGTATGATACTTTGTGTAATTTGTATTGGTATTTTATGTATTGCTTTTTTTGTAAATGGTTGTAAACGTAAATAAAAAAAAATATCATAGCATTTTCTATGTAGGTTTCCCATCTCATAGTAGGTCTCTGTTTTCCAACTTTTTTGTAATAATTGAGCATTCTGTTCCATATTTCCTCTATTCTTATTCTATCCTCTCTGATGGTTTGTAGACATCTTCTCATAAAGTCTATAATTCAAGTGTTCGTATTTTATCTCATACTAGTGATTTTGCCCGTCGCTATGCGACAGGGAATACAATCAATTGCAGTTTACTCTAGCATTTACTCTGAAATCACATATGATGACTCACACTAGAGAAAAATCTCACAAGTGCGCAATTTGTTTGAAACAGTTCACTATAGCAATAGACCTGGATCCCGCGTACCAAAAAAAGTTGATTAATAGCAAGCTGAACATTTGTTAATAGCTTAACGGTGTCTAGTCGGACAAAAATTTTGATGTATGGGAACACTGGAACAGGGGAAGTTTTAATTGTGGAACAGGCTAAAAATTTGGAACCTCAGACTACGAAAACGTTCCATGTATTTTGTCGGACCGAACTTTCAATTGATTTGTTACCGTTTCATTAAACTCTCATGCAAAAATCAGACTGCTGTTTATCACCAACTGGGCATTTTAATGAGTGGAAGACGAAGAACATATCAAATGACAGGAATCATGTTGGTTAGTAATAGCAGTCTGATTTTTGCATGGGAGTTGACGAGAGGATAACAAATCAATTGGACAAAATACATGGGACGTTTTCGTAATCTGACCTTCCAAATTTTTAAACTGTTCCACAATTAAAACTTCCCATGTTCCAGTGTTCCCGTACATCAAAGTTTGTCCGACTAGACACCGTTAAGCTAGTAACAAATTTTCAGCTTGCTATTAATAAACTTTCTTTTGGTACGCTGGATCCAGACCTATAATCTGAAAACACATATGATGACTCACACTGGAGTAAAACCTCACAAGTGTAAAATTTGTTTGAAACAGTTTACTACAGCAAGTTCTGTGACAACACATATGACGATTCGCACTGGAGGGATGACATTTAAGTGTGAAGTTTGTTTCAAGCAGTTTTCCGTAACATAACAAGTCAAATGAAATTACATATGATGACTCGCACCGAAGAAAAACCTCATAAATGTGAAATTTGTTTGAAACAGTTTATTGTACCAAGGGTTCTGAGGATACATATGATGACTCACACTGGAGAAAGACCTTATAAGTGTGATATTATTGTTTGAAGCAGTTTACTGCTTCAAGTGGTTTGACAAGACATTTGAGAATACACACTGGAGAAAAGATTTACAAGTGTGAGATTTGTTTGAAACAATTTATTCAATCTGGTACTTTGAAATCACATGTGACGACACACCGGATTAAATCCTCACAAATGAAGACATAAGTGGATAAAGGTCATGTTACAAAATATTGTTTTTGAGTAATGAACATTTTAGTGTCTTTTGTTCCAAGTTAATTATTTGTTTTATAAATTTGCATTGCTACACTTTTTTAAACAGGTACCTATCTGAAGGTAATTTTTTACATTTTAAATTGAATTTAAAAAAAGTTATCTTATGCCAAATATTTCAAATTTTGTGGACATATTACCTTTATCCACATAGTAAAAATAATTTAAAAACTTTAGGGATAAATGGATAAAAGAGTTAAGTATCAAAAAAAGGCATTTATTTTCAAAAAAGTCTCAATACAAAATGTAAAATTAATAAAAGCATATTTTTTAGTAGGTTATTCTTTTTTTTTATCACGTTTTCACAAAACTCTTCGGGAACAAATTTTATTTAGTCTCTTAAATTTTCCACTTTTTTCAAACTCAGATCACCAGTTTCAAAGTTGTTGAGAAAATTCTTCATATTTGCACCTTTCACGTGGATAAAAGGTATTATGTCCAAACGCAATTTTGGACATAACACCTTTATCCACTAGAATTAAAAAATCTAGTGTGACATATTGCTTTAATACCTCTCTGTTGTTTTTATTTAGCTAAAAATGGGTAATTTTAAAAGGTTAAACAGCATATTAGAAGAATAAAAACCTAATAAAACAATTTTCTCAAAAAATGTGACATATGACCTTTATTCACTTATGTCTTCAAATGTGAAATTTGTTTGAAACAGTTTACTGAAACTTCATAAGTGTCAAATTTGTTTGAGGCAGTTTGCTCCATCAAATACTCTGAAATTACATATGAGGACTCACCCTGGATATAAGCCTCATAAATGTAAAATTTGTTTCAAGCAGTTTATTCAAACAAGTCTATTCAAATTCCATTTGAGAATACACACTAGAGAAAATATGTACAAGTGCGAACTTTGTTTTAAGCAGTTTATTCAAGCCAGTATGTTGAAATCACATATCGTCCCTTAGCTTACAACACCGCTAAAGTCGAAAATTAACGGTTTTCAGATTTTAATACCATTGGATAGATCTGCTCATTGCGCATCTAACCATTTGTCACATGATTTAGATTTCAGTCAATCAGATGCCGTAATTCAAAAAGTAGTGACACCGCGCAAGTCGTCAACACCTGTATCATGGTCAACACCGCACAAGTCGCTCTGTGATTATTATGTTTGTACGTGAGTTTTACTGCTGAAAAGTCTAGTATCCAAGAAGTTTTTATAGAAGATTAAGAGGTAAGCTATATAATAAAGTAATGTTTATTCATTTACGCGTATTAATATAGAAAGAAATTATAATAAAATAACTTAAGCGGTATTTACTAACGGTATTTTTTTTTAACTTAGGCGGTGTTTCAAAAAGTAGTTTTTTTCGTCTCCTGTAAAGTTGGTAAAAATGACTTATGCGGTGTTGTTAGCTAAGAGACGATATGATGACTCACACTGGTGAAAAACCTCATAAA
This sequence comes from Diabrotica virgifera virgifera, assembly GCF_917563875.1. Lineage (NCBI taxonomy): Eukaryota > Metazoa > Arthropoda > Insecta > Coleoptera > Chrysomelidae > Diabrotica > Diabrotica virgifera. The sequence continues at coordinate 224,564,207 of NC_065448.1, read as the reverse complement.
TGTGAAATTTGTTTCAAGCAGTTTGCTAAAACATTTCAGATGAAAAGGCATAATATGCCATATTATGTTGACTCACACTGGAGAAAAACCTCACAAGTGCGAAATTTGTTTGAAACAATTCAGTACAGCACTTAATCTGAAAACACATACGATGACTCACACTGGAGAAAAACCATACAAATGTAAAATTTGTCTAAAGCAACTTATTCAAGCCTGTCATTTGAAACCACATATGATGACTCACATTGTAGTAAAACCTCACAAGTGCGAAATTTGTTTGAAACAGTTTACTACAGCAAGTTATGTGAAAACACATATGATGATTCACACTGGAGGGAAGCCGTTTAAGTGTGAAGATTGTTTCAAGCAGTTTTCCGTAATAAGTCAATTGAAATTACATATGATGACTCACACCGGAGAAAGACCTCACAAATGTAAAATTTGTTTGAAACAGTTGATTGTACCTACCAAGGGTTCTGTAACTACATATGATGACTCACACTGGAGAAAGGCTCTACACCTGCGAAATTTGTTTTAAGCAGTTTATTCAATCTGGTACTTTGAAATCACATGTGAGGACACACCGGTTTAAATCCTTACAAACGTGAAATTTGTTTAAGCAGTTTATTTCTTCTTCGGCTTTTCCCCATTATAAGTTCGCCGTGTTCGTTCTCCACAGCTCTCTATTATCCTAGTCACTTATGGGATAGTAGAGCCGATGTACTTCACTACCATCAGCACTCATTACCGCATTGGATCGAGTTTCAAATGTGGAGCCCCATCATGCTTTCATGCCTTCATTGCACCTAAAAATAAGTTTCATGAAGCAGTTAGTAAAGGGTCTTCGTCAAAGTTCTGTGACTTTCAATTTTTACAACAATTTTTCCTAAACTGTAGATTACAAAGAGCTGATTTCTAATATGCTTGACAGCTTCAAAGTCATCGGATGCGGGATGTCTCTTAAAGTACAAACATGCTCACTGGGATCAATTTAACGACAACTTGGGTGCATATTCAGAATAGCAAGGGGAACGATTTCACCAAAATCTAATGAACTTCATGACAACGATACCAAGGAGAATGTAATAATTATGAGAACATGATGGGTAACTACGTTTGGGGGCTCCTACGAGACACCGAGACAGTCCTTGTTTACACGAAAGAAATACCAAAACCGTTTTTTTGTCTTATTTTTTTATTTAAAGGTTTTATAACGAGCGATCCACAATTATTGGGATCAAAGCTATCCGTGCAAAATATTACGTATGTCTTGTTTTATTCTGAAAGACCGCCGGAATGTGACGTCACGGCTAACTGCGGCTATCCGCTGTGAGCTCGTACGTAGAGGGGATATTTACAAATTTGCGAGCGCCAGTAGTGGCAAGTCTGTAAACGTTTACCGGAAATTTGACATAAATGTCAAAGTGATTAATTTAAAATTAAAATTAAAAACATTAATTATAATAAATATTAGTTGGTCAAAACTGTGGTATATATTTTTACCTTAAATATACTTACGTTTTAAATGCTGAATTTAAGTTTTTTTAATGTTCCGTAATATGTACTTATAAATTAATCTGCGCCATCTACACGATAATTGTGAAAGTATCCGAAGTAAGAAATTCATATTTTATCAATAGAACGTCAAAATGATTAGCAAAATCTTAAAAAAATCGATTACAATTTAATTACTATTTTGCGTTGTAAATATTAAGCGATAACAATTAAATAATAAATTTAAAAATTACCAGTGAAAGTTGAATTAGAAATCCGCCAGGAGCGACACCAGCGAAGCTCAGAGCGTATATTCAGTGATGTTATGATCACTTTTCCAAACAAAGAATTAAGATTAAAAACACGTTGAAAAGATACCCAATCTCAAGGCCTTTTAATTCGTATAAAGTTAAAATTTTGCTTCCTCTGCTACTTTTTATGTTCAATTATAGTGTTTTTTAAGTTGACGTACGTACACTGACAAGTATCTGTCAAAGTTGATGTAAATTGGAAATTATATCTGAATTAATAATATACATGCACTGTATAGCTCTGTCGTTCAAAGTCACCTATGGTGACAATAATTTTGGATCACACGTTATAATATGCCGTGTTTTATAATTCAAGTTAATAAAAATATATAAAACAAAAAGTTGTTTACTTTTAAAAATAATTTAAATTAAAAAATAGAACTTTTTCTTTAAAATTTGAAATTTTTTCTGGTAAGTACAAAAGCAAACTTTATTAGATAAAAATATTTCTTCTTTTAGGCATAAGTAGGTACCTAATCAAAATCAGAGATACAGGACTCAGACTCAAAATTTATGTTGACCTGTGTTATTTGTGACATTGCAATAAAAATTACTTCTATTCACAATACTTTACTTCTAATTTTATACATATCCGCTGTGAGCTCGTACTTAAGTAGAGGGGATATTTAAAAGTTCGTGAGCGCCAGTAGTGACAAATCAGTGAACTTCGGTTGGAAATTTGACATAAATGTCAAAGTGACTATAGTCCGTCCCACCTTGACTTTGCAGTATGGGAGACATAGGCAATGTAGACGTAGACCTTATGAGAGTTTTTAGTGCGGTGATGCCGATTATATCAAAAATAATTTGTAATCGAACATTAGAGAGATTAAATTAAGACTGTTTTAGAAAGACAGTCTGCAATTTTAGGATTCGTATGGTACCTATGCGTTTAAGCTTATTTGATATACTATAGTTATTACGCATATAAATACTAAAATGGTAGATTGCCTTTCTAAAACAGTTTTAATTTAATCTCTCTAGTGTTCGATTACAAATTCTTTTCAATAAAATCGGCATCACAGCGCTAAAAATTCTCATAAGGACTGCATTGCTTATGCGTTCCCTGGACATTAACTTAAATTAAAGACATTAATCGGAAAAAATATTAGTTGGCCAAAGCTGTGGTAGGTATATATTTTTACCTTAAATATACTTACGTTTTAAATACTGAAATTTGGTATTTTATCGTATAATTAATCTGGGTCGCCCATGTTTCTCCTGTCATAAATACGACTAACTTCACGGGTAACTTTGATACGAGAATTATAAAAAAATATGCATTGAAATCCAGATCCCGTAATTTTTTGAGCGTTATAAAGTACAAAGATATACATATTTCTTTTTTTGTAATTACAGCTTCAATTTACCTTACACTTATCGTAGACTCTGTCGATAAGGTAGAGTCGTGTTGGGAAAACCTGGCGCGCCCAATTTATCTATTAATCTAAGCGTCATCTACACGATAATTGTGAAAGTATCAGAAAAAGGAAACAGTCAATAAACGTCAAAACGATAAACAAAATCTTAAAAAAATAATCATAATGAATCAAAAAAGTACTTACTGATATTAACCATTGATTACGATATTATACACGATTACATTTCCAACTGAAGTTGCACTAGAATCCGGTAGTTGGCGATACCAGCGAAGCTCACAGCGTATAGGGCTTTTCATCGATTGTCATTTGTTTCGAGCTTCTGTCAAATGTCGTATAATCCGTGTATAATAAAAATATACACGGAATATACAACATATGACAGAAGCTCGAAACAAATGACCGAATGAAAAGCCCTATACCTACCAATCTATGTGGATAGACACTTTGCCAAACAGCGTAGTCAAAAAATAGAACTTAATTTTCTTTTAGAGTCTATTTTTTGCTCGTGAGAGTATTGTATATTTAATTATAAAATCATGTCAACTTTGAAAAGGGCTTTAATTTAAATTAGACTTAATTTAAAGGAATTTAAAAGGAATATTGGCGATATCATTTTAAAGTCTTCTACTTTAAAATGTATAATATACGTCTGAATTGCCAATATAAATGAGTCAGATTAAATAAATTATTAGAAGAATTTTTTTACTTAGCAACAACATTTTTGTTTATTTTAGTAGTATTTTGTATTTTGACAACGAAACCCGATTTGGGCTTCGAAACGTTAATAATAGTTATTTATGATTTTAACACTTTTTAACACGCATATCATACAATATTTTTTCTACAAACGTAATTACAGGACAATATCTACAAAAACTTTTACTTGAACTTGACTGACATTCCATTTTTATATTTTTTTGACATTACATCAAAATGGCCTACACGGTCAATACGAACTGTAGTGCCTTAAAATTTTTTTAAAGCACTAGTGCCTTAAAGTAGAATTTTTAACGCCTAATTTTTTTAAGTAGAATAGAGCGCCTCACGCTGGCCTGCATTGTTCGGGGTAGGATTTCATATGGGAGTCCGTGTACCCAAGACTCCCATATGATAAGCACTTTGCTGATTGAGAGCCTCTATAGCGCATCAGAGTGCTATCGGGGGGTAAGTGGATGGTCTGGAGCATTGAAGCGGGGTGGAGTGATTCCTGCTTACGGGAGTTAATCCTCCTCGCCCCAATGAATTGTATCACCCGAATGTCATTCTCTAGGGGTGAGCAAGTCTCTCAGGCTGGGTTAAATCACTATGCTTGCTTGCTTGCACGCATGGAGTGCTAAAAATTGCATTTTTAACACGGTTGTAGAAAAAATTATTTTTTCAATTTAATTGTGGCTTATTTCCCACTAAATAGTTAATCATAAAAATGCCACAGTTCAGAACAACATTAGACTTAATAAGTATACAAACGTACATTGTAATATTAGCCATTTTCTTAATTCTTATAACGGACGTACGTTTGGCTCACATATTTTTGGTTTATAGGGCTTTTCATTCACAGTAACTTGTTTCAAGCTTCTGTCATATGTCGTATAATCCGTGTATATTAATAAGATTATACAACATATGACAGAAGCTCGAAACAAATGACAATTGATGAAAAGCCCTATTTCGAAAACACGAATGATGACGATGTGCAAAGATACAGTGGAAGAACTATATCATTTTTTCTAGAGGCAGATTGAACAGTATACAGGTGAGGGACTCTCTGGGAAAGGAATATGTAAATAAAAATGAAAAAAGAAAAAATATTGATGCAATAACTTTAATGAAATTTTACATTTAGTATGTGTTAAAGAGCAAATTGTTTAGAACAAAGGACCCCGCATAAACCTTATGGAAAATGGCTCTCTGTCAAATGCTCTGAAACTTTGGGTTCTGGTAGTCCTTGATGTGTCGTAGAACAAAATACTCAATGGGCGCGTAGCTTCAAAAAATCATGGTTTTAAGATATAAGCATCTGAAGTTATAGGTGCAGTGACGACGCACATACGTTGATTTTAAATAATTAGCCGGCCAAAAGTCAAATTTCAAAAGTGACGTAAAAAATTCAAAACACCTATCCCCGCTCCAGAACTATTCACCGCGCACGTGTGCGCATGTAGCTGTTAGTGAATTTTTGTTCTCTTAGCTTAGTAGTCAACTTTTTAAAAATTGTGACATTTTGTAATATTCACCTTATTTTTCAAAGTGATTGTGATGGAATCGAATAATTCAGGTAAGAATGAATATTTTTGAAATATTTATAGAAAGTTTACTGTTATTTTATATTATTTTTAGAAAGTCAAAAACAAGCCATTTTATAGTGACATTTCTGTTTAGTTTTTATGTTTATATATAAGACATTTAGTTATATCACAGATTAACCCAACATTATCGGTTATATTATCGCCTCCGATCGAGCAATACCATTTATTTTATAGCATACTGCATATATTTGGCTAATTAATAGCGTACAATTTACCTGTGGATGCCCGAAATACGGGGGTTTTTAATTTTGCTATATAGGATGACGTCACAAAAATAAAAGTACCTACTTATTTGTTTTAAGGAGGGGGTATGGTTTGAAATCAACATATCAAGCACATTTTTGTGAATTTTTTTCGAAGCTATGGTACAAATATTTTATTTTTAAATTAAATAAACATATTAAGTACAATTCAAAGAATGATTAGAAAAAAATACAATCCAAAATATTGGAAAATAAGCCATTGGTGACAAATTTTGACAGACAGCTCACAAAAGAATGGATTTTGCGGTGGACATCAGAACTCGTCACTCGATCATACGAAACAAAAAATTCAAAAAAATTTAATAAGCTTATGAGTTTCACGAGGTCACAACGTCGAGTTTTTTTATTTTTAATGATTTTTGAATTTTTGGTATCACTCAGAAATCAAAAAAATGAAATTTTTGGTAAAAATTTTGTGAAAATCAACAGACTTATTGTTGAACAAAAAATAAGCAAAAAAAGAAAAATATCTCGACGTTGTTACCTCATGAAATGTCTAAAGAAAATATTTGCAAAATATCAGATAGATCGGCCCAGTAGTTTTTCAGTTACAATGTCCACCGCATTTGAAAAAGCAGTTTTGAGAAAAATGCGTTTAAAGTTTTGACAACTGCATCTTCATCTTCTTATTTGTCTGCCAGATCGTAAAGTGATGCACATTGGAATATGTTTTTTAAATCGAGGAGTAATCTACAAAAGAGAAGGCGAACAGTTGCTTAACGTTTCTCACTACGCTCAAGCGTGCTGGCGCGAAGCCGCGGCAACGCGAGTCGAAGGTAGGGATATTCAACACCCTGTATCTCTGGTAATTTTACTCCGATTATTTTGAAATTTTCAGAGAGTATTTTGGAAGTATGCACTTTTATTTGAAATAATAAAAAAAAATTAAATATTTCAAACCATACCCCCTCCTTAATTATAATAAGTTACGATTTTTTTTGTTTTAGCTACATCTGGTGACTGCTCTGGCCTAAACATAGTGTTACGTAAATATCTTTGCGACCAAATGGAGCTACAAGATTTTCCTAATCTAGAGGACAAATTAAAATATTTGGAAATTCACTTATTGAACTGTTATATCTGATAATTTAATTATTTTAAAACAAAGATTTCGAGATTTTAAAACGGCGATGATAGAGAAATGGTTAAAGACTCACGAAAATATGCTGTATTTCTACAAGCAAATAAAGATTGGTTAGATGGAACATTTAAAACTGGTAGAAAACAAATAAATGGAGCCAAGTCGGCTTTCCAAATTATTTGAGCACTCCAGTGAAAGGACAAAAAGAAGAAAAACGGAAGAAAAAATACGTTCTTTGCTTGATGGTGAAGTTATCGTTCATGCAGCACAGCCATTACAGGCTCGTGGAAAAAGGAATGCTACAAAAATACCAAAAGAGATCTCAGAGATCCCAGCTAGTGCAAGGAAATACAGAGATGCGTACAGGAAATTAAACTTCTTTTAACTTCTGACCCACTATTGACAATTTTAAGCAGCAAAAAACGTGTACAGAAAAGGATCAAACCAGGCTCATTTTGTTCTGAAATGAGCCCAAATGGGGTGACCCCAAATACCGAGTCCGATATGTCAGATACCAGATGAGGTATAAGTAAAAACCTGCATATTTTGTATTAATTTTAAATTTTGATTTTTTCTATGAAAAATACAAGTCAATTTTTAAAAACAATATTTTTCTTTGATTTGTACCAGTTTTAGTAGAAATATGCTGTAAAATAATTTTGGCCGCGTAAATCCATTAAATCGACGTAGTATGTGCGACGTTTGAGGTGGAATAAATTCATTTTCTCGTGAATGGGCGACTCTGGAGATATTATTACGAATCAGGTCCATTTTTATTTTTAAATTATAATTTTTTGGCATATATATCATACTAGTGACGTCGTCCATCTGGGCGTGATGACACAATCGATGATTTTTTTTTAAATAAGAATAGGGGTCGTGTGATAACTCATTTGAAAGGTTATTCAATTCTCTATTCAATAAACATTAACATAATTATTTATACAGGGTGCCTAAAAGTTTTTTTTGAATTAAATCAATTGAGACAAAAAGAAGAATGTATATAATTTATTTAATTCGAAATACATTTTACTGTTGTCCGAAAACAGGAAAAAATATTTATTTGATAAACAAATATTGTTTTTCGCTTCAAACTGCTTCAGTAAACTGCTTAAAACAAATATCACACTTAAAAGGCTTTTCTCCAGTATTAGTCATCATATGCAATTTTAAATGACTGGTTTGAGTAAACTGCTTGGAACAAATATCACACTTATAAGGCTTTTCTCCAGTATGAGTCATCATGTGTGATTTCAAACTACTAGCTCAAGGATACTGTGTCAAACAAATATGACACGTGTAGATCTGGATTTATAGTTTGACGGTAGATGTAAACGGACTGGAAGAAGATCAATACAGAATTTTGTGTACTTTTGTTTATAAATGAACGTAAACGCATGCATGACGGAACGTAAGAGAAACGTACTGGAACGGAAGAGTTGGCGAACTTTCATCTTTTACAGTGCGTTTCTTACGTTTGACCAATCAAAAGGAAGAATTCTGCTTTCCATTTTGTAAAGTTGTTTATCAACATTTCGAATTTTGTTAATTATTTGTTACAATGGATGTTACGTTAATAATTAATAAAAAGATATCATAATAATGTAATTTCAATATTTCAGTTAAATATGAGTTGCTAATTAGCCTAATTCGGGGTTATCCACACATATACGATAAATCCAATAAACATTTTAAAGACCAAGTAATGAAACAAAATAGTTAGAAATCCCACAGCACCAAGGAGCATACCTTCGTGTATTTCATAATCCATTGTAACACGCAAAATGGATAAATATTTTAAATAATAGTATAAATAAACACAGTTTGTTTATTGTTCCTATAACTTACAGGTTATGAGGTTATGTTGAATTAAACTCTAGCTTAGCTAGTCCAGAGCCACTGTTTCTACTCTCTACTCATGCGTAAAAATTCCACTCCGTCGATTTATAAATTGACATAATAGTTACAGTCCGTTCCTTACGTCGGCGTCGCCAGCGCGTCTACGTCCACAGTCCGTCAAACTATAAATCTAGCTTTTCTCCAGTGTGTGTTCTTAAATAATGTGTTTTCAAATTAATTGCCTGAGTAAAGTGCTTCAAACAAATATCACACTTATAAGGCTTTTCTCCAGTGTGAGTCATCATATGTCGTTTCAAATGACCGGCTCTAATAAACTGCTTAAAACAAATATCACACGTATAAGGCTTTTCTCCAGTGTGTATTCTCAAGTGGTTTTTCAAAGAACCTGCCTCAATAAACTGCTTCAAACAAATTTTACACTTATAAGGCATTTCTCCAGTGTGAGTCATCATGTGTGATTTCAAACTACTGGCTTGAGTAACCTGTTTCAAACAAATATGACACTTGTAAGGCTTTTCTCCAGTGTGAGTTCTCAAATGTCTTCTCAAGTTACCTGCCTCAGTAAACTGCTTCAAACAAATATCACACTTGTAAGGACTTTCTCCAGCGTGAGTGATCATGTGTGATTTCAAACTACTGGATCGAGTAAACTGCTTAAAACAAATTTCACACTTGTAAAGCTTTTCTCCAGTGTGGGTTATCAAATGTTTTTTCAAACTATTTGCCTCAGTAAACTGCTTCAAACAAATTTCACATTTATGAGGATTGATGTGAGCCATCATATGTGATTTAAAATGAGTAGCTTTAGTAAACCGCTTTAAACAAATCTCGCACTTGTAAGGCTTTTCTCCAGTGTGAGTCATCATGTGTGATTTCAAATGACTGGTTTTAGTAAACTGCTTAAAACAAATATCACACTTGTACGGGTTTTCTATAGTGTGAGTCATCATGTGCGACTTCAAACTACTGGCTTGAGTAAACAGCTTCAAACAAATTTCACATTTGTGAGCATTTACTCCAGTATGTATTAACGAATGTTTTTTCAGATTAAATCGACGGGAAAATTGTTTTAAACAAATTGCACACGTGTATGGTATATGTCCAGCTTGAATTTTCATATTTTTACTTAATGTTCTTTCTTCAATGTATCTACCCAAACCTTCTTCCTCACGAAATGAATGTTCAGTTGTTTTCATCATTTTTATTCTGTTCTTATCGCCTGAACAACCTAAAATATAAACCAAATGTACACATTTTCGTATAAATACAAATTTATGCAGAAACTATATTATATAAAACAAGAATAAAACGTGAAAAAAGTGTAGAAGAAGTAAATGTAATAAACAAATTAAATCATTAAAGCAGACTTCCAGTGCTTATGTGGTTATTTAGATTTAAGCCTCGGTTTTTAAAATATTTAATATTTGGTACACTTCGCGTCAAAAAAAAAACTGGTACAACTCTTATAACCGAAAATCGAGTTTTTCAAGTTGTGTAAGTTGATCTTTCCAAATGTGTCATTCTAATTTCTAGGGCAACGTTGCCAGTCATCTCAATTAAGTAAGTCAATTTAATGATAGTTAATAAATCTAGACATAACTTTAAATTCTTATGTTTAATTTAAAATCGAGAAGCGTGATTGGTTTCTCGTAAATTGTACCTACTGTAAATAAAAACTCTATTGAGTTGTGGAATACTAGACTAAACACATGGGAAAAAAATTGATCTGAAATTAATACAATATGAATAACTTTTATAGTTAAGTGTGGAATTTAAATATATGTATTACAATTCGAAACTGCTGAAATATTAATATTTTGTCATAGCTCCATTATTATTAATCACTTCCTGTAATCTTCTGCACACTGAGAAATAAATTTCGTTATAAATTTTCATCTTCGTCCAAGCTTTCCCAGGTTTCTTCAATGATGGTTAATTGCTAGTGATAAAAATAATACCTATCTAAAACCTATATACATTTTTAAACGTCATTTTTTTTGTATTTAGATTTAGTGCAATTCCGTTATCTGTTATGGCAACAACGAAGTGATTCACGAACTATTGTATCCAGTCTGAACACAGGTTTACATTGGGAAAAAAAGTGTACCATTTTTTTATGACGGGAAGTGTACCAAACTTTTCGCGTCTACAAAAATTGCAGAACTTTTATTAATAACATCTTTATATTGAGGTGAAGGAAAATGTAAATAAAGAGGAGAAAAAAATTGATTTAATATCTTTATTGAAATTGTATACTGAATATGAGAGAAACAGCAAATTATTTAGAATAAATTTCACAATTATAAATAGTCGAGGAAATGAAGCATTTTGACTCGCAATTTTTTCATCCAGCATGGATTTACTTGAAATTTTCACAGGAGGTAGGGAATAGTCCAAGGATCATTTTCTATATCATGCCGCTGTACGCTAAAACTTTGGGGGTGGTTGCCACCCCATCTCGTGTGCGGGAATTATTTATTACACTTTAACCATATAATTCGATGTAAAAAGTAATTCTAAGAAAAAAATGTTTTTTACATTTTCTTCGTAAAACTAATATTTTTCGAGTTATTCGCGCTTGAAAGTAACAGTTTTTAGACTAAAAAATCGACTTTTTCACAGGGTTTTTTGAGAATACCTCGAACAATATGCATTTAATCAAAAAAACTGTAGATATGTAAATTGTATCTTTTAGTAACACAAACCAAATTCTTTTTCTGTGATATCTTTAAGACCAATACGAACCGAGATACAGCATGTTAAAAATTAGCTTTTTTCGTCAAATACATAATTTGAAATATTCAAAGCCAAATAACGGAAAAACTTTGCATTTTTCGAGAAAAACTTAAATACTATTTTTTCAAGTATACAGTTAGTCCTTTCAAAAAATAATAATAAAAGTTTCTAGCCCAAAAATTAAGCGACTTATGATCAAAAAAAGGTCGGTACCTGCTTTCCTCTATGAAAAAATCAGTGAAAACAACCACCTAACTATCCTCCTAATTAAAAATTTGTCTTCACCTTTATGTAATTCCTTTTATATTTGTATTATCAATACAACCAAGAAGTTTGACCTATCTAAAAGGCCTAATTTTAGAAAAATTGGAGTTTAAGAAAAATTATTTTTTTGCAATTTCCCATTTTTCACCTTTTACTTAAAAATGTATCCGAAAATACTGGAGATACGAAAAAAATGGCGGACTACTAAATTGTAGCTTTTTTAATAACTAAAATTCCCTTGTACATGGATTTTCATTACAGTGAACAGTTAGCGAGATATAGCTGTTTAAAACCTCTATTTACGAGCAAACACACCCTTATTCAAGCCATTTAAACCCACCCTAATTAAAAACTAAGGGATCTTACGGAATCTAGTTTACAGTCTTATAACTCTTTAAAAATCCTATGAAGTCATTTTTGAAAAAAACTTTTTATCGCCAAAAATGAAGGAGCTATGTTTATAAAACAATTTTTTTTTCGAAAAATTCGAATAGTCCGCTTATGGATAATTTTCAATGTATGTACAGTACCACAGAACCGGTTTGTATACTGGAAGATGACTAAAAAACTATTTGTATTTGTACATATTTGTAAATTCGTATTTTTGTGTAAATAAATGTTTTTGTAATTCTTTAAATCTATTTTATTTCTGTATAAATCTATTAAAATATCTACTTATAAAAACTGTAATGTCATTAAGGGTGGTTTTTAAGGGTTGAAATATTATGATATTATGTATATCCTAAAGTATAAAACAATCATTATTTAAAAAATCAAAACCAAATTTTACTCATATTAAAGTTTACAATATTTTTATATAATTTTTGACAGTAAGGGATAGTTTACACCCCTAAAAATAATCAACGCCCTTAAGCATGATACAGAATATGAAGTAGAGGGTGAGATGATCCTAATCCCAAATTTTTATGTAAATCGATGCAAGCCGAAATTATTCTTTTAGGATAAGTAAATTTTTTATATATAGCTCCAACAAGGGTGGTTTTAAGGGTTGAAATATTATGATAGTATATCTTAAAGCATAAAACAATCATTATGTAAATAATAAGAACCAAATGTTGACAATATTAAAGTTTAAAATGTTATTTTATAATTTTTTACAATTAGGGGTAGTTTTCACCCTTAAAAACCAAAAGCGTACAACGGCTCAATATAGAAAATGATCTAGAGGGTGTAATGAGCCTAATTCCAAATTTTTGTACAAATCGATGCTGGACGAAAAAATTGCGAGGTTTTGCCATTTTTTCAGCTTCATTTCCTCGACTAAAAGGCTATTTACTATTTTTGTTGGGAATAAGTCACAATTTTACTTTAAAATTAAGTTAATTTGAAGAGTACAGGAAAACAAGGAATGTCACTTTTTCGTTAATTTGGACTTTTCTCGCCATGTGGTAGCAAAAACTGAGTGATGGCTATCGATTCAAGACAATAACATAAAGAATAAAGATCAGTCTATATAAAATTTCTAAGAATTTTTATCCATTCGAAGTTTTCGAAGGAACATGATTGTCCGCACGCCACTGAACAAAAATAACGAATGTTAGCAGTTTTTTGGCGCATCATTATAGTTATTAAGGTACCAAGGATATTATAAGGATAATAACGCTCGCGGTCAATGGTGTATAGACCGAGGGCCTTCGGCCCGAGGTATATACGTTGACCGAAAGCGTTATTATTATAATACCCGTGGTGCCTTCAACGTTTAATGTCCGACTAAATTATTCTTTATATGCGAAAAATTTGAATGAATGTTGAATTAATTAGTTTTCAAATAAGTACATTTACCAGAAATAGTCGTAACGTAATTGTGGCAACCATAGTTTTACTTAAAGTTTTATTTGTCAACTTGACAGTATTTAACTCGTTATTTAAATTTAATATGCCCTAGGGCGTTATTTTTCAATAACACGCCCTTGGGCATTATATCGTACTTAACAGACTTCGAAATAATGTCATTATTTGTCAAATAATAGACCAGTCGGACATTAAATTAATAAGTTAATATAGATTCATATTATATTGAGATTATAGAATAAAAATTGCTAGAATTCTGCTAAGAATCTCACCTTAAGTACTTTTTAGGTATCATAAGAATTAAACCTTTATTAGTATTTATCTCAATATGTATAAAATGTGACATTCCTTGTTTTTCCCCTGTACTCTTCATTTGGCGTTTCGATTTCCACTTCTGAGATCGTTCTTAAAATACAAAGCATTAATAAATTACATTAAACAAACACACCAACGTATGTCTTTTCAAACGTGATGTCAAATTTACGTAAATTGATTAAAAGTATCAAACTTGTGAAGCTTATTCCCAGTGTGTTCTCAAATTTCTTGCACCAAGAAGGCCTGGCGCAAATTGAACCCAACCGAGACACAAGCTGCGCCGGCGGGACGGGCGACCTGTGTATTTATTTTTCTAGCGGAGCGCATATTAAACCCAACCGCTGGCTGTCACAAGTAGAAGTAGAGACGAGTAAAATCAGTGCGGACTTGGAACTGTTCCTTTTGATACCGGTTCTCAGCGGTACTGAGTATAAATACTGATGTATTTGATCCTTGCACTAAATTGAGTAGGCAACTTTAAATCGGTATTTCATATTGAATTTGATCACAAGCGGGCGCATAAAAACATATCTTACACCGAGTATTTTATTTCTGCCCATAATACATATTTAAAATAATATCAGAGTTATTTAATAATCCCTCTGCTACTGATCCTCATAAAATAACATTATCTACATATTTTGATTTTAAGCATAAACAAAAATGTAATATGGCGACAAGTTGAATTTGAGGTTCACGATCATACGATGTTCACAGATAATCACTCACGGTTTTAAGTAACATGAATCATTTTTAATGATAATCTGTAGATTTAAGAAATTATACATTTTTATACCTACAGAAAGGGGATATTTCTAATAAAAAATAAAATAAAATTTATTTATCTAATAACGTGTTTTTGGTATCGCCGCATATTTAGTCTACTAGTAATAAGGTTATCAGAATTTAATGACAAAGAAGTGTTTACTCGGGGTTTTGACTATACTAAAATGTTTACTTATCACAATAAATTACTTAAGAGCACACAGTAGTGATCAACAGGTAGCAACAAACGCGGTCCAAGATGGCGAAAGTTCTGTGAACTTTCAAAAGTGAGGCAACAGTGCGTCGGTAATTCGACACTGACAGTGACGTTTATACTATCAAAAACAATAATTTTTATACACATAGGCGCGAAATGTTGCCAAGTCAGTGACGTTCGATTTCTTGTTACAAAAAAATCGATTTTTAGTAGTTCCAATGTGACACAAAATCTAAGCACGGGATAAAAAATTTTATTTGAAAAAAGTGAATTTTTTGTCTTTTTCAATGGCGGTACAGGCTCCTTTTTGCAATATTCTATTTAGTTACACAGTAATTTCCACATACTAACATATTTCTGAAATTGGGCTCTGTACCGCCATTCTTTATTATATTAAAAATTAAGTGTGCCAAATATCTCGACAAAATATTCAAAATTAAAGCCACAATCTTGGAACGCGTTTGTTGCTACCTGTTGATAGCTACTGTTTCTTCTTAAGGTACCATCCGTATTCATTTCATTTCCTATTAGGGCATCAATAAGGGTATTTGGCAAAGGGCCTAGCCGGGTAAGATGATGAAAAGTGCCCCCAACTCGATTCGAATTCCATATAGGTCACCATTTAGCATATATAGTGAAACTAACTTTCTGAAATTTTTAGCCCCCTAGGTGGTCATGTGACCCACCTAGAGCCTAATTAGGCTTTTTATGTTTTTATTTTTTATCTCAACCGCATCGAGAACTAGCGAAAAACTTGAAATAAAAAAGTTGTAAGCTTTAAAAAGTTCTGTCCGATTTTTTTTTTAATTTTTGGCGGGAAATTTAAATTTTAGAACGATTTTAAAATTTTAAATGAGTATAAAAAATAACTAAGACATTCGTTTTCACGAAAAAAATATATAACGTGTATTTTTGCATAATATTTCACCTTGAATTTTTTCAAATTTTTAAAACTGGTGAAACGCACCTTTAAAAATAAAAAACCGCATTTTTTCGGTCGTTTTTTGATACAATTTTATACATATTTTTCAAAAAAGGTAATACTGTCACTAGAGTAGGTAAAAAACTGAAAAATAATTGGGGTTTGCTTAATAAAAATGTTTTGTAATGCCATCCGTTTTCAAGATACAAAAGAAGTTGAAGCGGTTGAAGAAAACAAAATTTTACACATTTTTTACGATTTTGCCGAAACTGCTGGCAACATTGTAATAAAATTTGGCGAGTTTTAAGAGGTAGTTGTGCATTTTTTGACATACAATTAAGAATTTTATATGTATCATTGGCGCGCATACGGGTAATTGTCTGAACTTTTTAAAGAAAAAAGATAGTACGCCACTGACATATTTCAATTTAACAATCCTTTTTAAATTCCTCTTTCAATTTGTGACAAAAAGTCTTTCTTCCTATTTTTTCATACGACGCGCCTTTTTTATTCAAAAAATAAAACATCTTATCCCTTACAAAGTATTCGAACTTCTATTAGTAGTTTCTACATCTACATACATAAACTCGTACATCCATTATAAAAACTATTTCGAACACTTTGGAAGCGTTAAGATATTTTATTTTTTGCAGCAAAACAGCGCCTCGGATGAAAAAATGAGAACATAGTTTTTTATCGCAAATTGAATGAGGAATTCAAAAATGATTGTTAATTTGAAATATATCAATGGCGTACTATCTTTTTTTCTTTGAAAAGTTCAGACCATTACCCCTTTTTTTATTAAGCAAACCCCAATTATTTTTCAGTTTTTTACCTACTCCTGTGACGGCGTTAGCTTTTTTGAAAAATATGTATAAACTTATATCAAAAAACGAAAAAAAAACCGAAAAATTGCGGTTTTTTATTATTAAAGGTGCGTTTCACTAATTTTAAAAATTTGAAAAAATTTAGGGTGAAACATTATGCAAAAATACACGTTATATATTTTTTTCGTGAAAACGAATGTCTTAGTTATTTTTTTATACTCATTTAAAATTTTAAAATCGTTCTAAAATTTAAATTTAAAAAAATATTTTTTTCGCACAGAACTTTTTAAATCTTACAAATTTTTTATTTAAAGTTTTTCGCTAGTTCTCGATGCGGCTGAGATAAAAAATAAAAACATAAAAAGCCTAATTAGGGGCTGTCCATTAATCATGTGAGGCTCGAAAAAGGGGGGAGGGTTCCATAAAAAATCACGAAACATCACAAGGGGAGAGGGGGTCTAGTAATAATATCACGTGTATTTATTTTTTAAGGAAAATCCCCGAAACTCAACTGAAAAGTGGCGTTACATGTATTTATTTTTTCGTCAAATGCACACAAAAATCGAAAGTGGCATTGGTGTGACTGCACGTGTGACTGATAAAAAAAATCATTTCTCATTCGAATATTATATAAACCAACAACACATTAACTTTCTTTGGTTCCACCCAAATTTCTGTAGCGACACGGTATACTTTACATGGTAATTTTTCTAAGTGCTTTATACCTACTATCTGATAAATTGGTAAAATGGTGGGAGTTATTCTGTTGTTTTGGCACTGAATATCTACGAATCTATGTAAGAATCGGAGGCACATTTCTTCTTGGATCTCAACAATAGAGTATTTGACATATTCAAACATAATATGTTTATTGTTACACAATTTTGTACAGGGTGATCAAAATATTATACTATTCTATTGACAAACTCAATATTTTAGCTCATGTATCATCAATACTTCAAAAGTATTGCTCATGCCCTACACAACTTTGTCAAGCATGATCTAGAGCAATATTTATCTTTACAAATGCACTTGGTATAAGCGCGTTCAATCGCGTTGAGAGAAGAATGGCGCCTTTCAGCCCGGAATTATCTGGACTTACACTTCCACATGATTCTTATGGAACCCATTTGGATGAACAAGGGAGAACAAAAGATCATGACCTTGAAAAAAGAACTTTTATTATCACGGTCTATCATTATATAGAATACGGTTATTGACGGTCATGGCGTCGTAGCAGAGAGCAGAGTATGTCAAGCCAGATAACATTGTCAAAAGTTTTATTCCAGATCTGTCTTCCCAGCAGTGGTATAGCAAGCATGTGTGAGAAAGTCAATATTTGCTTTAGGTATATAATATGCGGAGTTCTATAAGATTCATTCTTTCGGAACGATTCGTTATACCTCCTTACCCGATTTTGCACTCGTTCGGTGGCCTATATTATATTCCAGTGCCTCAAGAGCATGATGACAAGATCCATCATGCTCCATTTCTTCTGCGACGTTCTCTCGAAATTACTCCAACGTATGAAGGCTTCGGCAAATTGATTTATGACGTGTATTGCCCTAGCCTGCAGAAGGATCATCAGATACTTTTGAAAGGACATGTCAGCGGTGTGCACTGGACTTCTGTTCAAAGAAAAAAGCTAAAGCGCATGTGAATACTTGTCACAAGCAACTGAATCTGAGCAATAATACTCTACAGATGCACAATGTTCATCCTTCCTGCATCCTCACGAGACGATCGAACAGTAGATCGAGAGAGATTATCTGTGCGCGAAAATACATAATGACGCCGAATGGCTTGATGAAACTGATGTTGATCTTCAACAAAGCACTGTGCCAACAACTGACTTGCTAGATGCTTATCCAGTTATTGGTGTCGTGTTGAAGAAGGTCTTGCTCATTAGTGATCCGAGGATACCGTACATTAAATAATGTTTATGTATAATACATTTAGTATTTAATACTAATTTAGTACAAAAATGTTTTTCGCATTTTTTTCATTATTTTTGTCAGTCAAAAACAACCTGCAACCTTTCTGTCTACCTCTAAACGTTATTATTGTAGTCTTTAATTTTTTATAAAAAAATTTGATGATACTTATCTACCTACTATACGTGTATTTTATAGATATTAAAAAATAGATTTTTTGTAGATCCTAAAAAATACACGTGATATAGGGGGTAGGGGGGGGTAAGTCTTAAACCTCACCATGTATCACCAATGGGGAGGGGGGTTAAAAAATGCCAAAAAAAATATCACGTGATCAATGGACGGCCCCTTAGGCTCTAGGTAGGTCACATGACCACCTAGGGGGCTAAAAATTACAGAAAGTTAGTTTCACTATATATGCTAAACGGTGACCTATATGGAATTCGAATCGAGTTGGGGGCACTTTTCATCATCTTACCCGGCTAGGCCCTTTGGCTCCGAAGTTCATCCTACTACATCGATTTACTATATACATACTTATATACTACATACATATTTTGATAGTAAGTAGAGAATAGCTCAAGAAACAAAGTCTACCCTATGCCAATGTGCGCTGTTATCTTGGGGGGTGGTTCCTACCCCTTCTCGGGGGTGGAGAATTTTTTGGTTAAAATAACCACGGAAATGGCTAAGGAATCCAATTTTAAGGAAAAACTTCTAAAAATTTTTTTTGAAAACTTCTAGAATTTTTTCGAACGATTTTTTGCGAATATCTTAAAAACTATTCATCTAACGAAAAAACTATATAAAAAAACTAGTTCCTTCATAAATCTTCTAGTTATAATAGAAACAGAGATATGGTAGGTGAAAAGAGTTTGTTTTTTTTGGTGAATGCTCAAATCGGTGTATTAAATTTGAAATAAAAGAGAAACGGTCTAATTTAGGTGTATAATGCTACCAATACCTTTTGTAGTGCTTAAAAAGACCTTTAAAATAAGCAACGTTAAATTTCGATTACATTCAAACTAAGCGAGATATGCTGTGAAAAAAATTGATTTTAAGAAAGAATGAGAAGTATCATCCATCAGAATTTAAACGCATCATTTTTCTTCTACAATACTTTTTATTATAGTGTTATTTTTATGTTCAAAAAGTGGGACAGGTTTAAAATGAACGGTTTTTGAAAAAAATAAGACTAATTTATAGATCGCATTTTTAAATTTTCTTAAAAATCTTCCTTTTTCTCCATGTAACTCGAAAATGATGAGATACGAAAAAAAGACACCTCACAAAAATGTGGGGTTTTGTTAGATAAAAATTTTGTTTTTGTTTTTCATTATTGTATCTCTATCTATTATCATTTTCAAGTTACATGTAGAAAAAGGAAGATTTTTAAGAAAGTTTAAAAATGCGTTCTATAAATTAATCTGATTTTTTTTAAAAACCATTTATTTTAAACCCGTCCAACTTTTTGAACATAGAAATAATACTACATATAATCAAAGGTATTGTAGAAGTAAAATGATAAATTTAAAATTCTGGTGCATGAGGGGTTAAATATACTTCTCATTTTTTCTTCAAATACATTAGTCATAAACTTTTTTGCAGCATATCTCGCTTTGTTTGAATGTAATCTACCTTCAACATTTTAAAGGTCTTTTCAAGCACGACAATATGTATTGGCAGCATTATACACCTAAAATCGACCGTTTCTCTGTTATTTTAAGTTGAATACACCGATTTGAGCATTCACCAAAAAAAAAAAACTCTTTTCACCTACCATATCTCTTTTTCTATTATAACTAGATTTATGAAGGATCTAGTTTCTTTGTATTTTTATAAGCTACAAAAATGTTTTATATAATTTTTTTAGTCAGATGCATAGTTTGTAAGATATTCGCAAAAAACCGTTCGAAAAGGTGTTAGGTTTCAATGAAAATGACCAAGTTTCAACCACGAACATCTCAAAAGGTATTGAGTTTTCAAAAAAAAATTGTAAAACAGGTTTTGCTAAGAATTAGGTTCTCTAGCCACTACCGTTTTTACTTTAACCAAGAAATTTTCCACCCCCGAGAAGGGGTGGAAACCACCCCCAAGATAAAAGCGCACATCGGCATAGGGTAGACTTTGAATTAGGAGATAAGTAGAGGCTAGGCCCAAAATTTCATTAAAATCCATGCAGTAGGATAGAATTCGGAGGTAATATCCTATTCTTGCTCCCATTGACAGGCGTACATACTTTCAATTTCGTCCTCATATAGCCCTCGTGGTTGGTATTATACCCAGGGATAATCCCGAACGAGTTAAATTAGTTTCTATATGCCCACCTCGCAAACAAAAACACGTAAAAATAAGCAACTGGCAGTGAGTCACGGGCCACGAAAACTGTACGCCGATGGCAAACGTTCCCAAGTGAGACCTACGAGTGCATGCACTAATCGCAGGGTGGGTTCAATTTGCGGTATCTCGTTTACAAGCGTGTTTCACAAAACTGTCCACGCATATCGTCGACGCAGGTTGTTTCTCGCTTTAAGTTCAATTTGCGCCAGGGCTGAACTGTTTCACACAAATTTCACATCTGCGAGGCTTTTTCCAGTGTAAGTCATCATGTGTGACTTCAAATTACTGCATTTAGTAAACTGCTTCAAACTGCTCTCCAGTGTGTGTTCTTAAATAATGTGTTTTCAAATGAATTGCCTGAGTAAACTGCTTCAAACAAATATCACACTTATAGGGCTTTTGTCCAGTGTGAGTCATCATATGTGATTTCAAATTACCGGCTTGAGTAAATTGCTTAAGACAAATCTCGCACTTGTAAGGCTTTTCTCCAGTGTGTATTCTCAAGTGTTTTTTCAAAGCACTTGCCTCAGTAAACTGCTTCAAACAAATTTTACACTTATAAGACTTTTCTCCAGCGTGAGTCATCATGTGTGATTTTAAACTACAGGCTTGAGTAAACTGTTTCAAACAAATATGACACTTGTAATACTTTTCTCCAGTGTGTACTCTCAAATGTGCTTTCAGATTACTTGCCTGAGTAAAGTGCTTCAAACAAATATCACACCTATAAGGCTTTTGTCCAGTGTGAGTCATCATATGTGGTTTCAAATGACTAGTCTGAGTAAATTGCTTAAGACAAATCTCGCACTTGTAAGGCTTTTTTCCAGTGTGAGTCATCATATGTATTTTCAGACGACTTGGTACAATAAACTGTTTCAAACAAATTTCACATTTATGAGGTTTTTCTCCAGCGTGAGTCATCATATGCAATTTTAAATGACCGGCTTGAATAAACGGCTTTAGACAAATCTCGCATTTATAGCGCTTTTCTTCAGTGTGAGTCATCACGTGTAATTTTAAACTGCTTACTCGAGGAAACTGCTTAAGACAAATCTCGCACTTATAAAGCTTTTCTCCAGTGTGAATCACTATATGTGATTTCAGAGCACTTGGTGCAGTAAACTGTTTCAAACAAGTATCACACTTATAAGGCTTTTCTCCAGTGTGAGTCACCATATGTGATTTCAGAGTACATGCTGCAGTAAATGGTGTTAAAAAAATTGCACATGTGTATGGTTCATTTTCAGCTTGAACTTTCATATTTTTACTTAATGTTCTTTCTTCAATGTTACTACCCAAATCTTCTTCTTCATGAGATGAATGTTCAGGTGTTTTCTTCCTCATTTTTATTCTGTTCTTATTGCCTGAACCACCTAAAATATAAACCAAATGTACACATTTTAGTATAAAGATAAATTTATGCAGGAACTATATTATATAAAACAAGAATAAAACGTGACAAAAGTGTAGAAGAAATAAATGTAATAAACAAACTAAATCATTAAAGCAAACTTCCAGTGTGTGGTTATTTAGATTTGAGCTTCGGTTTTTTAAAATAATTGTAATATTAAAATGTAAAACTGTAATATTAAAATGATTTATGGAAATCGCCATTTATTTTCAATTCATATGAAAAAACAGCTTTGTGAAACACTTGTATTATCATTATTTAATTACGCGGATGTATTGTATGGACCAAATTTAACTCTAGTATATAAAAATAAGATCCAAAAAGTTCAAAATTCGTGTCTTCGTTTAATTTTTGGTATAAGAAAGTGACAAAGAGTATTGCATAAATTAAAAGAAATTAAATGGCTAAATATGGAGAATAGAAGAAAACATCATTTTCTCACTCTTTGTCATAAAGTAATTGTAAATAAAAAACCATCTTACCTACATCGCAAAATAAAATATCGCTCTGATGTTCATAATATAAATATAAGAAATAGGGGATTGTTGACTATTCCTCCTTTTTCAAGTGAGCTTTATCGACGCTCTTATAGTTATCAAATCAGCAGTTTATACAATAAAATTCCATCTACATTAAAAACATGTAACATACCAAAATTTAAATTCTTGCTTAAACGCCATCTCTTAAACATTTAGAATTAAGGTGCCGTGATTTTTTTTCTCTTTCTCATAGTAATCAAAAAGTAAGTGGGTCCGTCTTCCTTGTGAGATGCATTTTTTACTATCTTACTGTTCAATATTATATTCTTTACTACTACTTAGTTAGAGCCATAAAATTACTATTACATTGGGGTTAAGTGGAAGAATATTTTTGTTGTGTCTTAGAACACAGCAAAAATAAACTTCGCTCTCTACTTTAGAGAATGTACAGTTTATTATACTTATTATTTTTTGGAAATAAAGTCGGTTTATAATCATGTTATTTCTAATCCGCAGGATATACCAAAGTCGGTTTATTATTATCCAGATTTAGCCATACGGCTCACACTCCCTCTAAGGGGAAATTTGACTCATCCCAGATAGCTACGGTATCAAAAGGATTGAGCTCTGATGGGACTCTTTCCGTGTTATCGAGCCCTAGGTGATTTGGTATTATTATTATAATCAGATTTAGCCAAACGGCTCACACTCCCTCTAAGGGGAAATTTGACTCATCCCAGATACCTACGGTATCAAAAGGATTGAGCTCTGGTGGGACTCTTTCCGTGTTATCGAGCCCTAGGTGACTTGGTATGCAGGTGTATCTCCCAAAAATTTTCGTACACATCTGGCCGTTGCGAGTAGAACTGCTTTCTGCATGGTCTTATAAAGATGTTCATTAAGACCCAGCTTTGTTATGCTTTCGAGGAGGGTCTTCGGAATGACTCCAGTAGTAGACATAATAATCGGTATCGTCTGGGTACTTTGCATTCTCCATTATCTCCGTATTTGAATTTCCAGATCTCTGTACTTGGCGATCTTTTCAGTAAATTTAGTACGTAGATTATTGTTGTTAGGAATCGCCACATCAATGAGGGTGGTTTGTCTCGTTAATTTATTGACTAATACGAGATCTGGTCTATTATGCGCCACTGTTTGGTCTGTGAGCACAGTGCGGTCCCAGTATAGCTTGTAGTTGCCATCCTCAAGCATACTCTCAGGGAAGTATTGATAATATGGGAGATGGTCGGTTTGGAGAAGTCCCAGCTTGATAGCTATCTCCTGATGAAGGATTTTTCCCACTGCGTCATGTCGTTCCTTGTACTCAGTTGCAGCAAATGCCTGGCAGCACCCTGTAAGATGTTGGATGGTTTCTTGGGCTTGACATCCATATCGGCATCTGTCGTTTTGAACTTGAGGGTCTTTGATGATATATTTCAGGTAATTTCTGGTTGGTATAACCTGATCCTGAATGGCCAATAATGAACCCTCCGTTTCAGGGAACATCTTTCCTGATGTCAACCAGTAGGTCGACGCTATATTGTCGACATAATCTTGCCTGACCTCATTGGGATGTCGCCCGTGCAGAGGTTTACCCATCCAAGCGCGCACTTTTTCGTCAGTGAGGTGGTTTATGCGCAGTTCTGCTTCCCTCAGTTTTATCGGTGTTGTGTCATCTACTGCGCAGATAGCGCGATGTAGAGTAGATGTTTCAACCTGCATCTGAAAATAAGATCTTAAATTAGGAATTTGTTTGTCTAATTGCTCACCTATATCCACAAGTCCTCTTCCTCCTAAATTCCGTGGTAATGTCGTTCTCTCTACTGCACTTTTTGGATGGTGTTTTTGTGCCTTTGTGAGGTGCGTTCTTACTTTTCGCTGAAGATTTTCTATGTCCGTTTTTGTCCACTTAACAATGCCAAATGAATAATGAAATTTCTACTATTAAGGTGTGAGCGAAGCAGCTGTTTTACAGTATTCGATGAAGATTTTCTATGTCCGTTTTTGTCCACTTAACAATGCCAAATGAATAATGAAATTTCTACTATTAAGGTGTGAGCGAAGCAGCTGTTTTACAGTATTCGATGTTATTTTCACCAGGTATTTGAAGGTGAATTCGAGTCTTCCACTCCGTCATTATATGCTCTAAAAAGGTCACTATATTATCATCTACTTTATATATTCTCAATATATCTATAAGCCATTCATGCGGCACTGAATCAAAGGCCTTCTTGTAATCAATGAAGGCAGTAAAAAGATTCCTCTTTTTGGAATATGCCTGGTTAGAAATAACTGAGTCGATGATGAGTTGTTCTTTGCAACCCATGGAACCCTTAGCGCATCCTTTCTGTTGAGGCTCTATGATATTGTTCAGAGCACAGTGTTGGTAGATACGCCGGGCTACACAGGATGTGACCAATTTATACAAAGTTGGAAGACAAGTAATTGGGCGGTATTTGGCTGGATCTTGGGTGTTATTTTGATCCTTCGGAATTAAATAAGTGGTTCCCTGAGTTAGGAATGATGGTATATCCTGCGGATTAGAAATAACATGATTAATTAGCGTTGATAAGCATTCATGAACACTCCAAAACTTCTCGAGCCAAAAGTTTTGAACTCCGTCTGGTCCAGGAGATTTCCAGTTATGAAGCTCTTTGATGGTATTTGAGACTTCTTCAGTAGTGAAGGGTTCGTAAAGGATGGTAATGTAGTGTTGGCAGTTCTGTGTCGTATCTTCTATCCATCCAGCATTGTTGTTAAGAGCAGCTGGCGTGGAAAGTTGATTTCCCCAAAACTCATGAATTTCTTCTTGGCTTGGGTAAGTCTTATCGACACGTTCTACAGTGGAATTGAGTTTTCGATAGAACGCCTTTTCAGAACTTTCAAAAAGAGCATTGTCGCTTTTGCGGTTGTTACTAACTTTGTACCTCCTTAGTCGTCCTGAATAAACGGAGAGCTTTTGTTTTAATGTATCCAGACACTGATAGGCTGTGTTGTTTTCTGGATCATATCTTGAGTGTCTTGCGGTAGTCAACACTATTTCTTCAGCTTTTCTACTTGTTACACCTCGTATGTATTCTGTGACTATACCAATATCCCTACGTAATAATTCGATCTTTCCGAGCAGTCTTTTTTCCCAGGGTGCAATTCTGTTACCAGTTCTTTCGTTATTAGTAACCCGTCGTGTTCTGATCTTAACGCCCATTACATTAGCAATTGCTGTTGCTGCACAGTAGATTAGCATATGCAAATATTCTAACGTATGAGCTTCTACGACATAGTTGGGTAGGACTTCAGTGTTCACAATTTGTAACAGCGCACCTAGTTTCTTACAAGAGTTTATTCGTGGTAGCGGTGGTCTGCTAAGTGGGTTTGTTCCATTAAACTCTTGTACGGCACGAGCCATTTCGTTTGCTAGACTATCGCGCAACTCGTTGTTTTCCTGCTGTGTATTATCAGGTTGAGTTTCTGGCATGGGAATTTCAGGAGTCTGCTCATCGAGGATTTCATTAGGGACTTGATCTAAAACTTGTTCTTGGTTATTAATCTCCCGTTCGACTTCGCTTTTGATCGAATTGCGTCTAGTCTCTGGGATAAGGTTGTTCCTTATGATTACCCGGTATTGATCTGATACTCTTTGCTCCGATACTTGAATATCTGGGTACGTCCTACAAAATTCGGCATACAGCTGTTGTCGGTAGCCGATTGTTTCTTGACCGAGGTTTGTCACCTTGTAATAGAAGCGCAAAATGTTTTCATTAATGGTCACAGTCCATTTCATGCGCTGCCTCAGTCGTCCCGCTTGAGTGAGCGCCGGCTGATGATCCAGCGCAGCACCTTCGGCGGGTGGAGCTCTAGTTGTTGTTTGGCTCGCTTGTGGTTGTAGTTGGGCTGTAGCTGATTGTATGACAGGGGCCCGCCTCCTCAACACCCTGCCACCGACGTCCCGCATGCTGTCACGTCCAGCACCGGCTCCAGACGTGCCCTGGCGATCCCCAGGCAGCGATCCTAAACATAAATTATTTATCTCCATTCTCATGGGTGTGCATTTTATACCTACTGCCAGGTGTCAGTTTTTGTTCCACGGCAAGTATCCCTGCTACTCTCTGGGTATTGGCGCTACGAATACCCAGAAAGCATCCCCCATTCGCAGAAGGCCGCGCCTGATAGAAGAACTGACAAAAAACTCTCACAGGAGAGACCTATTATTATTATTATGTATTTGATCCTTGTACTAAATCGAGTAGGCAACTTTAATATCGGTATTTCCGTACTTGTAACGTTTTAAAAAACGGCGGATCCAGGAACCTTGCAAGGTGGGGGCAATGAAATAAAAATTTTCTCGTGACTGGCGTAAGCAGGATTCTTTTTCGGGATGAGCTGTTATTTTCTTATTCTTCATGTACCATGTCCTTTCAGAACGTTGGTTACCATCATAGATATCTTAATGAAGTTCTTCTTCGTCCTGGACTGCGTTTGCCTGCTATTTTCACTTGAATAATATTTTGTAGCATTCTATATTTGGGACCTCTCATTAAATGTCAGAAATAATCCAGCTATCTCTTCTTGATGCTTTTTATAATCGCAGTAGTCTTGCTGAGACATTCTAGTATTGTGGAGTTTGGTATCTTCTCCCTCCAATAAACTCTTAAAATTCTTCTATTGCACCACATTTCGAGAGCCTCAAGGCGATTTAGATCGATTTTATTCACAATAAAAGACTCGACACCATACAGTAAGACCGAGAGCACATAGCAGCGAAGTAGTCGGATCCTTAATACCAATTTTAGGTCTCTGTTACATAATACTTTGGACATCCTTCTAAAAGCGGCTCTTAGTCGGGGTGTTTTATTAAATGATCAAATTACCATAACATAGCACCGACAATCACTATTTTAATATAACTATAAACAGATAACAGATTGTTAATAATAACAATAAACAAATTTATTGTGGGACTTTTTCATTTATTGCGTTCCAAAGACTATTAATAATTTTCGATTCCAAGGAATTCTGCCATATTTATGTTTCAGTTATTTAGTTATCAACAGGGCACAAAATTCACTATTTATGTTCAATAGTAATCTCTTTCTTAAAAACAGTGTCAGTATCATACCAGGCGAGGTCTGAAGGAGGGGGCAATTGATTCCATTGATCCCCCTTTGGATCCGCGCCTGGTTTTAAATACCTAACACCTCCCTAGTACTCATAGCAGCATGACTTTCGAAAACATTGAATTTGATCATAAGGGGGGGCATAAAAACATATCTTACACTGAGTGTTTTATTTCTGCACATAATACATATTTAAAATAATATCAGTTATTTAATAATCCCTCCGCTACTGATCCTCACAAAATAACATTATCTATAGTCGGAAAAATGAAAGAATACCCATGAACGATCATATCAAGCACATATTTTGGATTTGCTGCCTTTTTCAATAAATAACAAACGAGAGAGATAGATTATTAAGTGTTGTCTACAAAGCAAAAACGTTATCCAAGACATACGCAGTTACATATTTATAATTGACAGAGTGAGACGGCGATACAATTGTTCAACGTAGTTATATTAATTTAGTAGAAAATTTAAACTCACACTTGACTATTTCTGTACTTCTAATGTCATTCTTAGAAAAACACTCAAAATGAGTAGATATAATGATTGTTTAAACTACTATTCGAGTAATCGTGCTTGTCAACTATAATCTGACTGATTCGATTTCTGTCACTTTGACAGTGAAACTGGGTTGGGTTCGGTAGAGTTTATAAATTTTAATAATCAGTCGTATTTACTTGAATTAATTCAGTTCTTTTAAGAGCTATTTTGATATTATATTGTATTTTTGGTTTGGTAAGTATTTATTTAATTAAAATACGTCAATAAAATTTGTAAGTAATCATCTGTCAATATGGTTAACTTCTGTCTATGAGTTCGGCAAACGTGTACATATTACTTTTCAATCATAGTGTATGAAATTACAGATTAGTATATTTTTTCGAATGTACATTTATTTGCAGATAATGTCTGGAAAATGATCTGGATACCTAATGATCTGAATTCATTAAGTTTATTTTCATTTTAATCACTTAATGCAGCTGACATAAACGACATTTTTTAAATTCCTGTTACTATTTATGTCCACTGGCAACTTTAACATGGAGAAATTCATAATATGGTTCTTTTCATGAGCATTTTTCAGTGCGTCACAAATGATAGAAAAAAGGTTAGTCCGTGATAAATACACATTTATGACATTTATTCTAACATGACATTTTAGTTAAATCTGACAGTTGTCACATTTTATTTGCAATTTGGCATACAAACAAATCAATTGTGTTTATTGCTTTTATAAAATGGTATTTTCTTTGATTTGTATAGTCTTATAAATTTTTTTCATATAGAATAATATATTATTTAATATTATATTATTAGCGCCATCTATTGACAACAAGATTAAATGTTATAATGTCACCGACGAAATGTAATCTGCGACGTGCGTTTTTCTCTGTCACATACTTACTGCGTTAGAGAGAAATCGAAAAACTGTGACGCACTGAAAAATGCTCATGAAAAGAACCATACTATATCTGCTTACTCATTATTTTTGTATTATTAATCTATATCAAATAATTAATTACGGTAGTAATAGTAACATTTATCACCAATAAATATATATTATCAGAAAATGAATAACATCACAAAAACTTTTTGACACATTCTTACGTAGCAAAAAATCGTATGGTGGGGTAGTAGTCACATCCGTTTATTTTCAGTATTAACTTAGTTTAGACTTTCTTTTAACTAATAGAAATTTTTGATTTGATTCGTATGCATATCATCGATGACGCATGGGTATTCTTTCATTTTTCCGACTGTACATATTTTGATTTTAAGCATAAACACAAATATAATATGGCGACAAGTTGAATTTGAGGGTAATACTACGATCTTCACAGATAATCACTCAAATAATTTTTTAGTGATAATCTGTAGATTTAAGATATTGGAAAGGGGATATTTCTAATAAACAATAAACTAAAATTTATTTTTCTAATAATGTGTTCTTGTAAAGGCATAACTTTGATTATTAATTTGATATCGCCGCTTATTTAGACTACTAGTAATAAAGTTATCAGAATTTAATGACACAGCAGTGTTTACTCGGGGTTTTGACTATACTAAACTATACTAATATTTTTATTTATCACAATAAATTACTTAAGGTAATTACCATCCGTATTTACTTCATTTTCTATTTTCTCCCATACTTTGTCTTTAAATTTCGTCCTCGTGGTTGGTATTATATCCAGGGATGATCCCGAATGAGTTAAATTAGTTTCTATATGCCCATCTCTCAAACAAAAACACGTAAAAATAAACAACTGTTTATTTTAAATAAACAACTGTTAAAAATAAACAAACGTTCCCAAGTGAGACCTGCGAGAGCATGCACTGATCGCAGTGTGGGTCCAATTTGCGGTATCTAGTTTACAAGCGTGTTTCACAAAACTGTCCACGCATATCGTCGACGCAGATTGATTCTCGCTGTTCAATTTGCGCTAGGGCTAACTATTTCACACAAATTTCACATCTGCGAGGCTTTTTCCAGTGTGAGTCATCATGTGTGACTTCAAATTACTGGAATGAGTAAACTGCTTCAAACAAATATCACACTTATGAGGCTTTTCTCCAGTGTGAGTCATCATGTGTGATTTTAAACTACTGGCTTGAGTAAACTGTTTCAAACAAATATGACACTTGTAAGGCTTTTCTCCAGTGTGAGTCATCATGTGTGATTTTAAACTACTGGCTTGAGTAAACTGTTTCAAACAAATATGACACTTGTAAGGCTTTTCTCCAGTGTGAGTCATCATGTGTGATTTCAAATTACCGGCTTGAGCAAACTGTTTAAAACAAATATCACATTTGTGAGCACTTACTCCGGTGTGAGCCATAATATGTGATTTCAAACTACTGGCTTCAGTAAACTGCTTCAAACAAATATCACACTTATAAGGCTTCTCTCCAGTGTGAGTCATCATGTGTGACTTCAAAATATTGGCATGAGTAAACTTGTTAAGACAAATCTCGCACTTATAAGGCCTTTCTCCAGTGTGTATTCTTAAGTGTCTTTTCAAAGAACTTCCCTTAGTAAACTGATTCAAACAAATTTTACACTTGTACGGCTTTTCTCCAGTATGAGTCATCATGTGTGGTTTTAAATTACTGGCTTGAGTAAACTGTTTAAAACAAATTTCACATTTGTAAGGCTTATCTCCAGTGTGAGTCATCATGTGTGATTTTAAACTACTGGCTTGAGTAAACTGGTTAAGACAAATCTAGCACTTATAAGGCTTTTCTCCAGTGTGTACTCTCAAGTGTCTTTTCAAAGCACTTGCCTCAGTAAACTGCTTAAAACAAATTTTACACTTATAAGGCTTTTCTCCAGTGTGATTCATCATGTGTGATTTTAAACTATTGGCTTGAGTAAACTGTTTCAAACAAATATGACACTTGTAAGGCTTTTCTCCAGTGTGAGTCATCATGTGTGATTTCAAATTAGTAGCATGAGTAAACTGCTTAAGACAAATTTCACATTTGTAAGACTTCTCTCCAGTGTGAGCCATAATATGTGATTTCAAACTACTGGCTATAGTAAACTGCTTCAAACAAATATCCCACTTATAAGGCTTCTCTCCAGTGTGAGTCATCATGTGTGACTTCAAACTATTGGCTTGAGTAAACTTGTTAAGACAAATCTCGCACTTATAAGGCATTTCTCCAGTGTGTATTCTTAAGTGTATTTTCAAAGAACTTCCCTCAGTAAACTGCTTCAAACAAATTTTACACTTGTACGGCTTTTCTCCAGTATGAGTCCTCATGTGTGGTTTTAAACTACTGGCTTGAGTAAACTGTTTAAAACAAATTTCACATTTGTAAGGCTTATCTCCAGTGTGAGTCATTATATGTGATTTCAAATGACCAGAGTGAGTAAACTGCTTAAAACAAATTTGGCACTTATAAGGATTTTCTTGAGTGTGTATTCTTAAGTGTTTTTTCAAAGCACGTGCCTCAATAAACTGCTTCAAACAAATTTTACACTTGTAAGGCTTTTCTCCAGTATGAGTCATCATGTGTGATTTCAAACTACTGGCTTGAGTTAACTGCTTAAAACAAATATCACACTTATACGGACTTTCTCCTGTGTGAGTCATCATATGTGATTTCAAATTACTAGCTTGAGTAAACTGCTTAAAACAAATTTTGCACTTGTAAGGCTTTTCTCCAGTGTGTATTCTCGAGTGTCTATTCAAAGCACTTGCCGCAGTAAACTGCTTCAAACAAATTTCACATCTGTGAAGATTTACTAAAGCGTGAGTCATGATATGTGATTTAAAATGACCGGCTTGAGTAAATGGCTTAAGACAAATCTCGCACTTGTAAGGATTTTCTCCAGTGTGAGTCATCATATGTAATTTCAGAGTACATGCTGCTGTAAATTGTTTTAAACAAATTGCACATTTGTAAGGTCCACTTCCAGTTTGAACTTTCATGTTTTTGCTTAATGTTCTTTCTTCAATGCTACTACCCAAATCTTCTTCTTCATGAGATGAATGTTCAGGTGTTTTCATAATTTTTATTCTGGTGTTATTCACCGAACAACCTAAAATATAAACCAAATGTACACATTTTGGTATACAGACAAATTTATGCAGTAACTACACTAATCACAAAAAGTATCGCGTAATTTTTAAAACAGAAAAAAATCTTAATTTTTTTTTGAATTTTTAGCAGATGTTATAGCAATGACATGTACTCGGATATCTATCGTCTCCTTTAGGTGTCTACAAACCAGAGCTGGGTAGTATCCGGATACTTCTGTATCCGGATACAATATCCGGAAACTTTTTATGTATCCGAAAGCTGTATCCGGATACTTTTTAAATTTTGTATGCGGTATCCGTATCCGTGATCAAATTTTAAAGTATCCGTCATCCGGATACTTTTTTTGATATTCGGATACTTTTAAATATTTATCAAGTGGACAACAGCTGTACTATTAATTATACACAGAATGAACAGGGTTCCAGCATCAATAATAAAACTTCAAAAGTACAGTTGGAGTTGCTAAGATATTTGGAGGACAAAAGAACCAATTTGAACATCTTAAATGAATACCCAATCTTAAAAAGGGTGTCAATAAAGTACAACACATGCTTACCTTCGTCAGCACCAGTTGAAAGACTTTTTTCTTTTGCAACTATGATGGATACGCCTAAAAGAAAAGCTTTAAGCGATGAACACTTTTGAGGTATTGGTACTTTCAAAGGCACTTCACTTCTGACTTCGTCAGCAATTGGAATACTTTCTGTATTAGTACGTTTTTATTTTAATTTAATGTTTCCTTATAAGTTTATGTTCTAGTTTTATTATTCATAAGCAATAAACAATTTTTTGAGTACTTTCTGATTTCTTTCTCACTTTGTCCATCATTTAATGTATTTTTATTATTATATATTACATTAAAAATACATGCATATCACATAGTTCTAATACTAATAATTTATGTCCTTAAAAAAAGTATCCTAGGAAGTACCCGAAAAAAACATCCGGATACTATCCGAATACATTTTTAAATGAAAGTATTCGTACTTTTTTAAAAAGTATCCGGATACATTTTGAGTATCCGTATCCGGTAACCGGATACTTTTTTTCAGTATCCGACCCAACTCTGCTACAAACCCATAACATTTCAAGTTGAAGCGTGTTTTTGCCGAAAAAAAAAAACAATAAACAAAATGATGTCAAAGAAGAATATCTATTTTGTACAGTTGTGTTCGAGAATTTGATCTGTGCACTATGTCTGCTTGAGTTTTCAAAGAGGAAGTGCGGTTTTTTACAAAAAATGAGTAAAATAACGTCAGAACAAGCAGTCCAAATTGTAGCTTTAATTTGAGATGGACGGTTGCGGCGATATCTATGTGAATCCACCAATCCAGTATTTTAAGTACTTTAAGAAGGTATAGAGAAGGTGGAGGATACACAAGAAGACCAGTTCCAAGACTTCCCTGGTTCACGAACCCAGCAGATAAACGCTATTTACATCTTAAGACTTTGCGTACACATCATATTATAGCTAGACAACTGCAAAATGAGCTTTCCATAGCCTGTGGCTCGTAATGTTCGGTTCGTAAAGTGCCAATTTGGTTATAAACAGATTAAGGGAATTTGGAATCAGAGCCAGAATGGCTGCTGCTTCTCTACTGTTAACGAGTCCACACCGTATAACACGTTTAAGTTTTGAACCAGAACATGTCGATTGGGATATTAACGACTGGGCTAATATTCTTTTTATTGATGAGGTCAAGACTTGCACTTTGTGGATCCGACAGTGCAGTGTCTGTCGGATCCACAAAGGATCTTGACTCATCAGTAAAAAGAATACTAGTCCAGTCGATAATATCACAGGTAAAAGGCCAAATAATTAAAGCCAGTAGAACGGCTGGATGCCTAAACGACACAATTTGGAAAAACAAACACCTATGAGTGGAAACAAAGGCCCGAATAACGGCCGAAACAAGACCAGATACAAGCAAAACACGAAGACCTCTGGAAACAAACGAAATGAAGATCTTAAGAAGGATTGCTGGAAAAGGACTACAGGATAGGGTAAGAAGTGAGGAAATCAGATGCATATGTGGTGTAGACAATATAAATATCTGGGAAAAGAACAGAAAAGAAGAGTGGAATCAACACATAAGCAGGATGTCTGAATCAAGAATTGTAAGAATAGCCAGGGACAAGTCACCGTTAGGCAGAAGTATGGGACGCCCAAGGAAAAGATGGAATGACAATTTAGGGACAGAATGAAAGGCACCGTTGAAGAAAAACAGGCAGTACTGCCTATATAAAAGAAAAAGAATAAACTGTTTCACACAAATATCACATCTGTGAGGCTTATCCAGTGTGAGTCATCATGTGTGATTTCAAAAGGTCGGCTCCAGTAAGCTGCTTAAAACAAATTTTGCACTTGCAAGGCTTTTCTCCAGTGTGTATTCTCAAGTGTCTTTTCAAAGTACTTGCCGCAGTAAACTGCTTCATACAAATTTCACATCTGAAAATGTACTCCAGTGTGAGTCAAGATATGTGATTTAAAATGACCGGCTTGAGTAAATTGCTTAAGACAAATTTTGCACTTGTAAGGCTGTAAGCTCCAGTGTGAGTCATCATATCTGATTTCAGAGCACTTGCCGCAGTAAACTGTTACAAACAAATTTCACATCTGTGAGGATTTATCCCAGTGTGAGTCATGATTTGTGATTTAAAAGGACCGGCTTGAGACATTGAGAAATTGCTTAAGACGAATCTCGCACTTGTAAGGATTTATTTTCTCCAGAGTGAATCCTCATATGTGATTTTAAATGACTGGTTTTATTAAACTGCTTAGAACAAATATCACACTTATAAGGCTTTTCTCCAGTATGAGTCATCATGTGTGATTTTAAACTACTGGCTTGAGTAAACTGGTTAAGACAAATCTCGCACTTATAAGGCTTTTCTCCAGTGTGTATTCTCAAGTGTCTTTTCAAAGCACTTGCCTCAGTAAACTGCTTCAAACAAATTTTACACTTATAAGGCTTTTCTCCAGTGTGATTCATCATGTGTGATTTTAAACTACTGGCTTGTGTAAACTGTTTCAAACAAATATGACACTGGTAAGGCTTTTCTCCAGTGTGTGTTCTCAAATGTCTTCTAAAATTACTTGCATCAGTAAAGTGCTTCAAACAAATATCACACTTGTAAGGACTTTCTCCAGTGTGAGTCATCATCATATGTAATTTCAAATGACTGGTTTGAGTAAACTGCTTCAAACAAATTTCACATCTGTGAAGATTTACTAAAGTGTGAGTCATGATATGTGATTTAAAATGACCGGCTTGAGTAAATGGCTTAAGACAAATCTCGCACTTGTAAGGCTTTTCTCCAGGGTGAGTCATCATATGTGATTTCAGAGTACATGCTGCAGTAAATTGTTTTAAACAAATTGCACATTTGTAAGGTCCACTTCCAGTTTGAACTTTCATGTTTTTGCTTAATGTTCTTTCTTCAATTGTACTACCCAAATCTTCTTCTTCATGAGATGAATGTTCAGGTGTTTTCATAATTTTTATTCTGGTGTTATTCACTGAACAACCTAAAATATAAACCAAATGTACACATTTTGGTATACAGACAAATTTATGCAGTAACTACACTAATCACAAAAAGTATCGCATAATTTTTAAAACAGAAAAAAATCTTAATTTTTTTTTTAATTTTTAGCAGATGTTATAGCAATGACATGTACTCGGATATCTATCGTCTCCTTTAGGTGTCTACAAACCCATAACATTTCAAGTTGAAGCGTGTTTTTGCCGAAAAAAAAAAACAATAAACAAAATGTTGTCAAAGAAGAATATCTATTTTGTACAGTTGTGTTCGAGAATTTGATCTGTGCACTATGTCTGCTTGAGTTTTCAAAGAGGAAGTGCGGTTTTTTATAAAAAATGAGTAAAATAACGTCAGAAAAAGCAGTCCAAATTGTAGCTTTAATTTGAGATATACGGTTGCGGCGATATCTATGTGAATCCACCAATCCAGTATTTTAAGTACTTTAAGAAGGTATAGAGAAGGTGGAGGATACACAAGAAGACCAGTTCCAAGACTTCCCTGGTTCACGAACCCAGCAGATAAACGCTATTTACATCTTAAGACTTTGCGTACACATCATATTATAGCTAGACAACTGCAAAATAAGCGTTCCATAGCCTGTGGCTCGTAATGTTCGGTTCGTAAAGTGCCAATTTGGTTATAAACAGATTAAGGGAATTTGGAATCAGAGCCAGAATGGCTGCTACTTCTCTACTGTTAACGAGTCCACACCGTATAACACGTTTAAGTTTTGAACCAGAACATGTCGATTGGGATCTTAACGACTGGGCTAATTTTCTTTTTATTGATGAGGTCAAGATTTGCACTTTGTGTATCCGACAGTGCAAAGTGACTGTCGGATCCACAAAGTGCACATCTTGACTCATCAGTAAAAAGAATATTACAATATTAGTCCAGTGGATAAAATCACAGGTAAAAAGCCAAATAATTAAAGCGAGTAGAACGGCCGGATGCCTAAACGACACAATTTGGAAAAACAAACACCTATGAGTAGAAACAAAGGCTCGAATATAAGTCAGTTATTAGACCAGTTATGACTTACACGGCCGAAACAAGACCAGATACAAGCAAAACACAAAGACATCTGGAAACCAACGAAATGAAGATCTTAAGAAGGATTGCTGGAAAGGGACTACAGGATAGGGTAAGAAGTGAGGAAATCAGCTGCATATGTGATGTAGACAATATAAATATCTGGGAAAAGAACAGAAAAGAAGAGTGGAATCAACACATAAGCAGGATGTCTGAATCAAGAATTGTAAGAATAGCCAGGGACAAGTCACCGTTAGGCAGAAGTATGGGACGCCCAAGGAAAAGATGGAATGACAATTTAGGGACAGAATGAAAGGCACCGTTGAAGAAAAACAGGCAGTACTGCCTATATAAAAGAAAAAGAATAAACTGTTTCACACAAATATCACATCTGTGAGGCTTTTTCCAGTATGAGTCATCATGTGTGATTTCAAAAGGTCGGCTCCAGTAAGCTGCTTAAAACAAACTTTGCACTTGTAAGGCTTTTCTCCAGTGTGTATTCTCAAGTGTCTTTTAAAAGTACTTGCCGCAGTAAACTGCTTCATACAAATTTCACATCTGAAAATTTACTCCAGTGTGAGTCAAGATATGTGATTTAAAATGACCGGCTTGAGTAAATTGCTTAAGACAAATTTTGCACTTATAAGGCTTTTCTCCAGTGTGAGTCATCATATCTGATTTCAGAGCACTTGC
The DNA here is from genome assembly GCF_917563875.1 of Diabrotica virgifera virgifera. NCBI lineage: Eukaryota > Metazoa > Arthropoda > Insecta > Coleoptera > Chrysomelidae > Diabrotica > Diabrotica virgifera. The sequence goes on along the minus strand of NC_065448.1, from coordinate 224,526,546 downwards.
GTTGCAGTAAACTGTTTCACAAATTTCACATATGTGAGGATTTATCCCAGTGTGAGTCATGATTTGTGATTTAAAAGGACCGGCTTGAGACATTGAGAAATTGCTTAAGACGAATCTCGCACTTGCAAGGATTTATTTTCTCCAGAGTGAATCATCATATGTGATTTTAAATGACTGGTTTTATTAAACTGCTTAGAACAAATATCACACTTATAAGGCTTTTCTCCAGTATGAGTCATTATGTGTGATTTTAAACTACTGGCTTGAGTAAACTGGTTAAGACAAATCTCGCACTTATAAGGCTTTTCTCCAGTGTGTATTCTCAAGTGTCTTTTCAAAGCACTTGCCTCAGTAAACTGCTTCAAACAAATTTTACACTTATAAGGCTTTTCTCCAGTGTGATTCATCATGTGTGATTTTAAACTACTGGCTTGTGTAAACTGTTTCAAACAAATATGACACTGGTAAGGCTTTTCTCCAGTGTGTGTTCTCAAATGTCTTCTAGAATTACTTGCATCAGGAAAGTGCTTCAAACAAATATCACACTTGTAAGGACTTTCTCCAGTGTGAGTCATCATCATATGTAATTTCAAATGACTGGTTTGAGTAAACTGCTTAGGACAAATGTCACACTTATAGGATTTTTCTCCAGTGTGGGTCATCATGTGTGATTTCAGAGTACATGCTGCAGTAAATGGTGTTAAACAAATTGCACATGTGTAAGGTCCATTTCCAGCTTGAACTTTCATATTTTTACTTAATGTTCTTTCTTCAATGTTACTACCCAAACCTTCTTCTTCATGAGATGACTGTTCAGGTGTTTTCATCATCTTTATTATGTTCTTATTGCCTGAACAACCTAAAATATAAACCAAATGTACACGTTTCAGTATGCAGACAAAATGCAGAAACTATAAAAAAAATAATAAAAAGTAAAAAAGTGTAGAAGAAATTTAATGTTTCCAGTTTATGGTTATTTACACTACACCAAGAAATTGACACACCACCTTCAAAATAGGTCATTTTTGATGTCTCAAATTTCCTAAACCTGTTGTCCGATTTAAGTGATTTTTTTAACATGTACACCGAGAGAAAAAAATTCTTGACATAAAGAAACTTTATTAATATTTAAGAAAGATCGACTTGGCATATTGCCTAAGAAATATATCTTTGTATGTAAGATATAATTTTCTAAAATATTTCAAATAAATTCTACTATAGCCAAAGAAATATATCTTAAACATGATTGAACTATCACTTTCTGGCAAACTTCAAACCCATTCATCAGAAAGAAATTACACTTGATGTTAATTAATTTTATTAGTCATAAAAATATATTTTCTACACATTAGAAAACTATTCTTTCTGAGCAATAATATTTCTTAGTAAGGAATATTATTATTTTACTATTAATAATTAATTTATTTAATATTAAGAAATATATTTCGCAGAGATAAACGTATATTTAGAGTTAAGTTAATATTTCTTGAAAATAAAGTGATATTACATACGGCGAAATAAATCATTGTGTTAAGGTAAAATCGTTATTTATTAATAAAACAAGATATAAAACGTTATTATTACATACAAATATTTTCTCCACTCTTAAACCACTGGCTTCTACACAACAATAAAAGGATGGAGAGGCAAATCCAACTTCCTCAATTTTTTCTTCTTGTGTTAATAGCACTTTGTATATCAGCAATTCACTAAAACAAAATCGTTAGGTATGTAGAAAGAGTAAACTTACTTTAATAAAATTTTTTTATAAAGATATAGATATTTATTTTGACAAATTTACTCTACACATCTTTGTTTATTTTTTTCTTTTTGTTAATGACATATTAATTATTTATCTGTATAATATTAAGTCACACACTAAACATTATTTAGCTAAAACAAGAGAGAAAATACAACCAATGTAAAACATTGAAGCAGACATAATAATATGTAATTTTCTTAATTTTTATAATCTAAAAGAGACAGCATACCTAATCATTAAGAAATTTTATTACGGGAAGGTATTATTAGTTTACATCTAAGTCATTTAATACATATTAACTAATTCACGGTTGTCGGCAATAACATTTCTTAACCACAAACATATATTTCTTTTAGACTAACTGATTTCTTTATCTCAAATAAATTAACAGAAAAAATCCTCAGCGTTGCACCCGCCATGTTTGATATAGCGTTGTATTGTATATTTTTATAGAATACGATACATTCAAGAAACCTATTATAGTTGATACATAAGTATACACATTTTTAAAAAGGTACTTACATATATGAAGTTCTACCATTTCTGGAAGGCCCCGCAGTTGGTTAATAACTCCTTTCTTAATATTGTTCTGAAGCTATATATTATATCATTCTGTCCCAGCTTTAAATTGTGGCATATTTCCCAGTTAGAATAATAAGCTCCTTTATTTCAGAGTCGTCCATCATTATACCTAAAAAGCATATAAAGATACTATTATGTTTCTTTTTTAACCATTCGGATACGCAACAATATTATTATTACATGTTAAATTACTCAATTTACTTTTATTTAATACCTATATGTACGTACCTTCAAAATATCCGTTAATTTTTAAAGTACACCAATAAATCCAACATCATCCATCTATATGAACATGAACATATCACGCCATCTTGACAAACCCTGACGACTAAATCATAAATAGTTAATCTGCGCAATTCTTTTGTGGAAGAAAATCTCTTTGCAAGTAACATTTCGGCATGAATGACAAAGTTTTTATTTTATAACCACAGTTACTACAGAGGGTATTTCTGAAGAATTATTTCTTGTGGTTTAAAATATTTATTTGATTGCAAGAAAATTTCTTGTTCACAAATATAAATATGGATTAACTTAACATTATATTTCTTATACTGCAAAATACTTGTAGTTTTCGATTTAAGAAATAAAAACTTTAGGATAAGAAAATTAAATGTAACCATTAATGCATTTCTTAGTATTGAAGAAATTATCTGTAAGAAATTATTGAGTTGTGTTTAAAAAACTCGTTTCTTTATATGTGAACCGGTATGTTTAAGTTAATAGGATATGTTAACTTTTAAGAAATATTGCTCAAAGAAATCGGTGTTTTAGGAGAAAAGAAATTGTTCTCTCGGTGTAGCTTTATTCTTTACTAATATAGCTGTAATAAAACTGTTGCTAGACAGGTAAATCGTCACTGTATACCGGGTGTACCAATCAAACTGTGTTTCACCTTTTCTCAAAGTTCACCACACCTCATGAAATATTCTAGCATTGATAAAATACTGAAATTAAAACCCAACCATAGCCTCAGGTTTTAAAAACATTCTGATTTTTTAATCATTCGCTTATGTTGGATAATAAAAAAGTTAGGTACTTTAACCTTTTCACTGCGGGAACCGGATATATACGTAAAATGATTTCGTGCCCGTACAACGGGAACCGGATAAATACGCGTAACCTTTTTCGGCATTCGCTGCGGCAAGCGTATGAATCAGATATTGTTTGCGTATTGTACGTTGCCTATAGAAGAGAGTTAGACATATTATATCAAAATTTACAATACTTTTAAAAATTTTATACTTTACTGCGGGAGCCGTATAAATCCGCACCTTTTTATACTAGTCCAGTAAATGAACGGGGAATACGGCGATACCGTGTAATTTTCAGGGGCAGCTCCGAATTGCATGAAAATTTGGATTTAGGTTCTACTTACCCTCCACTTCAAAGTTGAAATTGTGCCGTTGGTTGCTTTTACTTGGGGGGTGACAGTCGCCCCTTCTCGGGGGTGAAAAAACATAGGTTCAAGATCCGACCGGAAATGGATGAATTGACTGATTTTAAGCATTTTTTGTTCTATATAGTTTTTTATGTTAGTCAGTATTTTTCGAGTTATTTGCGATTGAAAATGTTTAGTTTTCGACAAAAAAACTACGTTTTCAGACGGTTTTTTGCAAATAACTCAAAAAGTAAATATCTGATCGAAAAAAATATTCTTAGTAAAAGTGTAGCTTATAGGAACCCGAAAAAAATGGTGTATCAGTAAAGTCTATCAATCGAGTAAAAACAAAGTTGTAGCTCATGAAAAATACATTCTTATTCGTCTAATTCCAAATCGAATATTTCAAGGTGAAATCACCGAAAAATTAAGCACTTTTCGAGAAAACTCTTTTAAACTTTTTTAAAGTGTTTATAGAAAGCTTTATTTTAATTGTTCATAAAAGTTTCTAGCATTGAAAATACGCGAGTTACGCTCAAAATAAAGTTGTCCCTCTTTTTTTTTGGTAAAAAATCATGAAAATCTCCCCGTATTTAGCTCCCCCAATGAAATTAATCGCTACCACTTTACAAACAATTTACTTACTTATCTATCTTTTATTTGATCTGTCAGTCTCGCCGGTTTAAAGTGCTTATTTTTGAAAGGGTTAGTAGTTGAAAAAGCTTGAAATGGTTAACATTTCACGAGTGTATGCAAATTTTGAACAGCCATATCTTAACCAATTTTTGTCTCACGGAAAACAAAATGAAAGTAGCATAGGGGAAACCCGGGCAAAATGGGGTACTTAAGGTTTAAATTAGGATTTAAAACACATCTGTAACTTTTAAGGTCTGGAAATAAGCCAAATACCATTGTTATAGTAGTAACTATTGATTAATATAACTTAAAGTTAAAAAAAGTAAAAGATTTTCTTATCATATAAAAAAACAAAAAATAATGTAAAGTACCCCATTATGCCCGTCATATAGGGTAAAATGGGGTACCAAATTAAAACCAAGAAAAAGTTATTGACAAAATTCGCATACAAGTACTGCTTCGTCATCCTCATCTTCTACACCTGCACATTAATTTTTAGCCCATTTAAGGCAACTGGATCAGCTTATCCATCATTCTGTGGAACTTAAATAAAAGTTTCCGCAGAACCAGTCAGTGTCACTATCTTCGCCTTCTGAATCTGACTCTACTTTTTTAGTTTTATTCAATTGCGATTTCTTACTCGTCTGTGATTTGGTTTGATCATCGGCTATCTTACTTGGTATGGTAAAAAGGGTAAAGACTACCAATAGGTATGGTAAAAAGGGTACCCCATTTTACCCTACCTATTGGTACCCCGTTTTGCCCAAAGAGCAGATTTTGAGATTATGACCTGTTTAAATTATTACAAGTTTTTATTTTTTAACGTAATCACAAACGAATACTCTAGAACACATTCACTGTTAATTGGAAGTAATAATATTAAATAATAAATTGTTTTAGTAATAATAACGATGGATTATTTTTCGGCCGATATTATAACTTGGTTAACTAAAAACGCACATGTACTGTTTACAACAATCGACTAACAGTTAATTATATCTGCTATATGACAGAAGGCGTAAACAGGCGTCTATAATATAATTTCATTAACGTCGTATATATCGAGCGAGTGATATTGAAAAAAAAGGGGGTACCCCGTTTTAGGCAGCTACCCCGTTTTGCCCGCCTTTCCCCTATTTATAATAGCAAAACCTACATTTTTGTACTCTTTAAGATTTTTCTTATCGCTAATACTTTTTAAGTTATTTTAAAAAAATGAAATTTTTCAAAAATTTTTAGAAATTTTTTTTTACTATAAAACCAAAGTATTTTAAAAATAAGCACTTTAAACCAATCAAACTTACAGATCATATAAACAATACACATACAGTTAAAATAAATGATAAAGCGATAACGATTAATTTTATTTAGGGTGTTAAATAGAAGGAGGTTTTCACGATTTTTTTTTACCAAAAAAAGGGGCCAACTTTTTTTTCAGTGTAACTCGTTTGTTTTTGACAATAGAAATTTTTGTAAAAAACATGTATAAAGCTTTTTTTAGATACTTTAAAAATATAAATAAGATTTTCCCGAAAAGTGCTTAATTTTTCGGTCATTTCGCGTTGAATTATTCGATTTGGAATTAGACGAATAAGAACGTATTTTTCATGAGCTACAACTTTGCTTTTACTCAATTTATAGGCTTTACTGATACACCATTTTTTTCGTTTTTTTTATAAGCTACACTTTTGCTAAGAATATTTTTTTCGATAAAATATTTACTTTTTGAGTTATTGGCGAAAAACGGTCTGAAAACGTAGTTTTTTGTCGAAAAATCAATATTTTCAATAGCGAATAACTCAAAAAGTAGGAACTTACGTAAAAAACTTTATAGAACGAAAATTGCTTATAATCTGTCAATTTATCCATTTCCGGGCTTATTTTAAACACGCGTTTTCCATCCACCGAGAAGGGGTGAATGTCACCCCCCAAGTAAAAGCAACCAACGGCACAAATTCAACTTTGAAGTGGAGTGTAAGTAGAACCTAAATCCAAATTGATAGGCAATTCGGAGTTGCCCCTGAAAATTACGCTCCAAAACGGTCATTTATTGGGCTATACAGATACAGGCACGCACTCTGGAGGATTTACTTGTAAAATCTTATGATTTCCCTTCGCTGTATTTATGCAGGATAGTGTTTATCAACTTATTTAAAACTAGTTTAAAAATTCAATTGTGCGAATTACAACTGCAGATAAACCTATTATTGACTTTGAAAAAAGTACAAGAGCGTTATTATCGGTAATTTGATAAATACAACAATAATAGTAAATAATCTGAGATTTTTGTGTTGAATTTTCAAGATTTTGTGTCTGTAGCATCTAGCATCAAAATGATTGCAAATGAGGGCCGAACATTGCAGAACATATTATATCCAGTTTTGCCACTCCTAATAAAAGTGGGAAAAATCTTCAAAAACAAAATTTTGAATCAGTTGTATAAGGTCTATTACATCCACAAATTATTAATTTTCAAGAATATAATAGCAACAGATTAACAGTTACTTCTACAAAATTGCAAATACAGTCCTGAATACATTGAATTTATACACTGCGCGAACCGTATTTATACGCCATAGTACTACATCGACTAACTGCGGCAACCGGATTGATCAGCACAGACATAAAACAGCCGTACCAGAGAACATACTACTTTTATAACTAGCCGCAGTGAAAAAGTTTTAACAACTAGTAGTTATACTTTTCGTCAATACAGGGTGTTTCTAAATAAGTGTGGCAAACTTTAAGGTGTAATTCCGCATGAAAAAATAATAATAGTTTGCATTCTAACCAAATATCAGCAAATGCTTCGTTTCCGAGATAAGGGATGTTGAAATTTTTCTTACAAACTGATGATTTATTTGGTTTTTTAATTTGGTAGGTTTTAAGAGGTAATTATTGCGCATTGTTTGACATACACATAGAAGTAAGAATTTTATATTCTCTATGGGCACACATACCGGTCATATTACCCGTACACGCAAATGGTGGAAATCCAAGTGACTTTTACCTTGAGAAGAGACTAGTGTTCCTCAGTTGTACTTAACATTCACGGACACGACTTCATACGAAGACACTTTACTCCATAAAAAGACTTGTCTACATATGAAGCGTGTCCGTGAATGTGTTAACGATATCCAACTTCCTCAATCCTCTAGCTACTCTAAGTACCAAATACCTAGGAATATATCTTGACTTAAAACTCAATTGGAAAGAACATATTCTTAAGAAGTAGAAACAAATTGACCTAAAAATGAAATATCTAAACTGGCTAGTCATTAAATAAATGAAAACTGGCCCTAGAAAATAAAATTCTTGTTTCTCTCTGAAAACTCTCTTAAATATTTTAGTATGAACCAAAGTGTAAGGTGACCAAACAACCGAATAGTAGTCTAGATATGACCTAACCAGAGAATTAAACAGCAACTTCAATGTCTGTAAGTGATTAAAATCTGATGAGCGTCTTTTAACAAATCCAAGCTACTTCAGTGCTTTAGCAGAGATACAGTCGGACCCGCTTATTGGAATAGCCCTCTTGACAAGTATAAACGTTTCGGGACGTCAAATTTCTATTCCTTAAACCGAGAAATTCCTATAACCGGTATTCTAATAAGCGGCTTCGACTGTATATTCTACATGCTCACCCAAAGATAAATCACACTAAAATATAACACCAAGATCTTTATAACCAGATACTTTTTGTATATGAGGGCCGAGTAACATATACAGTGGAACCTCGATAATCCGTCAGGGCACCATACCAAGTGTATGATGGATAATCGAAAAGACGGTTAACAGAACATTAAAAAAATTGAAAACTGATAGTACAACTCTCAAATTTTATTTACATATATGGTTTGTTTTATAAGATAAGAGGAATTTTTGTTTGTACAATCGAATCAATTTGGTTTAAAATATTCTGAAATATTTGTTTGTTTTACTGATGCTTCACACTTTTCTTAATCCTCGTAAGATCATGCAATCTACTTTATTGGCTTCTTCTTGTCAAGAATACCACTCGATGGTTAGCTGTGGATAGCTTCTTTATGCAAATCTTTGTCAATTGCAATAACATCATCGACATTGCCACCATCAAATTCCGAGTCTGTGTCAGCATCTGAATCTGTTTCGTCCGCCTCTTTTGCCATTTCAATGATATCATCATCTGTCAGCAATCGATAGCCGTTTGCATCCCTGTCACAAATTAACGATTCATTTATGTCATCTTTAGCAAACGAAAACAAAACAGTTGATTCAGCCATAACTTCATTGTTACTGCACTGTACATTTCAGCGAATTTCGTTTGGCTTATCGCAGTGCTCAAACAAAATGAATGAATGACCCAATTTTTGCTTATGTAGTCAATACAACTTATGTACAGACCCTGACGGTTAACAGAGGTGACGGTTAATGGAGAGACGGATAACCGAGGTTCCATTGTATCAGAAAAATAAATTTTATGAAAAGTTTTGCAAAAAGATAGTAGGGAACATTACTTATAGAAGGATGGGGTACAGGTAAAGATCAGAATTTGTTTCCAACTTAAGAAATCTTTTAGGTTTCGAGTCGCTTTTATGTTTTACTATTCATATTTACAAAATTTGATTATTATAAATTAGATTATTACATTAATATTAATAAAAAGATATCTGATAAATCTAAAATATATAATAATTACTCCAACATTTTGACATAACAACATGTGTATCATCAGATCACGTGGTATTGCTGGAGCGAATGGAATTGCTGTGATCTAGGACGCAATCAGCTATCGATATATATTCTTTCTCACACTGCAGCTTACTTATAGCACTTTTCATTTATATACACCCGTAATTTTTTTGAATGCCTTGCAGGTAGAAAATCTCAAAAAAAACCTTGTCTTTTTCGGAATATTTATCTTTAATATTAAAAAATACCCCGTCAAAATAGCAATTTACCTCCTGTCTGGAAAGAAAGTACATAGCTATACATGTATAGTTGTATATGTTATACTGGTTAATAGTTTGTATAGATTCAGATACAACCCCCTGAAGTTCAAATTTATTTATTTATTAAGCGCAACAAGCCTTGTATGCCTAGGGCTAAAATGTTTATTTCTGATTACATAAATAATAAATGACTTAATATAACTTACATAACTTATAAATTTTATTTAATTACACTTCAGTCTTTTTATACACTCCTTCACCACCTCCCTCCATCTCCTTCTGTCCAATGCTAGTTCTTTCCATCTCTCAATGTTACTTTTCTTCAAGTCTTCGTACACACTGTCCTTCCATCTTTTCCTGGGCCTGCCTTTCCTCCTCTTCAGTATTGGTCTTCGTGAGAGTACCATTTTTGGCATTTGTTTACTTCCCATTCTCTCGATGTGCCCCAAATATCGTATTCTCTGTGCTTTGATCGTTGGCTCTTGATATAGTTCTTCCGATTCTTTATTGGTTCTTCTTCTCCACTGACCTTCTATTTTCACACCTCCATATATTGCTCTTTTCATTTTTCTCTCCCATCTTTCTAAAAGGTCTGTTTCTGACTTTTTGAGCACCCATGTTTCGCATATTTTCTTTATATTTGAATATTTAAATTTACTTTAAAGTCACCTCAGATATTTTTTGTAATAACAACGTTTACCTTTTTTAACATTATTGGGGAAAATGACTGCCACCCTCCAGCCAGACTGGCATTTTTGTATTATTGGGCGCTCACAACGGGACACCAACCCTTGCTCCATAGTATTGCTTGTACCATAGTATTGATCCCCAGGTAAAATAATTACATTACTTTAAATGCGTGTTATTACTAACATGAAGAGTATGATTATGATACTATGCTCTACGCAAGGATACAATGGGATGGTCTCCGTTATGAACCTGCCCTTATTAGGGTATCATCGAATAGCTACTGAAAAATTTTCAGATTGCCTCAAATATCTACCCAAAAATGTCTCTCGCGGTATTAACTTAATTTACAGAATGTTTATTATTTCTTTGGATGCCTCACCTGGTTGATTTTCCTCTGGTTCTGGTTCATCCTTTAGGTCTTGAAGATCTATTGATGTGGATAGATTCTCTAGATCTTTTTGGTCATATTCTCCAAACTCATCCTTTTTAACTTTAACTTCCATAGCTAATAAATAAATTGAATGATAGTTGAAAAAGTGCCTATGATCATAAATTATTAAGTAAATGATTTACTTCTCATCTCACCTGGGTAATCTTCCTTTGGTTCATTTTTTAAGTTTCGGAGATCTACTGATGTCCATAGATGACCTTCTGATGTTTGGTCATATTCAGTAAACTCATTCTTAATTTCACTTTTAACTTCCATAATAAAATAAAGGAATTTATGGACAACATAAAGTTTAGGGCAACGGCCATGCAACAGCATGAATTTTGTGAACAGTGTTGCCATATCTGTTTATAATTTAGACATATGAATTTAGACCTTGTTTAAAATGTTTTTTTTTTATAATTTAGATGTTTATTTCATAGGTTAGTTAATTCATTTAAGTTAGTTTCTTTTTATTACTATTTAGTATTTTAGATATTTTATTAGTTAGAGTTTACAGTCTACGGTTTAAGTTAGTTTCTTTTTATTACTATTTAGTATTTTAGATATTTTATTAGTTACAGTTTAGAAATCTTCACATTGTTTAGTGTTTCTATTAACTATTGCCACTATTGATTTTTATATAATTTTAATGCTTTTAATATATTTTCTGATTTATATCTAATGTCCACTTTACATCAACAATAAATTGAACAAGAAATTGACAAAGTTATTCAAGGCCAAATTTAACGTGTACAAAATGTATGGTTTGTAAAAGAGAATAAAGGAATTTGATGAAATAGAACAATTGGATATGTTTTATTTTGTCAAATTTCTTTATTTTCTTTTTATTCACGGCAAAATTGGGTGTTTTGTATAAGTCAAATTTGACCTTGAATAACTTTGTCAATTTATTGTTGATGTAAAGTGCACTTTACATTTGTTTTCGATTTTTAAATTATATATTGTGTTCTATTCAATTTTGAATTTTAGATGTTACAGTAAGAAATATTTTACAACATGGCAACACTGTCAGTGTTTTTAGATTACCTCAAATGTCAACTACAAATTGGTTATGTTTGGTTGCCCTAAACTTGATGTTGTCCGAATTTATTTGTATTTGTAATTAAAAAATTAAAATAAGTACAACAAATAACAAATCAACAAATATATTATTATTCAATCTCTATGCCTCGGCCCTCGGCCCCAAGCCTTCCCCAATCTTCAAGCACAAGCACATAGTTGCCAGGTCAAAAAACTAAAAATCACCAGACAATTGCTTAAAAAGTTGCCAGATTTTGCTCAAAATCACCAGATTGTTATGAGTATGCGGAATTTTCAGTAACGAAAAATGTGTTGCTGCGCAGAATTTTGCGCATGCGCATACCCGTAACCATTCGAGAACGGTAATGTGAAGGGTTGGAACAAACCTAATAAAACAATAATTAAAATACAAATGAAACGATTTTTTTTTTGTAAAATATAATGTAAAATGTAGGTGTTCATTTTTATAAAAGGTACTGATAATCCCGATAATGTAGATTATTTAAAACTTAACGTTTTATGTCTTAAACTTGGCCTGACAGACGACCCTCGTCGAGCGGGGTGTTATACAAAATTGTTTTGTTGGAAACCTAGTAATCCCTAACAACACACAACATTCCAGGAATGTACTACCAAAGTTCTATCAATATTTGAATGTCCTGGACATTTAGGGAACATTCGGTGAACATCTGTTTAAATTATTCCTGGAATGTTACCATAAGACATTCTGTGAACATACTACCAATGTTCCTATATTTTAAGTTGCGAAATAATACATACGTGTAAGAGATACAACATTACTTATAACATACCAGACAAACTAAGTGACATTTTAGGCCTACAGTGCAATAATATGTCAAATTTAAAGAGTTTCCCAAGATTATAAACATACAAATGTAATAAAAATTATTGTTCGCGAATATTCAATTTGGAATGCGATTTTGTTAATAAAAAAAATACTTATAACTTATGCAAAACCCAAGAGGCATTTATATTTATTTCTTTTGCGTTCATTTTCAAATTCGCCGTGCATATATTTTTGTGCATGGCGCTTGAGAGGGCATCACGTGACTAAAAACGACCAACCAACGACCTCGCTTCGGCCATCTTGGCATCTTCATCTTGGCGACCTTGCCTTGCCGTGGATTGTTTTTAGTTGTTTGTATTATTTGTGCTTTTTAAGAATATTTTTTTAATTCGGATACTTTTATAATAGCTTTAATAGTATTATTAACATAGTGCATAAAATGGTGTCCTGTTTTTAACGCAGTTGGAGTAGCAGAAACAAATGTAGATAAAAAAATCTGCAGGAATAACGTTTCAATTATGACAGAAGCTCAAAACAAATGACTGTGAATGAAAAGCCCTATTAAAAGGTTAGTATGCAAATATGTAAACGAAAGCATGCCCTGTATTTCAGAAAATAAATTAATACTATTAATACCCTAATAATACTATTCATAAAAAATCTTTTAAGTAACGTAGATATAACAAAGTGAATAAAAGGCATAAATCAGAAGAATTATTATTTTATTTTATAAGTTAATAATTGGTCATATCCATTTATTATTTTAATAATAATTGTGAATAAGCCACAAACTTCGCTTATTCCTAACTAAAATAGTAAATAGAGATAGGTAATAACAAAAGGATTTGTAAAACTAAAATAATTCTTTTTGCGTTTTTGCTAGTGTATGCGTTTATAAATAGGATGGTAGACCACACACTATAATATGCAGTACCAACTAATGAATACACAGAATATTATAGTCGATTTGCTAAACTCAGTCTCAGTACTAATTACTGTAATTTTGGCAAAATTGGCCAAAAACAAAAAAAATTACCTACTAAAATCACTAGCCAGTTGTGTCTGAGTTTGGGGAACCGACTATACTAATAAACAATTTCTAAGCTGTTTTATAATAATTTTGTGAGTTCATTAATCATATTTTTTATTTAAAACTAAAATTTGTTAATGCTTAGTAATGCATATATTTTGTATTTTTAGCTTTCCAGAAGATCCTGCGAAGAAGACATGAAGTATAGATCAGATTTGTTAATAGAGGAGTATGTTCAAAACACTTTTTAGAAAAAGATATTGACAGAACTTCACTTTCATCTGTTCGTTTGAGAGACTGTGCTGTTCCAATAGCTTATGTCACACAGGTATATGCATAACCTAATTAATAATACAGTCCGTACAATATAGATACTGTTGTAATTCATTATCTACATCGGAGATCTAAGTTGACATTGTTGCCCAACTACAAAAAATTTTTGAATTCATTTTAAGTCAAATATGTCACATAATTATTGCGAAGTAGATTATACAACAAAACAGATTAATATTCAATGTAAATAAATAAAAACATCAGAAATCGAAAACAAGAATTAAGGTATAATCTTATGTTACAGTTATTAAGGTACCAAGGGTATTATAGGGATATACGTTGACCGAAAGCGTTATTATTATAATACCTGTGGTGCCTTCAACGTTTAATGCCCGACTAAATTATTCTTTATATGCGAAAAATTTGAATGAATTTTGAATTGATTAGTTTTTAAATAAGTACATTTACCAGTAACAGTAGTAACGTAATTGTGGTAACCATAGTTTTACTTAGGTTGATATTTGTCAACTTGACAGTATCTAAGTCGTTATTTAAATTTAATGCCCAAGGGCGTTATATCGTACTTAACAGACTTCGAAATGTCATTATTTGTCAAATAATGTACCAGTAGGACATTAAAGTAAATAATAAAAACAATAAATATAATGAATACTAAATACTTATTTGTTTGTGAAAAATCTATTTCTTTGTGGCTTTTTTGTAATTAATTATTCTAATGGGGAAATAAGCCACAATTTACTTGAAAAAATAATTTTATTAAGGTTTGTACTTCCACATCGGATGTCGTTGTCAAAATACAAAATGTTCATTATTATTATTTTATTTATTAAATATTATTTATTATTTATTTAAATATTATTTAATATTTATTTTTTTATTATTATTATTTATGCATATTATTACCTGTAAATAATATTTCTTCTGATTGTTAATTGTAAAGGATAGAAAAATTACCTTTTATTTTATTTTCTTTTAGAATCAGCTGAGAGAAGTGGTCTACAAAAAACCAGAAAGGAAACGGAATATGTGGCTACGAAAAGCAAAAGAAAGGTTTACAAAGCAAATGTGACACATTTTTTTATAATATTTAGGAATGTCAGCAAATTACATTAAAAAATGTATGTAAAGATTTTTTGCAATAAAAATGTTTATATTTATCAAGGATGTATTATTTGGTATGGCCATATATCGTCAGTGATGTGACAGTACCTCCTATCTGTTTTTTTCAAGAGATTTGTAAGATAGACTAAAAACTTGTTTCGGCCACCTCCTGTTTTCATATATTTTTTGACTTGTTTTGCAGTAAATTCAACTATCTATTTACTACAAAAAAAGTCAGAATACATACGAAACCAGAAAGTGACCTTAAAAAATGTTTTTCGTCTCCTGCAAACCTCATGAAAAAACATATAGGAGGTATTGTCACATTACTGACGATATATTTCAGTGAATGTCTAAAAAATATACTGTGAATGTTCAAAGAACGTTCGTAGACATTCATGGAATGTTCTAACAAGACATTCAGACTAAAAATATACTGTGAATGTCCAAAGAACATTCATGGAATGTTCCAACAAGACATTCAGTCTAAAAAATAGACTGTGAATGTCCAAAGAACATTCGTAGACATTCATGGAATGTTCCAACAGAACATTCTAAGAATATTTAAAATGCTGACACAGCACTTTCCTGGTACTTTCCAGGGACATTCGTGTGCATTTGGGGACATTCCAGGAATGTTTTCAATGTCCTGTGTGTACATTCTAGGAACATTCATGGAATGTTTTGTGTTATTAGGGATTTTGCTCATGCTAATAAATTTTTAATACAAATTAAAATTGAAAAAATAGTTCCTAAGAACCTTTGAGATTTTAGTTTAGATGACCAAACCAACACAAAACGTGACAAAACTACAAAATATGAAGAACAGTAATCACTTAAAACTCTACAGCTGACAGGCTGACACAAGAAAGATAAAACTGATAAACTGAAAATTGATATGTTGATATTAACTGAACTGGTTTGTTTATAAAACCAAGACATAAATTATTTGAAGTGCATGAACACTTGTAAGAGTAGCGTAAATTTCGGTGGATCCCCAGTTGAGCACCACAGAGGCGGATCATTTTATATTACAAAATTAGACTTTTTGTATTATATGAATATTAGGCAATTCTTAATAACGAATAAAAAACATATAATCGTACTTTTTAAATAAAAAAATATAATATAGATAAGGTCAAAAAATCACCAGATATTAAGTTTTTTAAAAAAGTTTTCACCATATCACCAAATGGGTTAGAAAATCACCAAATCTGGTGAATTTTCACCAGACCTGGCAACCTTGCACAAGCACTCAAGCCAAACGTCAAAAGTGGGAATTTTTAAGCTAAGGTAAATTAAGTTGGAAAGCCTGGTTGAGTGTGAGCAGCGTTGCCACATTTTATTTAGGAAATAAAATGTTTAGCTAAAGGCTATTCGCGGTGTCAGTGGGTGCATTCAGCAGATGCAATCGCTAACTAATCGATTTGTGATTTACATGCTGCATGCCACAATTTATGTGGCATTCAGCAGAAAATCACTAATCGATTAGTTAGCGATTGCGTCTGCTGAATGCACCCATAGCCACCTTTACTTTACAAGCCATGAAGAGAAAAAGGCAACATCGCAATTGATGACGTGCGTAGTCCGACTTTCGGACTACCGCTTTTGAAAACACAATTTTAAAGTAGAAATTCTGGTAAAATTTATAGTATTTTTTGAGTCGAACAAGAAAATAACGTGTGATCCAAAATTATTGTCACCATAGGTGGCTCTGAACGACAGAGATAGCTATACATATACAGTGCATGTCCATTCTTAATTCAGATATATTTACACTTGCGGTTAGCGAAAACCAAATACTTTGGCTTCGGAGCTTCTAGACAATTGACAGTTAGAATTATTGGGGACTTAGAAATTTTACACCCGTATTTTGAATTTCTCTGATAGATGGTTTGTTTAAACCCTAAATTTTCCTTGAAGGTTTTTCTTATTAATTGAAAACAATCATTTTTGTTTAAGAATATTTTTATTATGTGAAATATTTATGTTTTTCTTTGGTAGTAGGTACCCACTGTTTTTGATGTGGTAATAATATAACTTTTATAATATGGTTAATTATTTGACTGTAATTTATAACTTTCCTATGGTTAATTATTTTATAGAGAAATTTTCAAAATACTGGTAAAATTATTAAGTCCCCAAGAGGTACCGAACTTAACATATCCTTAAGTACATTATAAGGTACCTACATGACAAAGTTTTTTATTTAAAATGTTGCTAATATGTACTATATAATTAGGTTAATAAGTATATTTTGAATTTCATTTACATTTATATAGATAATCTACCAAGCGAAGTGAGGTTTTTCGTATAAGTAGTATGTATAGGTACAATATATATACTTTTAAAATTTCCCGCCAAATCCAGAGAACTGTCAATTGTCTAGAAGCTCCGAAGCAAAGTATTTGGTTTTCTCTAGACGCAAGTATATATTTACCAGCTTACGTCAACTTTGCAGTGTACGTAAACTTCAAGAAAAGTTAGGTTATGTAGAGATGTTGGTTGTTTGATTTTATTTATTATTCTTACTTATAATTTTGTTAATTCTTTTTATTTTTGATTAAAGTTCTGTGTTAAAGGTTTTGACTGATTTTTTATGTTTTATAATGTTAATCAAAATTAATTGATAAACCAATTAGGCAATCCAAACCACGTGACCTCTGGTTGGCACACAAACTAAAGAAGAGGTTATGTTTGTATCTATTTTTCAATGATTTTTCATTGTTTATCGTCGTATTTTGGATTCATTTGGATTTCGTTTCCTGTTTTTGTGAACTTTATAAACTTTACCACAATGCGAACTGATTATTTAAGGAAATTATTATTGGAAACTCCAGATGTTGCGAGAAAGGTAGGCGAAACAATGTTTATTTACTGTTCATTTTGCCCCGATATTTATCAATAATGATGAATTTTGCAAGCAATAACATTATTTCTTTTATTCTTTTAGATATTTATTGAAGCTGAAAATAATTGGGGATTTAGATCCATACGGAATTCAGTCAGAATTGGATTTTACAGTAAAGTGCAGTCCATCAAGTTACTATTATAGATATGTATTTATACAGATCTGGTGGGGTCTCACAGTTGCTACTCTAAGCAGCAGATGAAAGCATACAAAAGCCTTCAGGCACATAAATATTTTACAGCTGGATTTGTTTTGAATGGAGTAAAAATTGTTAATGATTTCCTGATTTCCATATTATTGTTGGAAAGGTATGCCTTTATTTTATTTATTCACCATTAAGAAATATATGGATAACAGTATTAGTGTCTTTTGGATAAATTGGTTCTAAATATTAGATTTATTTACGTTTATATATCTGTATGAAACCAGACATATTGTCGTCCTAATCTGTAAACTGCGAACTCCATAATTCTCTGAAAATGATTTATTACTGCCATCTATTTGAATTGTCATGATTGTTCTAAAATTATATTATATGAATGTCTGATTTTAAATAAAGTATTCTCAATCATTGTAAAGAACGCAAATACTCTAATAAAAATAAATTTAGGTAGTTGAAGAATTTCCAAAAAAAATAAAATATTTTTTTTAGGTGAAGCATTTCCAAAAAGCTAATGCTAAACGACTAAATGCTTGGGTGGGGTGATAGCCAGTTCTGATGACATAGCAAATGCACATTGTATGCGTATGGCCGGTAATAGTGAAGTCTGCAGCCATATTGCAGCAATCCTATTTTTAGCTGAGTATGCCCAGAGCAAGACAGACGAAGAAGAACCCAATGCATGTACATATGTTACAGCTACATGGTTTGGAGATAGCAACATATGCATTCTCTGATGAAAAACTAATGAGTTTTGAAACTGTTCGGTCAGAGTGCTTGTTGCGCTCACTAAACGAACTGAAATATAAGAAGTCTTTGGCATTGTGTTGCAGCGATATGAAAATGGTTATTCATTTTTAATTATAATGTACTTCTTCATCATGAGTAATTATGTATTGGTCTTTTAGATGTGTATTTATTTTTGTAATTAGTATCAACTTGTAATGATAATATACATTTATCGTTTAAGGTACGACTATGTTTTGACTCTAAAATAAATGTTTTAAAAATCGAATTCTGCCTCTTTCTGTTAGTAACTACCCATGGATATCACAAATTGTGCTTACTGATAGGTTTGTTCGTAGAACGATCAGCAACTCTTGCCGACCATCAGACACATGCGCATTCGTAGTCTATGAATGCTAACTATTAACTGCACAACGCTAACTGTTAACTGCTCATGCATCTGATGGTTGGCAGCAGTTGCTAATCGTTTGTGTCGTACTACAAACAAACCTATTAGGTCTGGATCCTGTGTACCAAAAAAATTGATTAATAGCAAGCTGAAAATTTGTTAATAGTTTAACGGTGTCCAGTTGGACAAACTTTGATGTATTGTGACACTGGAACAGGGGTAGTTTTAATTGTGAAACAGTTTGGAAACTCAGATTTGGAACATCAGATTACGAAAACATCCCATAAATTTTGTCGGACAGAACATCCAATTGATCTGTTACCCTTTCATTAAATTCTCATGCAAAAATCAGACTGCTATTGCTAACCAACATGATTCCTGTAGTATGACATGGTCTTCGTGTTCTACTCATTAAAATGCCCAGTTGGTGATTTTTTCACCAGTCTGGTTTTTGCATGAGAGTTTAATGAATTGGTAGCAAATCAATTGGAAGTTTTATCTGACAAATTACATAAACATTTTCGTAGTTTGACGTTCCAAATTTTTAACCTGTTCTACAGTTAAAACTTCTAGTGTTCCCATACATCAAAGTTTGTCGGACTAGACACTGTTAAGCTATTAATAAATTTTCAGCTTGCTATTAATCAACTTTTTTTTGTTACGCGGGATCCAGGTCTATATGGAATAAATAAATAACAAAACAAATTCCCTGTCAAAACTGCATTTATTTTGAATAGAATGAAAAACAAAATAATATTGTTTTAACAAAATAGGGGATAAATGTTAAAATTTAGTATTAATAAAGTTTGTCACATTGGCCTAAAATTAATGTCACTAGTTACGTTAGTGTCACATATAAATAATTGTAATAATATTAATAAAAACCATAATTCCTAGCATGAGTGCGTCCTGTTTTTTGATAATTTAGTTAGGCGAGGAAACATAAATGAGTTTCTAATAGGGCTTTTCATTGATTGTCATTTGTTTCGAGCTTCCGTTAGATGTTGTATAATTCGTGTATAATATTACTATACACGGATTATAGGACATATGACAGAAGCTCAAAACAAATGACTGTGAATGAAAAGCCCTATAGAGGGAACACGAAAAAAATTAACATTATCCGATCAGCTCGACTTTCACAGTTCACTACTATACAAGTTACAGGCATGTTTTCAGCACTTTTTTTTTATTAATGGCTTTGACATAGCCAATTAGCCATTTTCAGCACTTAAAATCACCAAAAACGAAAAGTTTATAAAATAATCAATCTAATGAATGTCTTTAAATACTATATTAAGCTCAAAATCACGATAAAAAACAAATTAAAATTAACATTATTCTGATCAGTTGGACTTCCACAGTTCACTACTATACAAGTCACAGGCATGTTGTCAGCACTCAAAATCACCAAAAACGTAAAGTTTATAAAATAATTAATCCAATGAATGTCTTTAAATACTATATTAAGCTCAAAATCACGACAAAAAACAAATTAAAATTAACATTATTCTGATCAGTTGGACTTCCACAGTTCACTACTATACAAGTCACAGGCATGTTGTCAGCACTCAAGATCACCAAAAACGTAAAGTTTATAAACTAATTAATCTAATGAATGTCTTTTAATACTAAATTAGCTAAAAAATCACGACGAAAAACAAATACGAAAAATCAAAAATTACATTGAGTTTAGGTTAAGAACGGTTTTGTGTGCCAACCAAAGATCACGTGATTTAACTTTGACAGGTCGATGGATTCCCTAATGATATAAATTCAGATTCAAAGAGGACATACGTAATTTTTTGCACGGCTAGCTTTGATCCCAATAATTTTGGATCGCTCGTTATTATTAATTAGAAGTTTGTACAAAATAAAATTAAAAGTACTTCCTTGTAAGTAACGTTTATTATACAAAAAAAAACCAATAACAAGAATATACATGGGATTAATTTTTTTCGAATCCTAAGAAAACTAATGAGTATTTTTCAAAAATTTAAACGCAGAATGAAAGATTACGTTAGGACCGAGGGCCGAAAGTCCCTGAAAACTTCTATGTTTATTTTAATAAGTTACAGGGGCGAAAAATTAAGAAAATTTAGTGTGATTTTTAGTTTCAAATATGTCATTCAAAAACAACCTTTCATTCATTCTAAGGGACTTTCGGCCCTCGGTAATAAAGTAATCTTTCATTCAGCGTTTCAATTTTTCAAAAATACTTATTAGTTTTCTCAGAATTCGAAAAAAATGATTGCATTTAAAATACACTGAAAATTTTGACAGGCGTCAAAATTTTGCATTTTGTTCCTTTCCCTTTAAAGTTTTTCGCACTTATTTAGAAACATCCTGAATTGGAAAAATGCGAGGAACTGCAGAAGGTTTTAACTTAGGATTCGTTAATTTCTCTACATGTTTGTTGCCTTCCTTATCTACCCATTCTCTAACTCTCTCGATGTCATCAGAATAAAAATGTTTGGCACATACTACGCTGATGTTCCAGTAACAAAATTTTTCCTGTGGATACATTGTAACCAAAGTTCTCGCAGCTTTGGATCCTTTGGAAATAAAAAAGTGCTTTCTGGTTGTTCATTCTTTTTAAGACTGCTATCGTAATTGCTTTTGCACTCTGGCACACAGCAACGGCTTGGCATCTACAAAAACAAAAATTATAAGTAGGTATGCCGTATGTAAAATACCAAACTTAAAGAAATTTATATAAACTTGCGTGCATAGAAATCAGCCCACTCAAAAATTTGGTCATTTTTGATGTCTCGTATTTCCCGAACCTGTTGGCCGATTTAAATTGATTTTTTAATATGTTATACCTATGTTATGCCTGATTCTTTAACAATACCCCTGTAATAATATTGTTGCTAAATAAGTAAATTTTCATTGTATATATATACCGGGTGTACGAATTAAACTGTCTTTTTTTTCTCAAAGTTCGCATCACCCTATGGAATATTCATTCTAAGGGACTTTCGGCCCTCGGTGATAAAGTAATCTTTCATTCTGCGTTTAAATTTTTCAAAAATACTTATTAGATTTTTCAAGATTCGAAAAAAATGATTACATTTAAAATACATTGAAAATTTTGACAGGGGTCAAAATTTTGCATTTTGTTACTTTCCCTTGAAAGTTTGTCGCACTTATTTAGAAACACCCTGTATTGATAAAAGACATATTATCTAGTTGTTAAAGTAGCTAACTTTTTTTTATTATCCAACATAAGCGAATGAATAAAAAACAGAATGTTAAGAAAACCTGAGGCTATAGTTGAGTTTTAATTTCACTATTTTATAAATGCCCGTTATACAATAAAAAATTAACTGCTTAGCAACAATATTATTACAGCGGTATAGGGCTTTTCATTCACAGTCATTTGTTTCGAGCTTCTGTCATGTGTCACATAATATTAATATATTTACGACATACGTTATTGGTATATACAATAATACAAACCAAAGACGTATGACGTAGATATATTAATATTATGTGACATATGACAGAAGCTCGAAACAAATGACAATCGATGAAAAGCCCTATTGTTAAAGAATCAGGCTATAACATATTAAAAAAATCACTTGAATCGGCCAACAGGTTTAGTAAATATAAGACATCAAAAATGACAAAAATTTAAGTGGACGCATTTCTATATGCACGTAAGTTTATATAAAAATATATTATACTATAAAATATATTATATAAAAATATATTATATTGAACTAAAATCATCTTAATACATACCTTTTAATATTCTTTATAATTTGGAGCACGAAATATTGTAAAATGTTTGAGTTTTTCTGTAAATACAGTGAATATTATTTAAAAACATTTAAAAATAAATGAGAACTGTGAGAATTAACCGGTCTACGCTTAGATGTTGCCAAGTTTCAACTTCATGGCTTGTAAAGTAAAGGTGGCTATGGCGGTGTGCAAGTACTTGGAAGGGGAAACGAGAAACGACCCTGCGCGAGTCGCGGAGAAATATTGCAACTATCTTAAATAATTCATATTTAAGATATGCAACTATCTTAAATAATTCATATTTATAAATAATTCATCAGTCAATTGAAATTGTCAAATTGACGTATATTTCATACCTTCTGTCAATGAAGCAGAAAAATTATATATTGCTCCACAATATTGATATGATATGCAATTATTACGTAAAGGTAAATTAGTTAATTTTATTTTGCTTGCAGTACTGCATTTTAATAACTAATTTTATTTACTTCATACAATTGTTGACGTTTTCATAACATAACCTGAATCTTATTTTTTCTCATTATTTTTTTGGACTATGGCCTTGACAATTATCCAGTAACCAGGACTAATATAATTGGCCAATATAATTAAAAGTGCGAATTTTAGTATAGAGCGTAGAAATAGGGGTCGCTTTGCCGAACTTGCACGGTCCTAATACTAAGTTTTGTTTTTAAACCAAGAGGAGTAATTCAAATTTACCGCGCCGTAATGCTTGTTTGTAATTAATTGGGTCCAACCTCAGGCAAGTTTACTCCACTGTTATGAAATTTTGACACTTCTGTCATTATATAGGTTAATTACAGTCGGAAAAATGAATGAAAAGGGCTTTTCATTCAGTCATTTGTTTCGAGCTTCTGGCATATGTTATATAATCCGTGTATATTAATATTATACACAGATCATACAACATATGACAGAAGCTCGAAACAAATGATAATCGATGAAAAGCCCTATTAAGTTAAATCAGAGATTTTTTGTGTTATCTGCGTTATTCCTTTAATTTTCAGATTGCTATAGTCTGTCTTTAAACCAAGAGGAGTACATAATTCAAATTTCCATCCATCCAATGGCACTACTGCCCAAATCGAGCCTTGGCCTCCTTCAACAAGCTTCTCCAATCATTTCGATTTACCGCTGTTCTTTTCCATGAGCGCGTTCCCAGGAATAAGTTCCTGGCATCCTCATCGACTTCGTCTTCCCATCTCTTTTCAGGTCTTCCAACAGGTCTTTTTTCCTGCAATCTTGCATTTAGCAATTTTCTGGGGATTCTATTCTCATGCATGCGGACCACGTGCCCTGCCCACCGTAATCTCTGCAGTTTAGTGTATTGTGCTAGAGTTGGTTCGCTATATTGCTCGTATATTTCTCTATTATACCTAATTCGCCAGTTATTTTCACTTATTGGGCCCAGTATCCTACGTAATATTTTCCTTTCAAACACATCTAATGCATTGGCAGATTTCTGTGTCACCAGTCACCACCCATGTTTCGCAGCCATAACTTACTATGGGCCTGATTATTGTTTTATATACCCGGAGTTTTGTTTTCCGGTGTACGTCTCGCGATTTGAATATGTGGCCCATCGCGAAATAGGTTTTATTTGCCAGCACAAGCCTTCTATTTATTTCCGGTTCTTCTTCATTGCTTGCAACCAGATCCATTCCTAGGTAGGTCAATCTATTCACATGTTCTATATCGTCCATAAAGTGTTGTTGCGCCGGTCTATTTGATCTGGTTTGTATGAGTAGTTTTGTTTTATTTGTATTTATTGCTAGCCCTATATACTGCTTCTGCACTCTGTTTCAACTCAACGTAGGTTTCTTCCGCTGCATTCATTGTTCTGCTCATTATGTTTATATCATCTGCGTATGCTGCTAATTGGGTAGATTTGTTTGTAAGTATGTTATTTCCGCTCACCGTCAACCGTCTAATTACATATTCAAGAACAAGATTAAAAAGCGTTGGAGCCAGTCCGTCGCCTTGTTTCAGTCCTTGCGTTATCGTAAACGCATCAGTGATCTGTCCTTGAATACATACCTGTGCTTCTGTTTCTGTCATTGTCATTTGCACTAGTCGTGTTAATTTTGATGGTATGCCAAATTCTTCCAATATATTAGGTAGAGATTAAAAAGGGTTCAAGGCAGGTTTTGTTTATATTCGATTCAGAGTTGGACTACCATCTCCATATAGCAACTATTTCAGCATCCTTATGCATCATCAGTGAAGTTTATGCAGTCACAACTCTGAAGAGAATATAAACATTCTGCCTCTTTTAAGGCAAACCATCGCGATGCAATGAACCCACCTTTTGAGACGCAAATAAGCGACATCTCTCTTATTACGAGGAAAACAACGAAAAGCCCCAGATACAAAGTTTACTACTTTGTAAACAATTAGAATAATTGAAATAAAAATATAATAAACAATATTTTAAATCTAAGACTTTTCGTTAATAAACTGCTTTCTGGCTGCATCCCATATCTCCGGATTTTACAATATATAATCACGTAGAGACGACGAAAAATAGGAGAAAGCAAATAGAGGACACTTAGGCCACGCATTTACCTTCTCTTCGTCTAGGAAAAGGACCGAAAGACAGTTTCTAAATATTCAAAAACTGAGTAAAATGAAAAATATTAAAAAGGGTTCAAGGCAGGTTTTGTTTATATTCGATTCAGAGTTGGACTACCATCTCCATATAGCAACTATTTCAGCATCCTTATGCATCATCAGTGAAGTTTATGCAGTCACAACTCTGAAGGGAATATAAACATTCTGCCTCTTTTAAGGCAAACCATCGCGATGCAATGAACCCACCTTTTGAGACGCAAATAAGCGACATCTCTCGTATTACGAGGAAAACAACGAAAAGCCCCAGATACAAAGTTTACTACTTTTTAAACAATTAGAATAATTGAAATAAAAATATAATAAACAATATTTTAAATCTAAGACTTTTCGTTAATAAACTACTTTCTGGCTGCATCCCATATCTCCGGATTTTACAATATATAATCACGTAGAGACGACGAAAAATAGGAGAAAGCAAATAGAGGACACTTAGGCCACGCATTTACCTTCTCTTCGTCTAGGAAAAGGACCGAAAGACAGTTTCTAAATACTCAAAAATTGAGTAAAATGAAAAAGATTAAAAAGGGGGGGGGTAGAATTGTTCTATCTATTGAATCATAGGCTTGTTAAAAATCTACAAAGAGATTGTAAACGTCAATGTCATATCTTCCCATGCTTTGGCTAGTATTTGTTTAACTGTAAATAGTTGGTCAATGGTAGATCTATTTTGCCTAAACCCTGCTTGATATTCCCCGATGATTTTTTCCGTGAGAGGTTGAAGACTTCGATTAAGGATGTTTGTGAATATTTTGTATCCCGAACAAAGTAAAGAGATGCCTCTATAATTCTGACACAACAGTTTGTCTCCTTTTTTATGAATAGGGCAGATTATACTTTTCTTCCATTGTTGGGGGATTTCTTCTTCTATCCATATCTCTCGTATTAGCTGGTACATCTGTTGTGTCAAATTCATTCCTCCTTGCTTGAGTAGTTCTGCCGGTATTTTATCTATTCCCGGTGCTTTATGGCTTTTTTTGTATATGGATTGCCGTTTGGACCTCCTCTAGCGTTGGGGGTCTAGTTAATTCATTTTCTTCTCCATCTTCTCCCAGCTCTTGTTGTTGTATCTCCTGCCGTGCCTGCTGCTGCCTCTATTGTTGTAATGGTGATTGTGCCCCTTTGTTTAATACTTCCTTAAAATATGTCATCCAGGTTATCTTAATTTTGTCCATATCGCTAATGATTTCACCCTTCTTATTTTTGCAGAGGCTAGTCTTCGGTTTATATCCCTGTCTAAAATGTTTAATAAGTTGGTATGCACTACGTGTTTCGTTTTCCTTAAACTCCCTCTCTATGTTTAGTATCCGTTGGTTTTCGTACTTTCTCTTTTTCTGCCTGCACAGGTTATCTGCTCTTCGTCTTTTGTTCTCATTTTACCAAAAATGTCGTTTTATTTTTTTCAAAAAAAAATTCTCCTGATAGACCACCGTTGTTCATTTATGCGCATGCACATATTATGGTGCCATCGCATGTACCAAGAATAGAAATGTATCACTGGTTTCATCATTTCATCACACTGATACAACAGCAGACTGAATAGACGAAACTACCCACATAACAATGATGTTCGCATCATGTTCAAAGCATATACTACCAACATTCGTCGGAGTATATTCTTTTTAGTATATGCGTAGTACAAGCGTAGCATGTACCATAAAAAACATTCTAAATTTCATGTTCTTTGCATATACTTTAAGGAATATTCTCGTACCGAATATACTGAGTACATTCGTGTAAGTAGTATCTCGGAATATTCAAAAAAGTTTATTCTTAGAATATACCTTTATCGAATATTCCATAAAAGTATATACTTGACACATACTTATAAGTACTTTTAAAATATCTTAAAAGGAATATGTGTATGGATAAGAAGAATAATGTTAGCCTATAGATTATAAACTTCGTTATGAATAATTAATAAAATTTAAAAATTTATGTAGGCAGTACTATTGAACTACCGAATTCATTATTTAAAATTGTTTTTAATTGTATGGTAAAAATGTTTAAAAATTAATTGTATTAACGAAAAAGGAGAAATTCTCGTTTCGCTTTCATCATTGAAATGCATTTACTATTTTGATTTAATAAGTTTATCATGAGTATTCTTAGAATTTCATTTTTACATGGAATTGACAAAGCTGAACCAAAACCCACAAACAATGAGGAAACGACCGGTGCATACCTGCATAAGGGGTAAGGGGTTGGGAACAAAGGCAAAATACAAAATATGAAAAACAGTTAGGCATTTGGCATTTGTATCTACAGTCAACACTATCACTGTCTATGCGGGACTCGGGACTGTGGGATGTGTATTTTGGTCTGTGCTGTGTTATGAGGAAGACCCAGTATTTCTACAAGGAATAGGAAGGAACATGCATAATTAACCTTTTTATTTTGTTTGCGGTCAACTTACAAATAAAAAATTCATTTTGGTACTTCAATATTACTTAAATAGTAAGTATGTATATAGGTACATATAAACAAAATATAAATTTTAGTTATTTACATACATATTTTACATAATATATATTTGGGTATTATAGGTATTTATATATTCAGCATTTTTATTTTTATATGCAAATAAACTAAACATATATATACCTACTTACCTATATAATATTTATATAACTAACTAAAATTTATATATTTCATATTTACTTTTTAAGTAATATTGTAGAATGTACAAACTGCATTCCCATATGTAATATGTAAATTTAGTAGAAAGTAGAACCTAGGATGGAGATTCGGTGATGCTGAAAACATACTTCTGAGCAATATATAGCACTTCCTTGGAATATTCTTCCCATATACTAAAAAGTACATTCTTCCTATATACTAAAAATATGTGCCGTAGTACATTCTAAGTATATAAATAGAAGGTTTACAGCACCTCCTTAGAATGTTCTAAAACGGATATTCTTGGTATATACTGAAAAGAAGTGCGGTAGTACATTCTAAGTATATACATAGAACGTTTAAGTACTGTAATGTAGTATATACTCAGCATCTGTGTAGCATAATGGTAATTACGCATATTCTCAGCATATACTTTTTCTGAAAAGTATGTTCTATGAATATACTAAGAACATGAAATTGTTATGTGGGTAGCAACACGCAAGAGATGATTTTATTCTAAAGTGATACCAAATGTGGAGTCACAAAATGGCGTCACCTTACAATGTGTCTAGAAATATTAAACGATGGCCGACTTGTAATTTTTTATGGGGTCCTAAATATCGCCAGTATAAAGGCTTACTAGGTAATAACCCTAATAGGGAATATACTAAACAACGAAGTCAATTTATTAAAAAATTAGGAATAGACCTAGTAAAAAGTTATTCGCAAATTAGGGCTGCATCCTGCATCCTCAAAATTACTTTCTCATATTCGATAAGCAGTTATGAAATACTCTGGAATGCCTACACAAAACCGACCTAATCCACCACCAGGTAAAAAGGCATTGCGAATACTGTAAGAAAAGGAAAACCAGATATTTTGCACACTTTGCAAATGTTGGTTATGCATGGATCCTATGGTAGCCTGCTGTGAGAAGTGTATTCAGCAAAAACTTGTGTTTTGTTAAATAGAAGAATAATTCGATATTTTGTAAGTGTGGTAAGCAGCCAAAATTATGATGTGAAATATATCACTTGTTTTTTATCTACATATTTTAATTTAATATACGTTAGGCATAAACAAACAAAATATTTTAATCAGGAGGACGAAAACAGCCTATAAGTAAGTAGGTTTACTCAAAAACAAATAATCAAAAATCCACAGAGAACGGCAGTTCTCACCAGTGGCGCACAACACCCCTACAAGCGACACTATAAATACACGAAATTTTCGATTTTCTAAACCTTTTTACCTGTTTTTTTTTAGTGAAATTTTTGAATATTTGCCACGGACACCAAAAATGATTTTATACCACAAGAGCGCTGCAATAGTTCTGTTGCACTCTTTATCCTATTATCCAGTTGAATATACATTTTCTTTCGTTTCTTATTTTCTAGGTTTAAGTCCATTCTATTTAATATGAAATCGAAATATTCTGCTTTTCTTAAATTTTTTATGAGAATGTATATATTTGGATGAGGTTTCTTTAACATTCTGTTTAACCGGTTGTTCCATCCTTCCACGGCATTATTTGTTCGGTGTCGGAGGCCATGGCAGTTCCACATGCTAATCACTGGATTTTCTAGCCATTCGTTAACGAAGTAATCATAAAATTTTGTCTTTTCATCGTCCGGAGAATCAGATTGAATAATTAGCCACCCGTCTTCTATTTGCTCCAAAGGTAAGTATGCCAATGCAGAACACATTCTTAAATGAAGTCTAACGTTATCGTCGTTAATGTATTGTGTTGTCAGTCCGATCGACTGAATGTTCCTCCAAAGAGACTGATTAAAATGGTAGTTGCATCCATGCAGTCTAACATCTGGGAAAACAGTTTTGAGAGCTTGGATAACAGCATCTTCAAAATCAAGCGTCACTGTTGTTGGTTTCCATCCGCCTAGTTTTTTGTCAGTATTGTAAACAGCCTTCTATACGTTTTCATTTTTTTGTTTGGTAGCAGCGCATACAACACAGGAACAATTCTTGTTTCGTCGTCAGTGCTGCCCATATCAGCATGCATGGTATATCTTTGTGTAAACTGTTTGGAGGAGCTCTTAAATGTATCGTCGACAAAAAAATCTGTTTTTGTTGCTAACGTTTCCTTTGCTTTCGAAGTCGAAAAACATAAAATTCTTTCTCCTTCTTCAGTGTCGTCAAAACACAAAAAACTCTGACCATCTTCTAATGTCAACATTTCCAGTGGGATATCTATTTCAATAGACGACGCTGGTTTTGATCCGACACCAGTTTGTAAATGTCTTGAACGACAAAGGGTAGACTTACGTGAGGCATACAAAGGAATTTCACTTACAAAATCGAGTCCTTTTGTAAATAGTTTTTCGAACTCTTCCCTGTAAATGTCCGGGGATGGAGTGTCTTCTCGAGTTTTCTTTTTTGAAATGTACGTAGCCTTTTTTACTTCTAAGAGAGCTACATCGGGGACACAAGTGTGTTGGTTGACTTCGAGTAATTCAGTCAGTTTTGTCTTCATCCTCCCTTTACAGTTGTGGTGACGTTCCTTTACACATACCCAAGCTACAATATCTTCCTTATTCTTCCTATATTTTCGATACTGATATCCAGCGTGAAGAGCAGAAGGTTTTCCCTTGTTGGTTTCAATCACTTCAAAATTTTCCATTATTAAATGTTGTTACGTACTGCACTAAACAATCTCTCAAACTAACAATATACAAATAATATGCATTTGTTTTTATATTTAGATTTTGGTAATTCTCCCCCCAACCTTTATAATTGGGCAAATACAAATTTTCCAAAACTCCGTAATGAGGGGATTATTCTGGTTTAGGCCGATGCCACATTATGCGTTTTGACCGGATGCGTTTCCGACGCATCCGGTGAAAACGCATAGTGTGACAGATCGGTTTTGAGTCATCGGTACGCGCTTACTACCTGCACCAGACTAAACGCATAGTGTGACAGGTCGGTCCGGTTGCGTTGGAAACGGATGCGTTTTCACCGCATCCGTTCAAAACGCATAATGTGGCATCGGCCTTAGTCATTACTGTTTTCATTACCTATTGTTCGAAATAGAGATAAGCGGATTAAAATATTTCAATAGGGTCGACCGGGCCTGCTAATAACTCGGGTGGTTACTAATTTACGACCTTCTTACATTTCTAGCTTTTAAGTAAAATGTCTGATCGCAAGTGCAACGTTACCTGTTACAAAATATTTTAGATTGACCGCTTTTACAACGAAAATTACCTTCACCGCATATGCAACGACCGCATCTGGACCTATTTCCTTACGGTGACACACGCGCGAAAAAGGTCGTCGAGCCATAAGTTCGCGTACTTACTCGCGTGTCTGTTTATGGCCTTTATGGCCTTTCTCGAATGTGTGTTCTCAAATGTGTTTTTAAATTATTTGTCCGTGTAAACTGTTTCAAACAAATATCACACTTATAAGGCTTTTCTCCAGTGTGAGTCATCATGTGTGATTTCAAATGACCGGTTTGAGTAAACTGTTTGAGACAAATGTCACACCTATAGGGCTTTTCTCCAGTGTGGGTCATCATGTGTGATTTCAAACTAGTGGCATGAGTAAACTGCTTAAGACAAATCTCGCACTTGTAAGGCCTTTCTCCAGTGTGGGTTATCAAATGTTTTTTCAAGCCATTTGCCTCAGTAAACTGCTTCAAACAAATTTCACATTTATGAGGATTTACTCCGATGTGAGCCATCATATGTGATTTCAAATGATTGGTTTTAGTAAACCGCTTTAAACAAATATCACACTTATAAGGCTTTTCTCCAGTGTGAGTCATCATATGTGATTTCAAATGATTGGTTTTAGTAAACTGCTTAAAACAAATTTCACATTTGTGAGCATGTACTCCGGTGTGAGCCATCATGTGTGATTTCAAACTACTGGCTTTAGTAAACTGCTTAAGACAAATCTCGCACTTGTAAGGCTTTTCTCCAGGGTGAGTCATCATATGTGATTTCAAATGACCGGCTTGAGTAAACTGTTTACAACAAATATCACATTTGTAAGGCTTTTCTCCAGTGTGAGTCATCATATGTGATTTCAAATGACCGGCTTGAGTAAACTGCTTACAACAAATATCACACTTGTAAGGCCTTTCTCCAGTGTGAGTCACCATATGTGATTTCAGAGCACTGGGTGCAGTAAACTGTTTCAAACAAGTATCACACTTATAAGGCTTTTCTGCAGTGCGAGTCACCATATGTGATTTTAGGGTACAAGTTGCAGTAAATGGCGTTAAACAAATTGCACATGTGTAAGGTCCATTTCCAGCTTGAACTGTCATATTTTTACTTAATGTTCTTTCTTCAATGTATCTACCCAAATCTTCTTCTTCATGAGATGACTGTTCAGGTGTTTTCATCATCTTTATTATGTTCTTATTGCCTGAACAACCTAAAATATAAATCAAATGTACACATTTTAGTATAAAGATAAATTTATGCAGAAACTATAGGTATTATATTCGCGGTATGCAAGTACTTGGAAGGGAGAAATATTGCAACTATCTTAAATAATTCATATTGTCAATTGAAATTGTCAAATTGACGTATATTTCATACCTTCTGTCATTGAAGCAGAAAAATTATATATTGCTCCACAATATTGATATGATATGCAATTATTACATAAGGTAACTTTAATTAATTGTATTTTGCTTGCAGTACTGCACTTTAATAACCAATTTTATTTACTACATACAATTGTTTACGTTTGCATAACATAACCTGAATCTTATTTTTTCTTCTAATTATTTTTTTGGACTATGGCCTTGACAATTATCCAGCAACCAGGACTAATATAATTGGCCAATATAATTAAAAGTGCGAATAAAAGTACAGAGCGTAGAAATAGAGGTCGCTTTGCCAAACTTGCACGGTCCCAATAGATAAATAGATAGATAGATACGTTTATTGACAATTTTAATAGTAAACACTACATGTCATGTCACAATATAAATAAGTCACTTTTGTATACATATTAAATAACTAAGAAATAATTAAGAAATAATACAAGAACGCATAATATAACGTGAAAAATAGAAATATAAAAATCTAAAAAAAATCAGTTTGGTGTAATATAGTTTTCATAAAAACGACCACACTAGGAGCTCAAACAAACAAATTCCTGTATACTATAGAAACAGTGTTCCAGCAGGAAGTGTTTTGCTAATTTATAAAATTGTTTAGAATTCATTGCCTTAATATCAATATTTTTGTTTAGGTTTAAAAAACAATTATACAGATTATAATCTATTGTATTAAGTTGTGTAACACAGAATCTAGAATATGGTATAATTATATGACTTTTGTTTCTTGTATTATACTGATGTTGATCAGCATGTATTTTTAGATCTTGTATATTATTATGAACAGTTAAAAAAGTTTCCAATATATATATATATATATATATATATATATATATATATATATATATATATATATATATATATATATATATATATTGAAGGTAAAGGAAGAATGCCATACTTTTTAAACAAGGGTTTACAGCTGGCGCGATATTCCGCTGAGTCAATAATTCGGATTGCTGCTTTTTGAAAAGTGAAAACTTTATATGCAAAGGACGAGTTTCCCCAAAGAAGTATGCAATATGTCAGGATACTATGAACCATTCCAAAATAAACTGACCTAAGAATATCTCGACTCACAGAAGTAGCCAACCTGCGCATAGCAAAAATCTGTGAGGCGAGCTTCTTACACAGTTTTTCAATATGGTGCGACCAGTTCAACCTTGTATCCATAGTAACACCTAGTAACTTTACTGGTTCAGATGGTTTAACCCATCTATCAGAACTAAATACTATGATCTGGGTTTTCTGCTCGTTTAACTTAAGTTTGTTACAGTTAAACCAGGATTTAGATTTTTCTAATATTTCCTGACTGTAATCATTTTACCTCTACATAATAAGGTTGTGTTATCTGCAAAAAGAACACAGTTAGTGTTATCCAAGGCACTTGGTAAATCATTTATATACATCAAGAATAGCAGAGGTCCCAAAACTGATCCTTGTGGTACTCTAGTTGAAACTGGTAAAGGATTAGATTCTTGATTATTAAATGCAACTATCTGTGTTCTGTAAGATATGATTTTAAAAGGTCGTGTATGGTACCCCTTATTCCATAGTACTCCAATTTTATCAATAGTGTTTGAATATCCACACAATCAAAAGCTTTTGTAAGGTCACACATTAAACCTTTAGTAGGTTCACCTGCATCAAGACCGTGAACAATATGTTCTATTACTTCTAATAAAGCTTTAGTTGTTGAGTATTTTTTTCTAAAACCAAATTGAGAGCTAGATATAATTTATTTGTTATCCAAATAATTTGCTATACGATCTTTAATTAAGATTTCAAAAATTTTACTTATTGTTGGTACTATGGTAATAGATCTGTAATTGTCTGGAGCATTTTTATTTCCTTTTTTATGAAGTGGAATTACTTTTGATATTTTTAATACATCAGGCCAGTAACCCTCGTTAATACATTTGTTAAATATTATTGTGAGTGGTTCAATAATTGTATCTAGCGATATAAAACAAGAATATAGCTATATAAAACAAGAATAAAACTCGACAAAAGTGTAGAAGAAATAAATGTAATAAACAAACTAAATCATTAAAGCAAACTTCCAGTTTGTGGTTATTTAGATTTGAGCCTCGGTTTTTTAAAATAATCAATATTTGGTACGAAACTTTTCGCGTCTGCAAAAATCTGCACAACTTTTATTAAACATTTTTTTATTGAAGTGAAGGAAAATGTAAATAATGAAGAGAAAAAAATTGATTTAATACCTTTATTGAAATCTTATACTGAATATGAGAGAAGCAGCAAATTGTTTAGAACAAATTTCACAATTATAAA
The DNA here is from genome assembly GCF_917563875.1 of Diabrotica virgifera virgifera. NCBI lineage: Eukaryota > Metazoa > Arthropoda > Insecta > Coleoptera > Chrysomelidae > Diabrotica > Diabrotica virgifera. Next base: position 224,491,750 of record NC_065448.1, on the reverse strand, counting down.
GGCTATTTACTATTTTTGTTGGGAATAAGTCACAATTTTACTTTAAAATTAAGTTAATTTGACGTTTCGATTTCCACTTCTGAGATAGTTCTCAAAGCAATAATAAAATTTATTATTTTAAATTTGATTTAATTATATTAAACAAACACACCCACATGTGTCTTTTCAAACGTGATTTCAAATTTACGTAAATTGATTAAAAGAAGTGCAATCACACTTGTGAGGCTTTTTTCCCAGTGTGTTCTCAAATTTCTTGCACCAAGAAGGCCTGGCGCAAATTGAACCCAACCGAGACACAACCTGCGCCGGCGGGACGGGCGACCTGTGTATTTATTTTTCTAGCGGAGCGCATATTAAACCCAACCGCTGGCTGTCACAAGTAGAAGTAGAGACGAGCACAATCAGTGCGGACTTGTTACTGTTACTTTTGATACCGGTTCTCAGCTGTACTGAGTAGGTACCTACAAATACTGATTGCAAAATAGTGATGTATTTGATCCTTGTACTAAATTGAGTAGGCAACTTTAAATCGGTATTTCCGTACTTGTAACGTTTTAAAAGACGGCGGATCCAGGAACCTTGCAAGGTGGGGGCAATGAAATAAAATTTTTCTCGTGACTGGCGTAAACAGGATTCTTTTTCGGGATGGGCTGTTATTTTCTTATTCTTCATGTACCATGTCCTTTCAGAACGTTGGTTACCATCATAGGTATCTTAATTTTATTTATTGCCACCCCAAATCAACAATGCGACGTTCTTCTTCGTCCTGGACTGCGTTTTCCTGCTATTGTCACTTGAATATTTTGTAGCAACCTATATTTGGGACATCCCATTAAATGTCAGAAATAATCCAGCTATCTCTTCTTGATGCTTTTTATAATCGCAGTAGTCTTGCTGAGACATTCTAGTATTGTGGAGTTTGGAATCTTCTCCATCCAATAAACTCTTAAAATTCTTCTATTGCACCACATTTCGAGAGCCTCAAGGCGATTTAGATCGATTTTATTCACAGTAAAAGACTCGACACCATACAGTAAGACCGAGAACACATAGCAGCGAAGTAGTCGGATCCTTAATACCAATTTTAGGTCTCTGTTACATAATACTTTGAACATCCTTCTAAAAGCGGTTCTTATTCGGGGTGTTTTATTAAATGATCAAATTACCATAACATAGCACCGGCAATCACTATTTTAATATAACTATAAACAGATAACAGATTGTTAATAATAACAATAAACAAATTTATTGTGGGACTTTTTCATTTATTACGTTTCAAAGACTTTTAATAATTTTCGATTCCAAGGAATTCTGCCATATTTATGTTTCAGTTATTCAGTTATCAACAGGGCACAAAATTCACTATTTATGTTCAATCGTAACCTCTTTCTTAAAAACAGTGTCAGTATCATACCAGGTGAGGTCTGAAGGAGGGGGCAATTGATTCCATTGACCCCCTTTGGATCCGCGCCTGGTTTTAAATACCTAACACCTCCCTAGTACTCATAGCGGCATGACTTTCGCAAACATTGAATTTGATCATAAGCGGGCGCATAAAAACCTATCTTACACTGAGTATTTTATTCTGCACATAATACATATTTAAAATAAAATCAGAGTTATTTAATAATCCCTCCGCTACTGATCCTCATAAAATAACATTATCTACATATTTTGATTTTAAGCATAAACAAAAATGTAATATGGCGACAAGTTGAATTTGAAGGTAATACGATCTTCACAGATAATCACTCACGGTTTTAAGTAACATGAATCATTTTTTAATGATAATCTGTAGATTTAACGACGTTCTACACCTTCGTTGCGGGGTATGCCTCTCAGAGGAAAGGGGGGAAACTTATATGCAAGCGAAAGTTGGTAACAATGCATTTATAGCAGAATACTCAAATCATATGTTTCAGTATTGAATACTTTATAAAAATAAATTATAATAAATTACGGAATTAATTATAATAAAAAAATTAAAAATAAATGGTACGGTAAACAATCCTCATTTTTTAATATGTTATTCCTTACAAAAAAACCTTTAATTTAAGCACAAATAATTAAAAATCGTAAATTTGGGTCAAAAGTTATTAACTTTTTAAGAATTCCCATAAGAGCCCATGTTAAAACGTAACTTTGACCCTTAATAATAATTAAACGGCACGGTAAAACAATTTTTTAAAAATAAAGTCTTAGTTTTTTGAAGTAAACTATAACATACTAAAATTTCATGCAAATCTTTAATTCTTTGCCGAAGGTGTAGAACGTCGTTAAGAAATTATACATTTCTATGCCTATAGAAAGGGGATATTTCTAATAAAAAATAAAATAATAGTTATTTATGTACCAAGTCGGTAAAGTCACTCTTTATCGAACGAGTCTGATATCACGAGCAGAGGGAGCGAAGCGAGCGAGGCGAGTAACAGAGGAGTTCGATAAAGAGTCTTTACTGACGTGGTGCATACACAATTTTATCGCCAATCATAAAAAACATTAACACTTACGCTCGGTTTCATAATCAGTTAATGTGGACTTTAAATTTTAAGTTGGTACCTTTATCAATGCATTTCATATGGGTAAATGTCAACGTTGAAGTGAACTTTAGTTAATGTTCACTTTAAGTTTATTATGAAACCGGGCGTAAGTACTTAACCCTTACTTAATTACATCCTTCTAATGAAAAAGGAGTGTGTGTACTTTGTACGCACGTAAGAAGTTATACTTCTATTATTATGATTCAACGAAATAAATATATTTTAAACAGTTTAATCGTATGTTTATTTAAATATTTAACTAATTTTTATACTTAAAATAAAATACCAAAATTTAAAAATACGGTTAGTAATGTATTATGTCATTGTTTATGAAGTGTAGCCTCCCGCAGCGCAGTTGCTTTTCCCTTGATGGATAGTACAAAATCTAAATATATTTGCTAACAAATTATCAGTAAATATATATTACCGTCCTACATATAATCGAATTAACAAAAACATCATTTCATACTATATGTATTAGCATTAATACAAAACTTAAAAGATTTAAGAATTTTTTTAAACTTTAGACGAAGTAAAAATTTCGTATGACAGTAATGACAATGACAGTGACAGTGACAGAATGCTTTGTCATGATGGCCGATTCCGATGTTTAATCGATAGTTGTTATCAATATTGTTTCTAAATCTGTAAAGTTTTGATTTATGTTTTATGAATATAATTGGAAAATACTACAGAGTTTCACTTTCCGACATAAATTTAATTAATAATAACGTAAATTTTATACAATATTTCTAATAAGTAAAGTAAATCAATTTTAAGTTCACTCAAATAAATAATCGATTACTGCCATCGACCACTTACATTCAATCTCAGTTAATTTGATTAATCGCGGCAGGTAAAGTAAAATTCTTCATTCAGTACAATAAAGTGTTACTTTACTGCCGCAAATGGCGGAAAATGAGTACAATAATGAATGACTTTAGTGACGGTTGGCGATAAAATTTATTTTTTAATAATGTGTTCTTGTAAAGGTATATGGATTATTAATTTGGTATCGCCGCTTATCTAGTCTACTAGTAATAAAGTTATCAGCATTTAATGACAGTGTTTACTCGGGATTTTGAATATACTATTTTCATTTATCACAATAAATTACTTAAGGTACCATCCGTATTCATTTCATTTCCTATTTTCTCCCATACTTTGTCTTTTAATTTCGTCCTCATATAGTCCTCGTGGCTGGTATTATACCCAGGAGGGATGATCCCAAATGAGTTAAATTAGTTTCTATATGCCCATCTCGCAAACAAAAACACGTAAAAATAAACAACTGGCAGTGAGTCACGCATGCCACGGGCCACGAAAACTGTACGCCGATGAAAAACGTTTCCAAGTGAAACCTGCGAGAGCATCCAATGATCGTAGGGTGGGTTCAATTTGCGGTATCTCGTTTACAAGCGTGTTTCACAAAACTTTCCACTCATTTCGTCGACGTTGGTTATGTCTGGCTAAGGTTTAATTTGCGCCACAAAATTTCACATTCGCGAGGCTTTTTCCAGTGTGAGTCATCATGTGTGACTTCAAATTACTGGATTGAGTAAACTGCTTCAAACAAATATCACACTTATAAGGCTTCTCTCCAGTGTGAGTCATCATGTGTGATTTCAAACTAATGGCGTGAGTAAACTGCTTAAGACAAATCTCGCAGTTGTAAGGCTTTTCTCCAGTGTGGGTCATCATGTGTGATTTCAAATTACTGGCTTGAGTAAACCGTTTAAAACAAATATCACATTTGTACAGGGTTTCTCCTGTGTGAGTCATCATATGTGATTTCAAATTACCAGCCTGAGTAAACTGCTTAGAACAAATGTTGCACTTGTAAGACTTTTCTCCAATGTGAGTCACCATATGCGATTTCAAAAGACCAGCCTGAGTAGACTGCTTAAAACAAATTTTGCACTTGGGATTTTCTCCAGTGTGAGTCATCATGTGCGACTTAAAATTACTGGATTGAGTAAACTGCTTCAAACAAATATCACACTTATAAGGCTTCTCTCCAGTGTGAGTCATCATGTGTGATTTCAAACTACTGGCGTGAGTAAACTGCTTAAGACAAATCTCGCAGTTGTAAGGCTTTTCTCCAGTGTGAGTCACCATATGTGATTTCAAATGACCAGCCTGAGTTAATTGCTTAGAACAAATTTTGCACTTGTAAGGCTTTTCTCCAGTGTGAGTGATGTGATTTCAAATGACCAGCCTGAGTAAACTGCTTAAAACAAATTTTGCACTTGTAAGGCTTTTCTGCAGTGTGAGTCATCATATGTGATTTCAAATTATTTGTTTTAGCAAACCGCTTAAAACAAATTTTGCACTTGCAAGGCTTTTCTCCAGTGTGAGTCATGTGATTTCAAATGACCAGCCTGAGTAAACTGCTTAAAACAAATTTTGCACTTGTAAGGCTTTTCTCCAGTGTGAGTCACCATATGTGATTTCAGAGCACTTTGTGCAGTAAACTGTTTCAAGTCTTGGTAAGATAGAATAAGGTTTGAACTTGAATTTAGGTAACTCGCAATTTAAAAAATTATATTTTATACTTATGTTTTTGAGCCTTGAAAATCGTAGTTTTTCGTTCTTTTTTCAGTTTTAAATTGTTTATAAATAGAAAACGATCAACTTAAGAGAAAAATTACAAAAGATCTTTTTTGTTTAGAATGACCTAAAAATCTGAAATATCTGCCGGGTCGAATTTTTTTTTAATTTATAAAAAAATGTCATTTTTTAATTATTAATTAATTATAGTTAGACAAGATTAGATCGGGCAATCCTTGTTTTTTGTAATTGTTCACATGCTAAATTGTATATCCAATATTTTTTATCCATTTAAACAGATCGGTGCAAATCGACCTTATATCGTGTCTTAGACTATAACAAAAGTGTAGAAGAAATAAATCATTAAAGCAGACCAGTTTTTGGTTACTTAGATTTAAGCCTCCGTTTTTTTAAATTTCCAATATTTGGTACCCCAAAATTTTCGTAACATAAATCTGCACATTTTTCTTATAATGCAATAAAAACCTGGGCTACTGTTCTTAATAACATCTTTTATTGGGGCGAAGGAAAATGTAACTAAAGAGGAAAAAGCAAACATTTTGATTTAATATCTTTAATGACATTTTATATTTAGTATGTGATAAACAGCAAATTTTTTATAACAAATTTCACCCTTATAAAAGGCTATTTACTATTTTTGTGTTTATGAGCCGCAATTTTACTTTAAAAAAGTTTACTCTAAAAAATTAAGTTTATCGTTCTCAAAAATAAAAAACTTTAATAAATTAAACAGTCGCGTAACCAGGGAGGGGTTTTGGGGGTTGTAACCCCCCCATTGGTATGTACTTTGAGCTCTATACGCCTAACACCATTACTATTCCATACCCCCTAGAGACCCTCCAGTAGTTGTAACCCCCCTCCCACCTTAGGATCACGCTGGTTACACAGTTGAAATTAAACAAATTTTAATTTTCTTGCTTGGTAAAAAATTTCTTCTAATAATTTAATTTTACCTGACCCATTCATATTGACAAGACAATTCAGACATAATATTTTACATTTTAAATTAGATGATTTTAAAATATTGCCAATATTTTTTGAACTATGTTTCCAACAACTTTATTGGAAGAATCTCCCTCAGAAAAATCATACCATATGATTCGTCTTTAAAAAGATAACCATATGCAATGATGACAGTAAAATACTCTCGTAAGTGATCCCATAGTAAATCATGAGGAAAAAACCTTCCTTAGTACTAAGTATTTGGTCTTACATTTATTTTACTCGCAAAATTAATCAAATATAGGCAATATCACTTTAAAATAATCTACTTTAAAATGTATAAAATATGTAAAAAAACTAGAATACAAAGATCGCAATGGGCCGGACATGTGATAAGAATGGGAGAGGATAGGCTACCAAAACGAACACTGAATGCTAGAATGCAAGGAAAGAGACCGGTTAGAAAGCCAAGAAGGCGTTTAGAAGACACAGTAAACAGCGACGCACAAGCGCCTTTAGGAGTCCGTGTATGGAGAAGAGCATCCATACACAAGCAAGGGTGGAGGCAAAAAATAAAGGAGGCCAAGGCTCAATTTGGGCTGTAGTGCCGTAGAAGATGTAAAAAAACAAAAACGATAAAATCTTTTATAAAAGGTATATTTGTTAAAATCCCTAAAAAGGGCTACATCACAGAACTAGTTTTCGATCGGATGACCGATCATCATCAGTGCTTATCTAAAATGTGTATAACCTGATAAGATAATGCAAAGTTTTTAAAATTTTGACTACGGTTTTAAAAAGTTATAGGTTATACTCACGTGAATCTAACATACTAACCACCAAAATACAAAAATATGTGGGTAAAAACCCTTTACAATTAACCCTTCATGGGAACATAGATGAATAATGTGAACTTAAACATGGATGTCTAAAATATCCAATGTATTATGCTCTAGGTACCATTGAGCTCGAAATTGACTTGTTTCACATGATGACTATTGGCGAGGAACCGCAAAGTGGGCGACGCCTGGTGGCAAATTTGAAAAGCATCCACTCAAGGAAAACATTGACTTTGCCATTAACTTGTGTACATATTTGCGGTCAGTTTATGTTGTAATTAACAATAATTTCGACTTAAAAAAACTATTGCAGTGTTCCTCAGTATTCATTTCTATTATACTCTACGTAATGACCTAAATTAACCAATGCCAAATCACACATTTTGTTAATTTAACGTTTGTATTAAACGAAGTATTTTTTAATGTTTAAGCGACTGCAAAATTAAATAAATGAATAAAATGTAGTATATATTCTGTACATAGAATGTACATTGTTATGAGAAATATCCCGACCACTTCGTAATTTCCAGAACACAATTATTATAAAATAAATTCACCTACTTAGTTTCCAGTTTTTATTTAATTAAAAATTGTTATCTGTCGGTGTAAAATAAGCTGTAGTGCACCGATTAATTAAATTAAAAACAAAATTAGAAATCCTAAGATAGATTAATAATTTTTAGAACGCTGTGTGATTATCGGGGGCCAGATTTTTTTATGAAAAAAAGGTAAAAACAAATCAGTAGTTAGAATCAAATTTTAATGAATGCATACAGATTAAACATAATTTTGAGTCGTCTTTACGTTATAAGATGTCTTAGTTGCAAAACTTAGTGGTTACTTTGGCAAAACACTCCTGTAAATGATTTTAATTTAACGTTTTAGAACTGTGAATTCAAATGACAAAATGAATTGTTTTCCTAGCGTTGTCGTCCATCTTTGAAATTTTGAGCGCCCTCTGTTGGAATTTAATTTTGCGAATATGGTAGCAAGTGGCAGTGACAGCGAAAATTCCGAACGATGACATGACAGAAATGACAGTTCCACAAGAAGTAAAAAATTTCCCTGTTAGTTATGTAGAATATATCGATACATTTTTTGCAAAGTAACGTAAGTGACATTTACGATATTATTGTTTAGAAGGTCTGCCAAAGTGTAGTAAGCCTAGAATTGCTTTAAACCTTTTTTTAACTATTTTAAAAACGTATGTCCAGAATTGTTTTAATCATACCCACAAAAGAAACACATGAAAAGAAATAACATGCTTTTTATACAAAATCGTTTTTGGTGACTTACGTTATTATGCCAAAAATGTATCGATATTGTAAAGCTTGTTAAATTGAGAACAGTAACTGCAATCACTCCACTGCGATAAATAATCAATTAAAATGAAAATAAACTTGATGTTATAGTTAGAATGTTTTTAATGAGGGTGGTAGGCAAACCAGTTTACACATGAAATCGATATTGAACCCTCTTGTGATTACACCTGGGGTTAAGACAAGCAATTTTATGTTGATTTCAAGTTATCAAGTTTATGTAAGCACTGATGATGATCGGTCATCCTGTCGAAAACTAGTTCTGTGATGTAGACCTTTTTAGGGATTTTAACAAATATACTCTTTATAAAGGATTTTATCGTTTTTGTAATATATGGTATACAGCCAACTACAGAAAAACTTTTTCCTCGTGGATTTTTATAAAATATGTCTTAATTGTCAATATGAATAAGTGAGATAAAATTACATTAATAGAAGTTTTTTTTGAAAGCAAAAAATAATTTGTTTAATTTATTAATCTTTTGTTTTTGAGAACAATTTCGAACATGGTAATCAAAACGTCAAATAAACTTAATTTTAAGGTAAACTTGTTGCTTATTCCCAACAAAATAGTAAAGTACATTAAAATATCACAACAAAATAATTTAAGAATAATACTTATAAAGTTGTATCTGCAGTGTCTTTTCAAATGAATTGTTTGCGTAAATTTATTAAAAGAAATGTCACACTTCGCAAGAATTTTCCTCAGTGTATCTTATCAACTGTTTCATACATCTGTGAGGTTTTCTTTAGTATGAGTCGTCATATGTGATTTCAAATGACCGGTTTGACTAAACTGTTTGAGACAAATGTCACACGTATAGGCCTTTTCTCCAGTGTGTGTTCTCAAATGTGTTTTCAAATTAATTGCCTGAGCAAAGTGTTTCAAACAAATATCACACTTATAAGGCTTTTCTCCAGTGTGAGTCATCATATGTGATTTTAAATTATTGGTTTTAGTAAACGGCTTAAAACAAATATCACACTTGTACGGACTTTCTCCTGTGTGAGTCATCACATGTGATTTCAAATTACTAGATTGAGTAAACTGCTTAAAACAAATTTTGCACTTGTAAGGCTTTTCTCCAGTGTGTATTCTCGAGTGTCTTTTCAAAGCACTTGCCGCAGTAAACTGCTTCAAACAAATTTCACATCTGTGAAGATTTACTCCAGTGTGAGTCATGATATGTGATTTAAAATGACCGGCTTGAGTAAATGGCTTAAGACAAATCTCGCACTTGTAAGGGTTTTCTCCAGTGTGAGTCATCGTGTGTGACTTCAAAAGACCGGGTTGAGTAAACTGCTTAAAACAAATATCACACTTATAAGGCTTTTCTCCAGTGTGACTCATCATGTGTGATTTCAAACTACTGGCATAAGTAAACTGCTTAAGACAAATATCGCACTTGTAAGGTTTTTCTCCAGTGTGAGTCATCATGTGTGATTTCAAAGGAACGGCTTGAGTAAACTGCTTAAAACAAATATCACACTCATAAGGCTTTTCTCCAGTGTGAGTCATCATATGTAGTTTCAAATGATTGGCGTGAGTAAACTGCTTAAAACAAATCTCGCACTTGTAAGGCTTTAGTCCAGTGTGTGTTATCACATGTCTTCTCAAATTACTTGCATCATTAAACTGCTTTAAACAAATATCACACTTGTAAGGCTTTTCTCCTGTGTGAGTCACCATATGTGATTTCAGACCACTTGGTGCAGTAAACTGTTTCAAACAAGTATCACACTTATAAGGCTTTTCTCCAGTGTGAGTCACCATATGTAATTTCAGAGTACATGCTGCTGTAAATTGTTTTAAACAAATTGCACATGTGTAAGGTGCTGTTCCAGTTTGAACGTTTATGTTTTTACTTAATGTTCTTTCTTCAATGTATCTACCCAAATCTTCTTCAGGTGTTTTCATCATTTTTATTCTGTTCTTACTGCCTGAACAACCTAAAATATAAACCAAATGTACACATTTTGGTATACAAATTTATGCAGAAACTACACTAATCAAAAAAAGTATCGCATAATTTTTGAAACAGAAAAAACATCTTAAATATTTTTTTAATTAATACTAGGATGTCTATCGTCTCCTTTACGTGTCTACAAACCCATAATATTTCAAGTTGAAGCGTGCCTTTGCGAAAAAAAAAACAATAAAAAATCGTTGTTAAAGAAGAATATCTATTTTGTACAGTTGTGTTCGAGAATTTGATCTGTGCACTGTCTGCTTGAATTTTTAAAGAGGAAGTGCAGTCTTTCCAAAAAATGAGTAATATAACGTCAGAACAAGCAGTCCAAATTGTAGCTTTAATTTGAGATGGACGGTCGCAGAGATATCTATGGGAATCCACCAATCCAGTGTGTTAAGTGCTTTAAGAAGGTATAGAGAAGGTGTGGGATACACAAGAAGACCAGTTCCAAGACTTCCCAGGTGCACGAACCCAGCAGATGAACGCTATTTACATTTGAAGTCTTTGCGTACACATCATATTACAGCTTAACAACTGCAAAATGAGCTTTCCATAGCGAGTGGCTCGTAATAATTGGTTCGTAAAGTGCCAATTTGGTTATAAACAGATTAAGGGAATTTGGAATCAGAGTCAGAATGGCTGCTACTTCTCTACTTTTAACGAGTGCACACCGTATAACACGTTTAAGTTTTGCACCAGAACATGTCGATTGGAATATTAACGACTGGGCTAATATTCTTTTTATTGATGTGATCAAGATTTGCACTTTGTGGATCCGACAGTGCAAAGTGTCTGACGGATCCAAAAAGGATCTTGACTCATCAGTAGAAAGAATATTAGTCCAGTCCATAATATCACAAGTAAAAGGCCAAATAATTAAAGCCAATAGAATGGCCGGATGCCTAAACGACACAATTTGGAAAAAAAACACCTAAGAGTGGAAACAAAGGCCCGAATATAATCATTTATATTTTTACATTAATAGTTTTTATAATAATTTTTTCGTATCTAACCTCCAAATCTCTACCCATGTGCTTTGTTACGATAATCTTTTTACATAGTAACATGCACGTGGTAATCAAATAATTTAACTATGTAGTAATCATTGCTATTAATTTTGTTTTATTCCTTTGCCATTAATTTGCTACTTTTACGATTATTTGGCAAGGAAAGGTTTCAATATTTCTTGATGTCACTAATATATGGCTTGTCTTCTAGTTTTTGGGAATAAAAATCACTCTTCTCCCTTCGGGAACCTGAAGAATCATCCATCGCCGGCGATACAACCATGAGGACCATATATTGACCATCTAGACTGCAACGACCAACCAACGTCCGTAGGCCTAGTGGAATGCAACATTTAGGACCTCAGAGCCAGTCGCAGAAACAGCACTACCATTCGACATCAAGGAGTTACCATTGAACCAATACCAAAAGCCATAAGTATAATCCAAGAATTGTTAGTTTTTGGCAAGAATCTGAATATAAATTATGTTATTGAATTTAATAAATTATATTTTATTATATGTATCTTTATTGAGGAATAAACATGATTAGTTAAAATATTGTTTTGTTTGCTTCCAATCCAGATGTTCATTGCTCATATTTTTGATTAGGACAAAACGAAGACACAACTTGAACTTGGGAATCTGAGCTAGGCTAGGGTGAACTGAGTTGATTGAAATATTATTTTTCAATGGTATTTCGGTTATCTGGGGTAGTTTATTGTGACATGTGTTCTCAAATTCTTTGCATATAACTGTTTCACATCAGTGAGGCTTTTTCCAGTGTGAGTCATCAAATGGTCGGCTCGAGTAAGCTGCTTAAAACAGATTTCGCACTTGTAAGGCTTTTCTCCAATGTTTGTTGTCAAATGTATATTGACTTTCTAAACCGCATATATAAATTAATGGTCAATATATGGGAAAAGGAATACATGCCTGAAGAATGGAAGAACGGACTCTTTATACCAGTTTTTAACTCTATTAAATACAACATGTAATATCAGGACATTTATGAGGAATCGGCTAACCAGATACACAGAGAAAAACCTAGGACCGTATCAACAGAAATTCAGAAAAACAATAGATGCAATCCACGTATTGACGCAAACAATCGAAAAAAGTTACGACAATGGCATAGAATTGCACATATTGTTTATTGATTTCCTCCAACATGCTTTCGACAGTATCTATAGAAAACAGCTATTAAAAGAAATGAAAAATATGAATATACCTGCAAAATGAATAAGATTGACCAGAATTACAATGAAGGACCCAAGAGCAAAAGGTTAAAAAAGTGGATGGTGAAACAAAGAATATCAACATAGAAAATGGGGTAAGACAAGGTGATAGCCTATCGACAACTCTCTTTAATATAGTCTTGGAGGGAGTAATTAGAAACACAGGGCTAACAAAAAAGACAATAATCCAAAGCTTGACACAAATAATAGGACATGCAGATAACCTAGGATTGATAGCCCGTGGCAAGAGAAGTCTAGACTAGAAGATACACTGCTAACATCGACAACATAGGCAAAATTTGGGTGTTAATAATCAGAAAAAAAAATACTTAGTAAGTACGAGAAGTCAAGACCAAATAAATAGAATAAAAGAAATAAGAATAAATGATAATGTATACCAAAGGATTGACTGCTTTAAATACTTAGGAGTGATAGTAGATAGTCAAAACAAAAGAAGCATAGAGATAAATTAAAGAATTAAAGCAGGGGATAAGGCATTCTGCAAATACCACAAGCTAGTTAAAGATAAAAACCTGAGCAAGAAAAGAAAGAAATATATGTAGAGCGGCAATTAAACCAGTCATCACCTATGGAGCAGAAGCAATGTGCCTTACAAAAAAAGATGAAGAAAAACTGAGAATAATAGAAAGAAAAATTATGAGGAGGATACATGGTCCAATTAAGACAGATCAAGGAGAAATACGAATTCTGATGAATCACGAAATAAGCAATCTAATGTAAGGAGAAGACAGTGAAACAGAGGCTAAAATGGTTTGGCCACTTCCAAAGGAGATGATGCGGCTGTAAATAAGGCAATGATTTTTAATAGGGGCAACATGAGAGCCAACGGTCGAAAGCGGCCTCAGCACCTTAAGAAGAAGAAAAGAAGAGGAGCGGATGAACTAGTTAGGCAGATATCAAATTGGACGCTAGTAATAAACAGACCTAGAGAAAGACCGAAAATAAGATGGGAAGATCAACTGCGAGAGGACATATCCAATATTGAAATTACAGGCTGGGCAGAAAAAATACAGAATAGGAAAGAATGGAAACAGATTACAGGGAAAGCAAAAAAACACGAAAATCTATAAAGGATAATCAGCCCTGTGATGGATGACCGAAGTTATCTTTAACGTAAAGTTATCCTGTATTTAAGTTATAATCCTCGAATTGGTGTGATGTATCATATTTAACTTAACTATTTGCGTTATTTCTTGACAGTTCTTGGGTTACCTGATATATCAACCAACTTTCACTTCATAGCGCGACGTTAAACCTCAAGTTATGAAATAACTCTATAGGTAGTTATGTAAAGGATTGTAAGGTTAGGTTTATGTTTAATTTTTTTTTAGATAGAAATCAAGTGAATATTTAACGTAGAACGCTGCTTCAGGTTGTCCCAGGACCTCGTGCGGCATTTTATTAATTTAATAAATCAAATTTCATATCAAATATAAAGCAGCACAAAATTATCAAAAACATAGACCTAAGATAACAATTAAACACACGTAGGTAATATAATTAAAACAATAATAAAAATGAAAAAGAAAGCTAATAATTTAAAAATAGAAGGGTAATGCAATTTTAAAAATTATTGTTACGCGGTTGACTCTACTATTTTATTTATTTATATCTTTAGGCACTAAGTTTAATTTAAATAAAGGAAGACTTACTTTTATTATTTTATTTACATCACTTTTTGATTTTAATAATTACAAATAACACCAACTAACACATCTAATTTATTTACAACTCAAATTTATGATTTAATTAACTAAACATAATAATTCCGATACTTAATAAATACATTTCACTAAATCCGATTCGAATACAATTATATCACGCGTCACGGCTCGTTCATTGACTGACTGGCCTGTGCTCGAATTCCTGTTCTTAAATACTCTGACGGTCGTCTCGAATGCCGTGGAAGGTCTGGCCTGGCCTTTACTCGTAACGCCGAGAAGCATCGAGATTAATTAGGCCGGGTTGTGAGCAGCATTATAAATAATGTGACATTATACAAAAATCAAATCGACAGATAGAAGCTGAAATTTTTATTTATAAACATCCAAGGCCAAGGGTTTTAAGTACTTCTTTCTATCTACTTTTACGATTCACCACCGAATTGCGAACAGCTGTTCGGTTATTGGAGGCCGGTAGGTAGGTATACCAACTTCTCGTGATTCTCTTTCTCCTTCCAACTTGTACTGATTCTACATAAGGTTCTCTTTTTAGACAACTTAATATTTTCTTCCTCGTAATAACGTCGAAGAAATATATCCATAATGGTGGATGATCCTATGATCCATCACATGGAATTTACCTTTTACAGTTATGGAGATAGTTATATGTCGTAGTTATGTTAACTTTAACGCCAACTTAAAAATAACTTCGGTCATCCATCAAAGGGCTGAATGAAGAGGACTTATGCGGATCAATCCATCGCATCAAATGGATTAAAAGAGCTCACGAATCTGAGCGACCTATACTCTAGTAGAGTGACCGGTGTACATATATAAGGCTTTTATCGAGTGTGTGTTCTCAAATTTTTTGCATCAATAAACTGTTTCACACAAATTTCACATCTGTGAGGCTGTTTCCAGTGTGAGTCATCATGTGTGATTTCAAATGGTCGGCTCGAGTAAGCTGCTTAAAACAGATTTCGCACCTGTAAGGCTTTTCTCGAGTGTGTGTTCTCAAATGTGCTTTCAAATTACTTGCCTGAGTAAAGTGCTTCAAACAAATATAACACCTATAAGGCTTTTCTCCAGTGTGAGTCATCATATGTGATTTCAAATGACCGGCTTGAGTAAATTGCTTAAGACAAATCTCGCACTTGTAAGCGTTTTCTCCAGTGTGAGTCATCATGTGTGACCTCAAAGGACCGGCTTGAGTAAACTGCTTTAAACAAATTTCACACTTGTAAGGCTTATCTCCAGTGTGAGTCATCATATGTAATTTCAAATGACCAGCCTGACTAAACTGCTTAAAACAAATTTTGCACTTGTAAGGCTTTTCTCCAGTGTGAGTCATCATATGTGATTTCAGAGCACTTGCCGCAGTAAACTGCTTCAAACAAATTTCACATCTGTGAGGATTTACTCCAGTGTGAGTCATGATATGTGATTTAAAATGACCGGCTTGAGTAAATCGCTTAAGACAAATCTCGCACTTGTAAGGCTTCTCTCCAGTGTGAGTCATCATATGTGATTTCACAATATTGGCATGAGTAAACTGCTTAAAACAAATATCACACTTATAAGGCTTTTCTCCAGTGTGAGTCATTATATGTAATTTCAAATTACCGGCATGAGTAAACTGCTTAAGACAAATGTCACATTTGTAAGACTTTTCTCCAGTGTGAGTCATCATATGTGATTTCAAATAACTGGCTTCAGTAAACTGCTTAAGACAAATCTCGCACTTGTAAGGTTTTTCTTCAGTATGTATTCTCAAATGTCTTTTCAAAACACTTGGTGCAGTAAACTGTTTCAAACAAGTATCACACTTATAAGGCTTTTCTCCAGTGTGAGTCATTATATGTAATTTCAAATTACCGGCATGAGTAAACTGCTTAAGACAAATGTCACATTTGTAAGACTTTTCTCCAGTGTGAGTCATCATATGTGATTTCAAATAACTGGCTTCAGTAAACTGCTTAAGACAAATCTCGCACTTGTAAGGCTTTTCTCCAGTGTGTATTCTCAAATGTCTTTTCAAAACACTTGGTGCAGTAAACTGTTTCAAACAAGTATCACACTTATAAGGCCTTTCTCCAGTGTGAGTCATCATATGTGATTTCAGGGTACATGCTGCAGTAAATGGTGTTAAACAAATTGCACATGTGTATGGTCCATTTCCAGCTTGAACTTTCATATTTTTACTTAATGTTCTTTCTTCAATGTATCTACCCAAATCTTCTTCTTCATGAGATGAATGTTCAGGTGTTTTCATCATTTTTATTCTGGTGTTATTGCCTGAACAACCTAAAATATAAACCAAATGTACACATTTTGGTATACAGACAAATTTATGCAGAAACTACACTAATCATAAAAAGTATCGCATAATTTTTGAAACAGAAAAAAACCTTAAAATGTTGTTAAATTTTAACAGTGTTATAAGTCTATCGTCTCCTTTAGGTGTCTACAAACCCATAACATTTCAAGTTTAAGCGTGCTTTTGCCGAAAAAAAAAACAATAAAAAAAAACAATAAAAAAAAAACGTTTTTAAAGAAGAATATTTATTTTGTACAGTTGTGTTCGAGAATTTGATCTGTGCACTATGTCTGCTTGAGTTTTCAATGAAGAAGTGCGGTCTTTTACAAAAAATGAGTAATATAACGTCAGAACAAGCAGTCCAAATTGTAGCTTTAATTTGAGATGGACGGTCGCAGAGATATCTATGGGAATCCAAACAATCCAGTGTTTTAAGAAGGTATAGAGAAGGTGGAGGATACACAAGACCAGTTCCAGGACTTCCCAGGTTCACGAACCCAGCAGATGAACGCTATTTACATCTGAAGACTTTACGTACACATCATATTACAGCTAGACAAAGTGCCAATTTGGTTATAAACAGATTAAGGGAATTTGGAATCAGAGACAGAATGGCTTCTACTTCTCTATTGTTAACGAGTGCACACCGTATAACACTTTAAGTTTTGCACCAGAACATGTCGATTGGGATATTAACGAGTGGGCTGATATTCTTTTTATTGATGAGGTCAAGATTTGCACTTTGTGGATCCGACAGTGCAAAGTGTCTGTCGGATCCACGAAGGATCTTGACTTAGCAGTAAAAAGAATATTAGTTCAGTCGATAATATCACAGGTAAAAGGCCAAATAATTAAAGCCAGTAGAACGGCCGGATGCCTAAACGACACAATTTGGAAAAACAAACACCTAAGAGTGGAAACAAAGGCCCGAATATATTAATTTATATTTCTACATTAATAGTTTTTATAATAATTTTTTCGTACCTAACCTCCAACTCTCTACCCATGTGCTTTGTTACGATAATCTTTTTACCTAGTAACATGGACGTGATAATCTAATAATTTAACTAGTAATCACTGCTATTAATTTTGTTTTATTCCTTTGCCATTTGCTACTTTTACGATTATTTGGCAAGGAAAGGTTTCAATACATCTTGATGTCACTAATATATGGCCTAGTTTTTGGAAATAAAAATCACCCTTCTCCTTTCGGGAGCCTCAAGCATCCTCCATCGCCGGCGATACAACCATGAGGACCATATAATGGCCATCTAGACCGCAACGACCAACCAACATCCGTAGGCCTGGTGGAATGCAACATTTAGGATCCCAGTGCCAGTCGCAGAAACAGTACTACCATTCGACATAAAGGAGTTACCATCGAACTAATACCAAAAGCCTTAAGTATATTCCAAGAATTGTTAGTTTCTGGCAAGAATCTGAATATATATTATGTTATTGAATTTGATAAATCATATTTTATTATATCTTTATTGAGGAATATACATGACTAGTTAAAATACTGTTTTGTTTGCTTTCAATCTAGATGTTCATTGCTCATGTTTTTTATTAGGACAAGACGAACACAACTTGGGAATCTGAGCTAGGCTAGGGTGAATGATAACTATCATGGTTGATTGAAATATTATTTTTCAATGGTATTTCGGTTATCTGGGGCAGTTTATTGTGACGTGTGTTTTCAAATTCCTTGCATATAACTGTTTCATACAAATTTCACATCTGTGAGGCTTTTTCCAGTGTGAGTCATCATGTGTGATTTCAAATGTTCGGCTCGAGTAAGCTGCTTAAAACAGATTTCGCACTTGTAAGGCTTTTCTCCAGTGTGTATTCTCAAGTGTCTTTTCAAAGTACTTAACGCAGTAAACTGCTTCAAACAAATTTCACATCTGTGAAGATTTACTCCAGTGTGAGTCATGATATGTGATTTAAAATGACCGGCTTGAGTAAATTGCTTACGACAAATCTCGCACTTGTAAGGTTTTTCTCCAGTGTGAGTCATCATATGTAGTTCCAAATGACTGGCGTGAGTAATCTGCTTAAGACAAATCTCGCACTTGTAAGGCTTTTCTCCAGTGAGTCATTCTCCATGTGTGACTTCAAAGGACCGGCTTGAGTAAACTGCTTAAAACAAATATCACACTTATAAGAATTTTCTCCAGTATTAATCATCATGTGTGATTTTAAATGACTGGCTTGAATAAACTGCTTAAGACAAATATCACACTTATAAGGTTTTTCTCCAGTGTGAGTCATCATATGTAGTTCCAAATGACTGGCGTGAGTAATCTGCTTAAGACAAATCTCGCACTTGTAAGGGTTTTCTCCAGTGTGAGTCATCATATGTGATTTCAAATTATTGGTTTTAGTAAACTGCTTAAAACAAATATCACACTTGTACGGGTTTTCTCCTGTGTGAGTCATCACATGTGATTTCAAATTACTAGCTTGAGTAAATTGCTTAAAACAAATTTTGCACTTGTAAGGCTTTTCTCCAGTGTGAGTCACCATATGTGATTTCAGAGCACTTGGTGCACTAAACTGTTTTAAACAAGTATCACACTTATAAGGCTTTTCTCCAGTGTGACTCATCATGTGTAATTTTAAATGACCGGCTTGAATAAACTGCTTAAGACAAATATCACACTTATAAGGTTTTTCTCCAGTGTGAGTCATCCTGTGTGATTTCAAAGGACCGGCTTGAGTAAACTGCCTTAAACAAATATCACACTTATAAGGCTTTTCTCCAGTGTGAGTCATCACATGTGATTTCAGTGTACATGCTGCAGTAAATGGTGTTAAACAAATTGCACATGTGTAAGGTCCATTTCCAGCTTGAACTTTCATATTTTTACGTATTGTTTTTTCTTCAATGTATCTACCCAAATCTTCTTCATGAGATGAATGTTCAGGTATTTTCATCATTTTTATTCTGTTCTTATTGCCTGAACAACCTAAAATATAAACCAAATGTACACTACACGTTTCAGTATGCAGACAAAATGCAGAAACTACACTAAGCATCAAAATTAACGCACCACCTTAAAAATGGGACATTTTTGACGTTTCGTATTTCCTAAACCTGTTGTCCGATTTGAGTGATTTTTTTAGTATATTATAGCTTTGTTCTTCAAGAACATCGATGTAATAATATTATTGCTAAAGAGATAAGTGTCATTGTATACCGGGTGTAACAATGATAGTGTGTTATTTCCTCAAAGTTTGGAACTGGAACACCCTGTGGAATATTGTAGCGTATATAAAATATTGAAATTAAAACTAAACTGTAGCCTTCTTAACATTTTGCTTTTTGATTCATTCGATTATGTTGGATGATAAAAAAGTTAGGTACTTTAACAAACAGCAATGTTATTCATCAATACAGGGTGTTTCTAAATAAGTGCGACAAACTTTAAGGGGTAATTCTGCATGAAAAAATAATGACCGTTTGCTTTATACATATGTCCGCAAATGCTTTGTTTCCGAGATACGGGATGTTGAATTTTTTCTTACAAACTGACGATTTGTTTATTGCTCTAAAACTGGTTGAGATCTGCAAATGAAATTTGGTAGGTTTTAAGGAGTAGTTACTGAGCATTTTTTGATATACAATTAAGAATCGTATATTCACTTCACAATCGTATATTTAGATACATTCCGTATGCACGCCAATGGTGAATATAAAACTCTTGATGGTATGTCAAAAAAATGCACAATAAGTACCCCTTAAAACCCACCAAATTTAATTTGTATATCTCAACCGGTTTTAGAACAAGAAATAAATCGTCAGTTTGTAAGAAAAAATTCAACATGCCGTATCTCGGAAACAAAGCATACATGTGCGGACATATGATTATAAAGCAAACGGTCATTATTTGTTCATGCAGAATTACCCCTTAAAGTTTGTCGCACTTATTTAGAAACACCCTGTATTGATGAATAACATGGCTAGTTGTTAAAGTACCTAACTTTTTTTTATTATCCCACATAAGCGAATGAATCAAAAAGCAAAATGTTAAAGAAGCATAAGGGTACAGTTCAGTTTTAATTTCAATATTTTATATACGCTAGAATCTAGAATATTCCACAGGGTGTTCTAAACTTTGAGGAAAAAACACACTATCATTGTTACACCCGGTATACAATGATACTTACCTGTTTAGCAACAATATTATTCCATCGATATTCTTGAAAAATAAAGCTATAATGTACTAAAAAAATCACTAAAATCGGATAACAGGTTTAGGAAATACAAGCCATCAAAAATGTCCCATTTTTAAGGTGGTGCGTTAATTTTGATGCTTAGTGTATAACAAAAAGAATAAAAAGTAAAAAAAGTGTAGAAGAAATAAATGAAGACATTAGTGGAAGAAGGAGGTATATGACATTCTCTAAAATTTTGAGTTTCCTACTGAATGAAGGTGATATGTGACTGCTCTATTATATGAAACTTACACTGTACCTCTAAAAAGCTTAATGACATTGTTATTAATCTTTTTAGAGCATTAGAGTTTAATAATGTTATTACTAAGCTTTATAGAGGTACAGTGTAAGTTTCATATGATGGAGAAGTCACAGATTACCTTCATTCAATAGGAAACTTAGGGCGAAACCAGACGGACCACTCTGCAGCGCTACTCTGTGGATCCACAAAGCAGCTTCCGATGAACCTTGTTTGTTTATTTATGTCCAATAGTGGGGTCCCATCCTAGGCCAGAAAAGGTTTTATTGTTTGTTGTTGAAAACAAAACGATAAGATATCAGTTAAAAGGGGGTTGCAGGCTAACATGTTTAGATATTATTCAATGTCATCATCTCCTTAAGGGCCTCTTTCACTCAGTTGTCAGGTTGTATCAAACTATTTTACTCCTGTAGGATACCAGATGTACTGGTTGATTTTTTATGTGCTTCTTTCTGTGATACAGCTGTTTTCTCTGGCTCTTCTTAATTCCATTTATGGAGTTTATTGGTATTTTTTCAAAAGCGTTGAATTTTTATAAAATATTTAAAACTATGGACATTACAAACACTGATTTTGACGAGCACACTTTTTAAAAAATATTAGCCGCCAAGTTTTTAATCGTTTGAACGAAATTACTATTTTTTTCACCCATTACATTAAACGCCGCACCCTTCCAAACGATTTACTTCGCAGCGTAGTCGCCGGCGCTAGAAAATCGCCTGTTTCAGCAGAGTCCACAGAGTAGCGCTGCAGAGTGGCCCGTCTGGTTTCGCCCTTAAAATTTTAAAGAATGTCACATACCTCCTTCTTCCACTTAGGTCTTCAAATGTTTCCAGTTTATAGTTATTTACACTACACCAAGAAATTAACGCACCACCTTCAAAATGGGTCATTTTTGATGTCTTAAATTTCCTAAACCTGTTGTCCGATTTAAGTGATTTTTGAAGATATTCTTCTTTAGGCGCGATTCGATTGAGGGTAAAATTGTACATAAATCTGCGCGCCTGCGCACACAGACAGTATGTAGTTCCTTGCTACTCTTTCAAGATAGGTATTTATGTATCTGTATCCGTGCAAATAAGTCATTAAAAGAATATATTAGTGTTTTTAGTAAATGTATTATTTATTATAATTCTTGTGTTTTTGGATTTGTGTTTCTCCGTAGTAAAATAATAACATATTATGTAGGCATAACATTTTATGTGTTGTGTAATTATATCCGAAACTTACATGTCAATTAGAAGCACCTCGCTAGTGTAGTTGGAAAGGCGTTAGCTCCGTGATTGGAATGACGCGGGATCGAATCCTGGGCGGTTCATACTTTTTTTTATTTTTGGTTGTTTTAATAAAATTTTTTTGAAAGTGGTAGATAAGAAAGTTAGTTTAATTTTTAAATAAAATACAAATAACCTGTTAAGTATATTTACTTCGTTGAAATTACCTATATAATAGAAGAATATCTTCTTACGTGCGTACAAAGTACACACACATTCTTTTTTTTAGTATGTATTATTCTTTAATAATATAACTGTATTAAAATTGTTGTTGGACAGGTAAATTATCATTGTATACCGGGTGTACCAATCAAACTGTGTTTCACCTTTTCTCAAAGTTCAGCACACCCTGTGGAATATTGTAGCATTTATAAAATACTGAAATTAAAACCCAACCATAGACCCAGATTCTCTAAACATTCTGTTTTTTGAAGTTATAATACCTCTTTAGGCGCGATTGAGGGTGAAATTTTATAAATCTGCGCGCATGCGCACACAGACAGTATGGAGTTCGTTACTAAATGTTTTAATTTATGTATGTATCAGTCCAGAAAAGGTGTGGACAGTGGAAAGGATATATTAGTGTTTTTAAATATATTTTTCTATATAAACGTGTTAAAAATGTAAATTATAGCACTCCATAGGAGCGTTAAAAATGCTACTTTAAAGCACCAGTGCTTTAAAAAATTTAAGGCACTGCAGTTAAAAGTGAATTGTCAAATTGTGAAACGTCAAAATATTTATATTTCATTTATTAACATTAATATTAATAATACAACTTGGGCAATTTGAAAAAGGTGGTTTAAAAGGTTTTTTAAAATTTAATTTAAAGTGTATTATTGCATTTTTAACACGTTTGTAGAAAAAAACTATTAAAATTTGTTAGAATATACAAAAATAAAAGTAGATGTTATTCTATAGTTGTTACGATTTACGTATTGACAGTATAGGCAGTTTAGATGTAATGCCAAGAAAAATATAAAAAAATGGAATGAATTCTAAATAATTTAACTTCATGCAATGTAGATCCCTGGTTTAAACTTCTGAGCCCTAGCAATGGAACTGTTGAGCAAATAACCTACACTGAGTACACTAATATAATATACTCAAAAAAGATAAGGCCACTGGTATGGATAGGTATCTTATTCGATGTTAAAAAACATACCCACAATAGCAGAATCCCATTTGATAAAAATTTTCAATAATATATTAAAAACAAGTAAGATACCATGGCAGTGGAAACAAACACTAATATTACCTTTCCTAAAACCTACTAAATGTCCAAACAGTCCAGAAAGTTACCGACCAATCGCCTTAACGTCATGTGTAGGTAAAATTCTAGAAAACATAATTAAAAATAGAATAGAATGGTTCGTAGAGCATAATAGTATTTTACCCAGCTATCAGCTGGGCTTTCGCAAAGAAAGTGGATGTAGTAATGCGCATGTAGCGCTTTCCCACATAGTACTTAATGCTTTTACTGAGAGAAAAGCGGTTTTAATCGTCTTCCTTGATCTAAAAGCTGCTTATGATAATATAGATATCTACCTTTTATATAGAAAAATGGCGGATTTAAAAATACCATATATATATATATATATATATATATATATATATATATATATATATATATATATATATATATATATATATATATATATATATAATAACCTAATTTTTGAATTCTTAAATAACAGAAATATTTATATCCGAGATAGGGAATACCAAATAATTGGGACCCAACATCACTGATAAAGGGCTGTCTCAGGGATCGCCCCTGAGCCCACTACTATTCAACATATATACCAAAGCGCTACATGATATTATTCCATCTAATTTCAGGCTAATTCAATATGCAGATGATCTAGCCCTCATAACAGTTGGTGAAGATATAAATAATCTTATAAGATGAACTAATATGTCTTACTCACATAACTCAATGGTTAACAGAAAATAAACTACCCTTGTCCCATGGTAAATCCTCTGATGTAATCTTTAACAAAAAGAAAAACATCACCAATAATATTCCGTTAAAAATAGAGGGAGAGATAATTCCTATTAGAGAATCAATTAAATATTTAGGGACAATATTCAATAATCGACTTAACTGGATTGAAAATATTAAACGTATCGAAACACAAGCTCAAAAAGGTTTGAATATAATGAGGGCAATATGTAGAACCTGGTGGGGAGCAAACCCCCATACACTCATTAATTTATAAAGGAATCGTAAGAACCCATTTGGATTTTTCATGTGCAATATTAAAACCCTGTAGTAAGTCCCCACTCTTAATATTAGATAAAATTCAGTTTAAAGCTTTACGAATCATCACGGGCTGTATGAGATCTACCCCCACTAATGCTTTGTTAGCAGAAAGTGGAGAAATTTCATTAGGTGCAAGAAGGAAAATACTGTGCGCTAAGTTCTATCTGAAAATCCTAGCTGATCTGAAAAATCCACTGAACGAAATCCTGTCAGAGTTGGGAACCAAAGTAAATTATAAAATAGGATTTTGGAAATCACAAGAGCCACCATATTTGATTGAAATCAAAAATAATTTTGACAAATACCTCATTAATCTATATAAAGAGAATATTAAATCCTGCTTTCAGATCGAACTGAATTATCTTACGGGAACATTTCAGACAATTTTCTCAACCCACAAAAAAATGGAAACCTATACTCATCAGGAATTTCTTAATGAATTTTCAGCTTCATATGGAAATTATACATGGGTATTTACAGATGGTTCTTTAGATCCCGAGTCGAGGACAGTAGGTTTTGGGGTACACATACCTTCAGTCAATTATAACTATGCATCCAGATTACATGAGCACACTCAAATATGCACTGCAGAAATTATTGCAATTAACAAGGCAGTATCTGTTTGTATTGAAAAAAATATTAAAGAAGGAATAATTTTTTCTGATGCTAAAAGTGCTATCCAAAAATTATATAACACCACCTGGGGGACAAACAACCATATTGTAAACCTAACTAAAAGACTTATTATTGAGTCAATGGAAGCAGGATTTAATATAATCTTAGCTTGGATTCCAGGCCATACTGGAGTAAAGGGGAATACAGAGGCTGATAAATTGGCAAATATAGGCAAGACTTTAAATGTTCCTGCAGACATTAAAATAGATAAATTTGACTTTTTGCTTTTCATTAAACAAAAAATTGTAAACGAGTTTAAAGTTGAAAGGACAAAGCAGTTTAAAACTAAAGGGAAATGGTATCAACAATGCCAAAGTGATTTTTCTATAAACCCTTGGTTCCACAAATTCACATTTGTGGATCGAAGGCACTTGACATCTATTATTAGAATGCGAACGGGCCATTGTCACACACCAGACCATTTGTTTAAAATTAATTGTAGTGATACTCCTTTTTGTGAATGTGGACAAATAGGAAGTATAACTCATATGTTACTTGAATGCCCAATTAACAAAACAAATCAATTTGACCTGTATCAGGAACTAGTTAATATAGGAAGTCCAACCCCCATTTCAATACAAAATCTCCTACATAATATTAATGACCAAACCTTAAGAAAGATCAATCAATTTTTTACAATATTTCAAATTAAAATATAAAATAAAAATAGTTATTTGAAAATCATATCACAATGAATTTAAAGAAGGGAATATGGAAAAATCCAGACCCTTTGAAAAGAGGATTCCCTTCCAGTTAGTCTAAATACGAGGACTGGCCAAGTACCTAAGAGGTGGCTTCTTGTTAGTATGTATGACGTAAATTCTTAAATATTACTTGTCTGAGCAAAAAAATCACGTTTCAAGTAAAACCAATAAAATAAATTAATTATAATCTCTTTATTTGGATATTTACTGATTAGTTACAATTTATATCCACCTAACCAAAGAAACATACTGTGTTGCAATATAATTGTATGAACCACTTACAATGATTTTCACCTAAAATTCTGAAAAAATTTGCTATTGTAACTGGACCTAAATCAGGACCAGTAATGTTGACAACAATGTGATATGTAAAAGTGAAAAGCTGAGAAAAAGTTATAAAATATGGATTAAGAACATAACAAAAAATGTAAAAACTGACCCAGTAAAAAAATAAAATGTTTTGGAAATTTCTTTAAATCGCTCTCCTGTAAACTAAGCAAAAGTGAGTTACAATGTTTTTCATATCAGGTGTCGATATCACCTTCGTTCGATTATAGTTACAGTGTATTCCGAACAAATGTGCTTCATAAAAACGCTTTATAATCCATTTATACAAATTAAATGAAACATGTTATTGTAATATTATTTGTAATTATAACTTGTTATTGTGTATGTCGTTAAGTTAACATTAATAGAATTCTTTCAACATTATTTCTACGCGTATATAATAAAATATGTCTAGTGGCTGTAATGCCAGTGTACTCGACAAAGTGATTCTAAAAAAGAACACACCTACCGCCTAAATATTTCGTGTTGGTATCATGTGACGTCACGGGCTATGACGCGGATGACGTGCAACGGTAAGTAAATTAGATGGAGTATAGTTTACGGCATTATCTATAGTTTACGGACCGCTTGGCTTATTTAGGGTATTCTGCGCGTTTGCACTGTAAACAGTTGGCTTTGTGCGGGCAGTCAGTGTTAAACTTCGTCTCATTTACTGCGTAAAGTTTGAGATTGTCAAATGCTAAATTGAACTGACAAATAAGGGTCGAAAGAAACTCACAAAAGAGGAGAAGGTTCATGGTTTAACATTACTGGAGAAAGGAGACTCTGTAATTATCACAGCACGTGATATTGGTGCTTCAAGAGAGCACCACGTTTGGCTGCATCGTCTCAGTTGATAAATAGCCTCTCTTGAAGCACCAATATCACGTGCTATGGTAATTACAGAGTCTCGTTTCTCCAGTAATGTTAAAGCATGAACCTTCTCCTCTTTTGTGAGTTTCTTTCGACCAATATTTGTCAGTTCAATTTAGAATTTGACGATCTCAAACTTTATGACATAAATAAGACGAAGTTTAACACCGACTACCCGCACAAAGCCAACTGTTTACAGTGCAAACGCGCAGAATACCCTAAATAAACCAAGCTGTCCGTAAACTTAAGATAATTGCCGTCGCAAATACGCTATCCCCGTCCCCTACCCTCCCCTCCAGGCGCAAACAGAACGCATGAAAATTGTCTTCAAATTTGGTGATTTATTTGGCAATGTAAAATTTTTTTTGCCCGCACTGTACATTGTATAATTGTATATTTTTTTTATACTGGTTAATAGTTTATATAGATTCGGATACAATCCCCTGAAGTTAAAATCTCTCCCAAATCACCTGGTTTGTTTATTTTCTTTATATTTGAATGTTTAAATTTACTTTAAAGTCACCTCAAAGATATTTTTTGTAATAACAATTTTTACCTTTTTTTAACATTTTTGGGGAAAATGACTAGGTACCACCCTCTAGCCAGACCGGCATTTTTGTATTAGTGGAAGTGGCGTAGCTAGGGTGGGGTGAAGGGAGCGGTCCGCTCCGGGTGTCACCCGTTTTGGGGTGACACCCGAGAGAGACGATCACAAAAGAATGAATCGTTAATTTGTAATTTTACTCACTTGACACTCAAAATAAAATTCGATATTAATTTGTGAACACACGAAACCGAGAAAAGTCAAGGTCAAAGAGGCATTTCTTGGATTTTTTCCGTTAAAAAGAAAAAAGCAGCTGATCTAAGTAACGAAATTCTCAAGAAGCTTGAAATTGATGGTTTAGATAATTATGAAGTGCCGTTCACAGGGATACGATAATGGAGCTGGTATGAGCGGAGGACATGGATGAATAAAAGCTATTATTAAAGCAATAAACAAAAAGGATATTTTTGTTGGATGTATTGATCATTTAGTTAATTTATGTGGCCAGCACTCTTTTACACAAAATATATCTTGTGTAACATTTTTCGGAACTGTAAAAGCAATTTTTTTCTGCTACCACTAGTTGCTGGGAAGTGCTTATTAAACACAGCAAAGCATATGTTAAACGACTTTCCGCAATGCGTTGAAGTGCTCACTATGCTGAAGTTAAAGTATGTGCAGAACATTTTGATAGTTTTGTTGCTGCAATTGAAAAATTATATCATCAATAAGAAAATTTATACACCAGAAGTGCTGCACATAACCATACGCCCGATGTGTGTAATTCTACATTTATTTGTTATAATTTCTTTTGGAATGATGTACTAAGAGATATAAATTTTTGTCAGATTAAATTGCAAAGTAAAGGCATAACCGTTGATCAATCAGCGAAATAGGTGCACTTTATATTGAAGAAAAACGTAGTCATATTATAGCTGAAGCAATAGATATCGCCACGAAAATATGAGAACGACGGCCTTCCTACCGAAAAACGAATTCAGGACTCGCATTTAGAGACGAACTTCAAAGGATATGATGGAATATTTTGACCTATTGAATTTTGAACTTCAAACCAGTTCAAAGTCCATTCATGATGTGGCTTCATTGTTCGAGGTTGTGCAAATACACACTTTGCTTTTCACGAAGAGTGAACAGTTGGAAATAGCTGTTTCAACATTTTGTAACTTTTACCATGAAGAGGTATCAGAAACAGACCTCCTGCTAGAAATACCAACGCCAGAAGAGATTTACAAGCGGCCAATATTACAGCCTCTAAATATAAATGGTTAGCTGTAGATTTTTAAAAAATTCATTGTGGAATGGGATTTCATGGAATCCCTCCCAAACTTAATGGTCGCATTAAAATCGTATATGACCACTTGTATATCGGTTGCTTCATGTTAGAGAAGTTTTAGTAAGCTAAAATTAATCAATAATTACTTGCGGGTAGGAATGGCGCCAACAAGGCTTAATAACGTCAGCTTATTAACTATGATTCTTAATTTTTCAGGCAGTCTTATACAATCCAGAAAAACATGGAAGATGGGTAAAGAAAATCCTCCACGAATAAACAACCCTCTTAATAACTGCATTCATGTCTCATTTCCTTTTAAAGACTCCAAATTACATATTTTCGTAGTCTATATTCACAATTCCTCACTAATTGAAGAAACTATCTTCATTAAGGCATCCCTTTATCATTATTCAATAATCATTGGCGATTTTAATCCAAAATCAAGCCCCTCGCGAATGAAGCAAATCAAAGGTTTTCTTCAAAATTCTAATTTTTGTCAAATACCTACTCCTCCTACGTTTATAATGGCAGGTAACCCAAGCACAACTCCAGATATATTATTTTGTTCTAAAAATATTATAAATAATATCACAAATATACTTGTAAATCCTGATCTGGGAAGTGATCACTTGGCTTTGCAATTTGATTTTAATCTACATCATGATCCTGACCACATTAATGAAATTAATCTTCCCAATATAGCAAAATGTAATGTACAAAATGTAAATAGTAGAATGAAAGAATTTTTGAATATAAGGCATGACATTTGCCCAAATTACATTAAAAATTTCAACACTATGTTGTCTAAATTAATAATAGAAAATTCGCCCAAACAGAAGAAATAACCCTTTAATTACAATCTTCCACCCTTCATTTTGTCTCTGATTAAATTGAAGAGACAGTTACTCAGGCAGATCCAAAAAAATGAGACACATGCATTAAAATCACAATTTAATGAACTAAACAAAGATATTCACAAACTTATATCACAATTTAAACAACATAAATGGATCCTAGCATGTAAAAGTATAAACTCCATGAAAGGAAAAACATACTGGAATGAAATAAAAAAACTGTCTAAATATAAATCGTTTAGACAACAGATTTCAGAACTGATTCATGATGGCCAGACATATAGTACAGATGAAGAAAAATGTAGTGCTTTTGCTAGATACTTTGAAGAAACCTACAAATTTGATGAGGATGACAATTTTGATAGATATACCTTAGAGGAGGTGGATAGTTGGTTTGGAAGTTTTTATGAAAATAGTCGTAATCTGAATGCTCTTCAGGACATCACAGAAGATGAATATGACGAGGCTCTATATAAAGGAAAAAATACAGCTCCAGGCGAAGATTCCATCAATCATAAAATCCTTAGACAACTAGATCCAGATATTCATAAGGAGATAATGAGCATATTATATAACTATTGTATCATGAATCATTTCTTCCCTGATGAGTGGAAGACAGGCATTGTAATAGTTATCCCTAAACCTTATTCGCGGTGTGCAAGTACTTGGAAGGGAAACGAGAAACGACCGTGCGCGAGTCGCGGAGAAATATTGCAACTATCTTAAATAATTCATATTGTCAATTGAAATTGTCAAATTGACGTATATTTCATACCTTCTGTCAGTGAAGCAGAAAAATTATATATTGCTCCACATATTGATATGATATGCAATTATTATATAAAGGTAAATTTAATTAATTGTATTTTGCTTGCAGTACTGCATTTTAATAACTAATTTTATTTACTACATACAATTGTTTACGTTTGCATAACATAACCTGCATCTTATTTTTTCTTCTTATTATTTTTTTTTGGACTATGGCCTTGACAATTATCCAGCAACCAGGACTATAATTGGCCAATATAATTAAAAGTGCGAATAAAAGTACAGAGCGTAGAAATAGAGGTCGCTTTGCCGAACTTGCACGGTCCCAATACTGACCATCAACTACCCCAAAATTACTGTCCAATCACCCTTCTCCCAGTAATTGGAAAAAATTTTGAGAAAATTATCCAAGGAAGATTATATAATGAATTAAACCAACAGATTCCAGCACACCAGTTTGGATTTAGAGAAAAATCATCTACAATCCTTCCTCTTTCAATAGTAACATCCAATATACATACAGCAAGATTGCAAGGACTAAAGGCCGCTGGAGTTTTCTTGGACATCAAGAAGGCTTTTGACTCCGTTTGGGATAGAGGATTGTTATATAAACTTCACAGAATGAAATGCTCCCCTTCTCTAATATGGATTATTGACGAATTTCTTAGAAGATGCAGGTGTATAGTTAAGATCAATGAAACATATTCCCATTCATTTTCAGTGCAACAAGGAGTTTCACAAGGTTCACCACTCTCCCCTCTATTGTATAATCTCTATTGCAGTGACATATGCGACAATAGACTAACCAACACTAATATGCTACAATTTGCTGATGACACTGCAGTGATATCATATGGAAAAAATGTAATAGACAATGGACTTATTGCAGAGGCAGGTGAATGACACAATATCTTGGATGAATAAATGGAGATTAACAATAAATCCTTCTAAAACAAAACTAATAATATTTAACCATAGAATCCAAGGTCACCCACCAACTATAAACATATGCGACAATATTATTAAACCCTCCCAAACTGTTAAGTATTTGGAAATAGAAATAGATAACAAATTGAAGTTCAACCACCACACAGCAGTTATAAAAAGGAAAATTATAACTAGAGCAAAACACTTCAGAAGTTTAACATACAAGAATGAGGGAATTACGATTGAAACAGCAGCCAATATTTATAAAATGATTTGCAGGCCCATGCTGGAGTATGGTTCTACAATTTTCTATAATTCTAAAGGTCCTGCCAAAAATAATATAAAAGTGGCTGAAACAACTAGCCTTCGACAAATTACTAGAATGTGTCATCCTGATAATCCATCCAACAGAATGCTGTACGAGAAAACTGGAATTGAACCTATTAATGAGAGACTCAATAAGCTGTTTAAATATCTCTTTATTAATGACAATAACAAAAATTTGATTGAGCCCCACATTGTGAAGATACCAGAGGACAGTGCCCGTAGATATCCAGGAAAAACTCTTTTTGAAGAAATCTGCTACACATCAAGACAATAAAAAACTCTATTCAAATCATAATCTGTATTGTAACTAATTGTCAGTGATATTGTGATTACCGCCACATACACATATTTTTTTTTAATTATTGTATTGTATTAATATTAACAAAAAACATATCGAGGGTATACCAGCAGAACGCACTAAGTCAATTTTTTTAGTTTTTCAACTATTAATGTAGTCGTATATAAAAAGGTATGCTCTATATACTGCAAAGACACTAAGTCGTACTTATTATAATAACAGAAAAAAATTTAAGACTAAGTCAGTTTGATTGTTTCATTTACTAGCAGAATGCATTAAGTACTCTTAATGCAGTCTGCTTGTACTATTTTTGCGAAAACCGAACTTACAACACTATATTAACTTTGACTTAGAACATTCTGGTTGTACAATCTGTATACCTATCGTTAGGTTTAATCAAAAGGTTAATGTACGAAAAAATAAAAACCTTTTTAAGAGAAAGTAAATAGATTTTAAATACAGCATCTAGAGACTTTCAACTTTTTGCATTGTGTTCAGGATGATGTAGGGAAAAAGTCTACAATAGAAAAATGAATTGAAATGTATAATTGCATTTTAAACTGCATAAAATGTATCCAAAAGTGCATAGATCATCATCATCATGGCTTATTCACTCCTGGCGGAGTGTTTGCCACCCTTTTGGGCTCTCTGATTCATTTGTTGCGGAGAATCAGTCCGCTGTTGTCTTTTATTATTATAGCAGCGTGTGTGACTTGGCTTTGTCTACAACTTTTCTCCATTCTTTCCAGTCCTTACAACGCTCCTTCCAATTGTAGATTCTCAGCTTCTTTATGTCTCCTAAGACTTGATCTCTCCATCTTGTTTTGGGTCTTCCCTTTGGTCTCCCTGTTGTTGGTCTCCAGCCAGTTATTCTCTTTAGCGTAGAGTCTGGGTTAGCTCTTTCTGTGTGTCCCAGCCACCTGAGCCTCTGCGCCTTCACGAACTTGATTATGTCTTCACCCTGGATGACTTCTTTAACTTCTTCATTTGTTAATCTTCTAAATTCGCCTACACTTATCCTCACCGGTCCCATTATTCGTCGAATTATCTTTCTCTCTAAGATTTCTAATCTCATTTCATCTTTTTGTGTTAGGCACATCGTCTCTGCACCATAGGTGATCACTGGCCTGATTGCAGTCTTGTAAATTTTTAATTTGGTTGTCTTACTAATGTGTTTTTCTTTTAAAAGTGCATAGATATGTCAAGATAATTAAGGGCCAGATTTTGTCACTCGGAGGCTTTTGGGGTCGCTGAATACGAATTCGCCATCAACACCGACCCTCGTGGTACCTAGGGCGCAGTGTCACTGCTAAGGCACATCATCTTCTGGAGTTTAGAGGGTTTTTGGCATTAAATTGATGCAAATAGATTACTCAGGGAGTCTTTGGGTATGCTGAAGACGAATACACTTTCAGAACGGACACCTGGTGTCTATGGTCACGCCATCTTCGAAGTTTCGAGGGATTTCGGCACTTAATGCAAGCAAATAGATTACTAGGCGGTTTTTGGGGTCACTTAATACGAATACGCCATCAGAGACGAATCCGGACCACCTGGCGCCCAAAGTCACTGCTAAGGCATGTTACCTTATCGAGTTTGGAGGGTGTTTGTTCATCGGGGGTCGGTTCTAATGTTGTATTCTTATTCAGCGGTCCAAAAAACCCTCGAGTAATCGTTTGCGTCAATTTGCCGAGAACCCACGAAACTCCAGATCATGTGCCTTAGCAGTGAGCCTGGGCACCATGTGCTCCGGTGGTCGGTTCTGATGGCGTTAGCGACAAAAGAACCATCGAGTGACAAAAACTGACCCTCAATACACTTATTTGGATATGTTTATGCACCTTTGGATGCATTCTTTGCACTTTTAAAATGCAAGTATGCATTTTCATCCATTTTTCTATTGTAGATTTTTTTCTGACATCATCTTGAACACAGTTCAAAAAGTTACAAGTTTCTATGTGCAGTATTTAAAAATCCTAAATGCTCTGGTCTAGATAAAGAAGACTAATCATCTATTTGCTTTTTGTATTTTTTGTATCTAGTAATTAAATTTCTGAAAATTTCTATTGTTCTTTTTTATTTTTATTTTTCAAGAGGATTTTTTTAATGCCGAAATTCTAGTTGTCTAAGATTATAGGATAAAACATTATTATGGTAAAATTGATACAAATAAAATTACCATTAAAATCTTTAAAATTAAATTCTTCAAAATACCATTACTATTTCTATACAAGTAATAGAATTAAACTAAAAGTAATACTTTTTGTGTAATTTTGATTTATATTTAAAAATTTTACTAAAACTTGATTTTCTCAAAACAGTGATTTTTGACTTAGTGCAATCTGCTCGTATACCCTCGATGTATTGTAATAATGTATATTAATTGTGTAAATTGGCTGAAAGACTTCGGTCGATGGCCTTTTGGTACATTGTATCAATAAAGTATGTATCTCTCTCTCTCTCTCTCTCTTAATTTTTCATTACTCAGAATATACGTTTATCAGATTTTCGTTGATTTTACCAATCTTTATTTTTTGGATTTGGGGTGACACCATAGATTACCGCTCCAGGTGTCACCCATGTTAGCTACTCCACTGATTAGTGGGCGCTCACAACGAGGCACCGACCCTCGCACAATGAACTGTCAATACGGATGGAATGGCCATGTCCCATTCAAATAGTGAAGCAAGATTGACACCAACATACAAGAGAGAGGTCCTAGAGAGAGACAGACAAGGTGGTGGAGAATTTGACAGGCCGTGTAATTTGAGTTGCCTATATAAATGGACCCGATTGAATCAGTATTTACAGTTCGTTGAATATTTTAACTTATATTTTAACTTGGCTAAGGCCTAATGCTGATTGGCAGTACATATTTCAAAATTTAACCACTTTTTTGTATTTAGGGGATAAATAGAGTACACAGTGCCATACTTGGTGTTTAGATACTTTTCAGAATTGTTATTTGTATTTATCAAAACAAATACCTACTTTCCTAAAGTATTTGGGAGTTAAATAATTTTAAAACTATTTAAATACTAAATTAGTGACTGTTTTATACAAAGTGAAGAAGTCCTTGATTATGTTTTTATGTTACTTTTATATTAAAGGCCCCGTCTCACCATCAAATAATTTGATCAAACAGTTTAAGCAAACTGCGGAAGTACGTCAAAGTGACGTCACAATTGCAGTTTTTTTGAAATTCTAAAAATCTGTGCTCTCACTATCAGTCTAGTTTGATCAAATTTTTTGTATTGAGTTGTCTAACTTGTTTGTATTTTATTTAGAATTAAAATTTTTCATTATTATCCACAATGAACACTCAGGATGTGACGTCACTAGCTGTCACTTTCAGTTTGCTCAAACCAGTTTGATCAAATTATTTGATGGTGGGCCGCGGCCTTTAGACTTTCATATTTCCCCGATTTAAGTTGATATAGGCAACTCAAATTACACGGCCTGTCAAAGTTTCCACCACCTTGTCTGTCTCTCTCTAGGACCTCTCTCTTGTATCGTGGCTGCATTAGTTGTCTTTGTGCCTATTCCATCGGTATTGACAGTTCATTGCCCTCGCATCATAGTATCACTTCTTGTGCCGTAGTATTGATCCCCAGGTGAAATAAATACATCATTTTAAATGTGTGTGATTACTAACATGAAGAGTACAATTATGATACTATGCTCTAGGCAAGGATACAATGGGATGGGCTCCATTATGAACCTACCCTTATTACAGTATCATTGAATAGTTACTGAAAAATTTTCAGATTGCCTCAAATATCTACCCAAAAATGTATCTCGCGCTATTAACTTCATTTACAGAATGTTTTATTATTTATTTGGATGCCTCACCTGGTTGATTTTCCTCTGGTTCTGGTTCATCCTTCAGGTCTTGAAGATCTATTACTGATGTGGATAGATTCTCTAGACCTTTTTGGTCGTATCCTCCAAACTCTTCCTTTTTAACTTTAACTTCCAGAGCTAATAAGTAAGTTGAACGGTAATTGAAAAAATGCCTATGATCATAAATTATGAAGTAAAGGATTATTATATTTACTCCTCATCTCACCTGGGTAATCTTCCTTTGGTTCATTTTTTAAGTTTCGGAGATCTACTGATGTCCTTACATGACCTTCTGATGTTTGGTCATATTCAGTAAACTCTTTCTTAATTTCACTTTTAACTTCCATAACTAATAAAGGAATTTATTTGTATTTGTAATTAGAATAAGTACAACTCTACAACAAAACAAATATTCAATGCCACGGGTGTCGGGTGGCCTCGGCCTCAAGCGTCAAAAGTGGGAATTTTTAAGTTAAGGTAAATTAAGTTGGAAAGACTGTTTAAGTGTGAGCAGCGTTGCCACATTTATTTAGGAAATAAAATGTTTAGCTAAAATCTAGTTTTGTTTTTAAACCAAGAGGAGTAATTCAAATTTAGAGCGCCGTAATGCTTGTTTGTAATTGGTCCAACCTCAGGCAAGTTTACTCCATCGTTATAAAATTTTGACACTTCTGTCATTATCAGTGATGTGGGAGGGAGACAAAGTGTCAAAGCGTGGTCAAAGCAAAATCGACCGACCTGCGACCTGCTCATGGTGGCGGTTTTTTGAAATTTTATCAGGACGCTTTGTGTATGTTTAAATGAGACATTTAAAAAAAAATGCCGTGTCACGCTAGTTATATTATGTATTAATATAAACAGAAAATAAAAACGCACATCTGATATAAATTCTTCTATTTCCAATATTGATTATGAGTTTGATTTTGTATACATAACCTCACTATCGCAGTTTATGTCAATAAATCTTTTTTAACGAAAAAGAAAATATTTTTGTTGCACTATAAATTAGAGTATAAATTAATAAATAATGAATTCTAACAATTGTATTCGGTTATTATCACTACAAAATAAAATATTCAAGTTTAACAAAATAATCCCATAAGATTCAATGTTAAAAGGTCCTGACAAAATCTGACAGCGTGTCATGTGACTGTAAGTAGAGGGGAGACGCACGGAGCCACACTGTCCCTGTCCATTAGCCCGATCAGAGAACACAAAATTTTACAAAAACCTCCAAAAAATAAAGGAAAGATGAAAATTTGCGAATAGGTAGTTGAAATTGTCTATTATTATATAAGAAAAAGTTTACAATTCAATAACGTCCCCTCCAATTTACAAAAATTGGGTTACGGGTGAAAAAAATTTACTCAGCAGTGAAAAAATATACGTTCAAAATAGGCCCGGAATTGGATAAAATGACTAATTCTAAGCAACTTTTGTTCTATAGAGTTTTTTCACTAAGTCAATACTTTTCGAGTTATTTGCGAGTGAATATGTTCATTTTTAACAAAAAAAAAACATGTTTTTGGACGGTTTTTCGCAGATATCTCAAAACAGTAAGTAATCTAGCGAAAAAATATTCTTAGTAAAAATATAGCTTATAAAAAATTAATGGTGTATGCGCGAGGTCCGCAGACCCATAGTAGAAGCAGAGTTGTAGTTAATGAAAAGTAGGTTCTTCTTCGTCAAATTCCAAATCGAATATTTCAATGTGAAATAACCAGAAAACAGAGCATTTTTCTGGGAAAGTTCATTACAACTTTTTTAAAGTGTTTAAAAAAAGGTTTATTTTTGTTTAAAAAAAAACTTCTAACAATAAAAATAAGTGAATTACGCTCAAAATATTGTTGGTCTCTTTTATTTTTTGGTACAAAAATCGCGAAAATCACCCTCTAATTAGTTTCCCAAATAAAATTAATCGTTACCGCTTCACAATAAGTTGAAGGGCACTTTAGTGCCCATGAACTTAAAAAAAATTGGGTTTAAAATAAAACATTTTTTTTTAATTTGAAAAAAAAAATGGAATTGTTCATGGAGTTAACTTAAAAATTATAATACCAAAAATCTTAAAGAGTAATCAAATGTACGTTTTGCTTTTCTGAATATTTTTACTGTTTTGTTTTCTTGTTAGACAAAAATTGGTTATGCTATGGCTGTTCAAAATTTGCCTAAACTCGTGATTAGTTACTCGTTCAAGCCATTTTAACTACAGCTTTTTCAAAAATAAGCACTTTGAACCGATGAAACCTACAGATCATATAAATAATACATAAGTAAAGATACTTGTGAAGTGGTAATACTAAAATTTATTTGTGATGCTAATTAGGAAGTGATTTTCGCGATTTTTTTACCAAAAAATAAAAGGGACCAACCATATTTTGAGCGCAAAAACTGGCGAAGCGTCCATGTCACCATTGTTACCATTGGTAACAGTTAAAAATCTTGCAATAAATATTTTATTACTGTTATGAAATAATTCCATTTATAGTTTTTACCAACAGAAATATTTGTTAAAATAGTACCTATTCAGTAAATAGCCAACTAGACGCACGAAAATATTGGCGAGATATGTGAATCCATTGCACGTTATTATATGCCGTTACCAATACTGGCAGTGGTAACGCAGGAGAAACCTCGCTATCGCTCGGGACTAGCTCGTTTCTGAAAATTTTGAAGGAGCGACGGCTCTGTTTAGAGACAGCGCGGGCACGCTGTGTATATCAGTATTGTCACCATTTTGAGGATTGGTAACATTAGTTTAGTACCTATTACAGATTACAGTGTGCGTGCATTTAAACATGCAAGAGTGTTACTACGTATTGCGTAATTGATCAACTACTTGAAAAGTTATTCTCCTTGTATAACTTTGAAGAAAAAAAAATCATATTATTGAAAGTGAAAGAATTAAAATATGAATAAAAAATAGTTTTCAAAATCTATGCTTTTTCCTACTTGTTCATTTTTTATGTTAATTTTATGGTAGAATAATATGTTTAGTTTGTTTATTATTTATTGTTATACCTGTTACATATACATAATTACATACATATAATTTGGGAATAGTAATTTGTTTAATTTTATCCCACAGAATTGAAAACAAAAACTTATATTTGGGAGGTTCAAAATAATTTTTTTACACTTTAGAAAAAGTCACGCGTCGCCACTGAGCGCAACTCACTTAGTTTTAATGTTACAAGTTTTTTTAAAAAACAAAAATAAACCTTTTTTAAACACTTTAAAAAAGTTGAAATGAATTTTACCCGAAAAGTGCTTCGTTTTTGGGTTATTTCACAGTGAAATATTCAATTTGGAATTTGATGAAGAAGAACCTACTTTTCATTAGCTACAACTCTGCTTCTACTGGGTCTACATACCTCAAGCATACACCATTTTTTTCAGTTTTTTATAGGCTATATTTTTGCTAAGAATATTTTTTTTGAGTTATCTCCGAAAAACCGTCCAAAACATGTTTTTTTCTGTTAAAAATGAACATATTACCTTGCAAATAACTCGAAAAGTATTGACTTAAGAAAAAAGAATTTTTAAAAGACAGCAAATTATCATTATAATTCCCTTAAACATTTTTAATTAATACCTTTGGTAGTTAGTTATTTTAGCTGTTAAGCTTAGTGTTACTTAATATTTTTTAGTTGTTATCTTTGTTTTAAACCTGTTTTGTATAACTTGATAACTTGTATTCCTTATGTGTCTGCCAGTATGACGGTAAGTCTAAGCAAAAAAAAAAAAAAGAAAAAAGAATGTGTGTGTACTTTGTAAGCACGTAAGAAGATATTATTCTATTATATAATAGGTAATTTAAACGAAGTAAATATACTTAACATGTTATTTGTATTTTATTTAAAAATCAAACTAACTTTCTTATCTACCACTTTCAAAATATTTTTATTAAAACATCCAAAAATAAAAAAAAGAATGGGTGTGTACTTTGTACGCACGTAAGAAGATATTCTTCTATTATATAATAGGTAATTTAAACGAAGTAAATATACTTAAAAGATTATTTGTATTTTATTTAAAAATCAAACTATCTTTCTTATCTACCACTTTCAAAAATTTTTTATTAAAACAACCAAAAATAAAAAAAAATATATGAATCGCCCAGGAATTGAACCCGCGTCATTCCAATATCAGAGCTAACGCATTACACACTACTCCAGCGAGGCCCTAGGAATTGAGATGTAAGTTTCGGATATAATTTCACAACACGGCGACATATAGTGTAAAAATGTTATGCTTACATAATATTTTATTATTTTACTACAGAGAAACACAAATCCAAAAACACAAGAATTATAATAAATAATACATTTCCTAAAAACACTAATATATTCTTTTAATGACTTATTTGCACGGTTACAGATACCTATCTTGAAAGATTAGCAATGAACTACATACTGTCACAACTACATACTGTCAGTGTGCGCAGGCGCGCAGATTTATGTACAATTTTACCCTCAATCGATTCGCCGCTAAAAAAGAATATCTTCAAAAAATATGAATTGCCCAGGATTTGAACCCGCGTCATTCCAATCTCAGAGCTAACGCATTACCAACTACTCCAGCGAGGCCCTAGGAATTGACATGTAAGTTTCGGATACAATTACACAACACGGCGACATATAGTGTAAAAATGTTATGCTTACATAATATTTTATTATTTTACTACAGAGAAACACAAATCCAAAAACACAAGAATTATAATAAATAATACATTTCCTAAAAACACTAATATATTCTTTTAATGACTTATTTGCACGGTTACAGATACCTATCTTGAAAGATTAGCAATGAACTACATACTGTCACAACTACATACTGTCAGTGTGCGCAGGCGCGCAGATTTATGTACAATTTTACCCTCAATCGATTCGCCGCTAAAGAAGAATATCTTCAAAAAATATGAATTGCCCAGGATTTGAACCCGCGTCATTCCAATCTCAGAGCTAACGCATTACCAACTACTCCAGCGAGGCCCTAGGAATTGACATGTAAGTTTCGGATACAATTACACAACACGGCGACATATAGTGTAAAAATTTTATGCTTACATAATATTTTATTATTTTACTACAGAGAAACACAAATCCAAAAACACAAGAATTATAATAAATAATACATTTCCTAAAAACACTAATATATTCTTTTAATGACT
Source organism: Diabrotica virgifera virgifera (assembly GCF_917563875.1). Classification (NCBI taxonomy): domain Eukaryota; kingdom Metazoa; phylum Arthropoda; class Insecta; order Coleoptera; family Chrysomelidae; genus Diabrotica; species Diabrotica virgifera. Next base: position 224,450,698 of record NC_065448.1, on the reverse strand, counting down.
TATTTGCACGGTTACAAATACATACATTCCTATCTTGAAAGATTAGCAATGAACTACATACTGTCTGTGTACATACTGTCTGCGCAGGCGCACAGATTTATGTACAATTTTACCCTCAATCGAATCGCGCCTAAAGAAGAATATCTTCAAAAACTCCATAGAACAAAAGTTGCTTAGAATTAGTCATTTTATTCAATTCCGGACTTATTTTAAATGTATATTTTTCACCTTCGAGAGGGGGGTTTTCCCCTCCATTTATGCATCTCGGGCAGCCAATTTTAAGTTAGAATTTTTAAATTTTGTCATGAAATTTGGTATGTGAGGTATAGAATAATAAATATCTAATATTTAGAACAACTTTTTCAATAGGGCTTTTCATCGATTGTCATTTGTTTCGAGCTTCTGTCATGTGTTGTATAATCTGTGTATAATATTAATACACACGGAGTATACGACATATGACAGCAGCTCGAAACAAATGACTGTGAATGAAAAGCCCTATTATATAACTACTTTTTCCGATATCTCTAATGTGAAGCAAAACATCTAAAATTGACCCTGTTTGTGGAGTCGCAGTAGGCTGCGTTTAAAATTTAAATTTCAGCTGAGTATCTTAAAAAAATGTGAACATTCAGCAAGTATGACTGTGCAAAACTTCAAATCTGTATTTATTTGGATAGCCAAAATATAGGGCTGTCTTCATCTTAAATGCGAAACACTGTATATATCAGTGGCGGCTCGTGGCTTTAGGGACAGGGTCGGCAAGGTTTTGTCTCCTCAGATAGGTATACCATCTGATTAAAAGGCTTCAATTTCATAGAAGATTTTTGGTTTTTGTTTTTTTTTATTTTTTTTTGTAAACCTGTTTATAAATTAACTCTAGTCTATGTTGTTTCGAAGTAGCAAAATGGGTTATAACGTCATTGTAAAATATATTATTGTTTTGGGGAGGTTTTAAAAGTTTTTTTCTATTGACATTTGAGACAAGTTTGACATTCTCTCTTGTTTCATGGTGTTTCGACTCTTTTGAGACAAGAGAAATCCCGTTCATTTGAGGCAGAATTTGCCCACATTTGAGCACAATAATTTATTAAATTCGGTAACAGTTTGTTATACCTACCTAATGAATTGCAGTACCTATATAAAATTAAACATATTTTGTAACTTATCCCACCTTCTGAAAATATTTAGATCAGCATATAAAACTGATTTTCTTATTTTATTTGATTGAAGAATGATGGATAATTTTTAATGAACTTGTCTAATAGATATTTTGAAAATTCTTTGGAAATAATAATTGAGTTATCCTTCCACTCAAAAAGGTCCGTAACACTGTTTAAATAATCAAAATGTCAAAAAAATTAAGAAAAACTTGGATTTTTTTCCTTCTACCCAAAAAGTTGAGTAATTAAATTTCCTACAATATAGGATTGGTTAAAAATTTTAAAAAGTGTCATTCTTGTTGCAAAACAGCAATAATTGCGAAAAAACATAAAAAATAAGTATTCGCATTTTACGTTTTTCAACCATTTATGCTACACTTACGACCTTCATATGTTAACCAGAAAACCTTTATGATGTAATAAAACAATACTGTAAATTTCATTAAGATCGATTCAATACATTTTGCAATCCAGCTTTTGCAAAAAAAAATTAATTTTTTCAAAATGTTGGAGTACTGACAATAAAACAGACAGCAAGTTGAATTTTTTTTATATATAGAAGAAAGGTACAGTATTCTTCTATACCTAAGTAAAAATAAATTCAACTTGCTGTCTGCTTTATTTTCAGTTCTGCAACATTTTGAAAAAATACATTTTTTTGGGAAAGCTGGATTGCAAAATTTATCTTGCAATATCTATTAAACCGATCTTAATGAAATTCACAGTATTGTTTTATTATATGATAAAGATTTTCTGGGTAAAATTATGAAGGTCCTAAGTGTAGCATAAACGGTTGAAAAACGTAAAATGCGAATACTTGTTTTTTATGATTTTTCCGCAGTTTTTGCTATTTTGCAACAAGGGTGACAATTTTTAAAATTTTTAGCTAATCCTATATTGTAGGAAATTTAATTACGCAACTTTTATGTCAGTGCAACTTTTCTCGAAAATGAATACTTTTAAAGTTATAATCAAAAAATGAAGAAAAAAATCGAATTTTTTGACATTTTGATTATTTAAACAATGTTCCGGACCTTTTTGAGTGGGAGGATAACTCAAATATTATTATATGAGTTATTTTCAAGCAATTTCTGCAAACAAATATGAGTCACCTCTCAACGCAACGTCAACGTTCAAATTAATGTTACTAATATTTTTACAGATGCGCCCTGGTCTAGAAGTACGTGTCTTGTTGCCGTTTGCAGATCACCGCTGCGCTCGGCAGATTGTTTTTCTGCCGTACTTGTCATTCAAATAAATACGGGGAATGTATAATTGGTTGCCTATCGGCTAATATTCCATAGCGTCTTATTACAAGCATATGGTCAATCTGGGTACGGCTTGCCGAAGCGGGCCTTGAATTCACACAATCGCAGTCGGGTGTATGGCTGGCTAGGATCATTCATTTGAAAAGTCTTACGCACAGAGCACAGGGATCACTTAACGTATCGGATCGATCGAATTCTCTTAAAAACAATGAATAAAATTTAGTCTGCATTATCTCACAGATTTTTTTTTATTTCACAGAAACGAATATCATCAACTCTGATTAACTCATATATTTAAAAAAATCAATAATGTGTCCATAAATGTCCATATATATATATATATATATATATATATATATATATATATATATATATATATATATTGTTATATTTCTATTTGATATAAAAATTAAAATTTGATAATTATAAACAAAATTCACTTTAATATAAAATATTTTTAATTTTCTCAACCACGGGCATATAAATTTAGAACAACCTGTATACAACAAATTGTTATATTTAATTTTAAGGAGTGATTAAAACGATACTCGGAACAATGCGCTTAAAATAAAACTAAAGTGAAATCGAAAATAGGTCATTATCGTTGTTCGCGGAAGGTTCCATCATTAGCCGATGCTAAAGAAGACTTAGTGAAAGTAGATAATAGATCATTAAATTTTGTAATTAGTAGAAAGTAATTTTAGAATGGGAATTAACTATTTTCTTTGAAATCCATTAAGCATATTTAGAAAGTTTAAAAATTGGTTTTGAGGAATACTGCGAATGAGAGTTGGTGGTGGAAGTTTGATTTGTGAATCTGGAAGGGATATTTAGAAAGTAGGGGAATGAATGACAAATAGAGAGCGGAATGTTTTGAACTGTCGAGAAGTGAAGTCGAGTCGTAGACGGTAGTGTACGGAGAGTGAGAAAGCTGGTGTAGTTCCGTGAGTGTGGAGTATCTATCGTAGAACGAGAGGTAGGCCAAGTTGAGAGTAAAAGAACCTCCTTGAGCCAAGAGTTCCCGGTAGCTGATTGCAGTTTCGAAAAAGGTAGAACACAGCATCACGACAGAAGCAGGAAACGAGAGCTATACGAGCTAGTTTTGGAGGAGAACATTACTGGAAGCCAGGACGAGGTTTTGATTGCAGCCGAGGATAGCAGGAAACGGGTCTTGTGTGAAGACATTCTCAGTGCACCAGAAAAAGGTCAGTCTCATTTGTTTGGACATGAATGTATGGGTTTTTCGTAGTAAATACCACATTTAAAATTGAAATAACATAATCAATAATATCAGAAAAGCTTCATCAAACTTAAATAGAGTTGTTAATAATAACTCCTAATAGTTAAATGTTAATAAAAACTTTCAATTGATTTACAAAAGGAAATAAGGTTCCCATTTTCAAATGTTATGTTTAAGAATAATAAGAAATAGCAAATATTAAGCATTGATTGCCTTTTAAATAAAATAAAAATAATTTTTGATTGTAATTGTAACCCATATGTGTATTTTTTTTTTCTCTTTTCTTTTCTATCCCGATTAGGAACCATTAAGAAATACTAGAAGCCACGAAAGTAAGTAATTAATTTATAATTCGCCCTGAGATTGAAAACATATTGATATGTGATCTGGTTAATTAATTGGATTAGTATTAATACATTGATTAAATTAAGTGACATAAAAAATTATTATCTCATATCAATAATCAAGATCACAACAACTGTCGTCCAACGTGGAGGGCATTTGAAAAGTATTTCTAGTGGCAAATTTGAAGGATAGAAAGAGTAAAGCCGGTATTTGAAAATTTATATGCCTGTGGTAAAAAGTGAGATACTTACATTTGATAACATAAAATTTTAGATCTCTTTAGGTACAAATTTTACATAACTGATTTAATATTTTATTTTTACGATATTACATTTGATATATTTATTGACAATTTATAATATTTGGGTGAGAAAAAGTCGTCTTGGTAACATACTAGTAAAATTTCATATTTGGCGGGGACAGTACTTCTTGAAAACAAATGTCTGTGACAAGAAGCCAAAGCAAAGACAACAAAAAACAAAAAGAACATTCAAATCAAGAGAATAATTCAGACCAAGAAGACATTTTAGACACGACAATCATGGCATCAGAACAGCAAGAATTATCAGGAATAGATAAAATATTACAAATGATGCAACTCCAGTCACAAAGAATGGAACAAAAACTGGATGAAAATCAACGTGAAACGAAACAAGCCATGGAAGAAACATCAAAGAAAATGGATAAAAATCAGGAAGAAACATCAAAGAAAATGGATAAAGTGGATCAAAAAATGGATGAAACACAACAAAAAATGGATGAAACACAAAAAAAAATAGATGAAACACAACAAAAATTGGATCAAAAAATGGATGAAACACAACAAAAAATGAAACAAGCAATAGAAGAGAACAACAAGAAAATGGAGGAACGCATAGAAAAGTATGAAATGAAAATTAAAGATCACATGCAAGAACAAGAAATAAAAATGAAGGAGTTAACGAATTGCCAGAAAAAAGAAATGGAAAGTTTGGAAAACAAGTTGGAAAATGCTATTCAAGTAGACAGAGAAGAAGTGGAAAAAAGAATCACAGAAATAGAAAAACAAGTCACCGAAAACAGGACGCAACAGAATGTCGGAGAAAGAAGAGAAATGGTTATACATAGCACAGATGACGTGAAGATAAGGTTTGGCGGGGATGTAAGAAGATTACACCCAGTGCCGTTCATAAATAGCCTGAAAAAGAAAATACAACACATCGGAAATTTCGAAACAGCAAAAGAAACTATTAGAAACCATCTCAAATATGAAGCAAGCCTATGGTTCGATAGTAAAGAAGAAGAATTCGGCAATTGGCAACAATTTGAACAAAAATTTGCAGGAGTTCTGTCTCAAATACAAAACGACCAAGAAGTGCCGATATGTTTTATATCGCGAGTGACTAAAACACATGAGAGAAAATATAGTGTTACAGAATTGGAGTTTGCCAGTGTACTATATTGCGTAAACAAATTGAGGTTTTACTTATTGGGAGCAAAATTCACAATCGAAACAGACCATGCAGCTTTAGTACATATCATGAAGAATAGATTAGTAAATAATAGAATACATAGAGGCATTCTACTATTACAGGAGTATGATTTTGAGTTCCGATATATAAAAGGAAAAGACAACATAATAGCCGACGCTCTAACACGGGATGAGGACACGGGAAAAAAGGAAACAATTACTCTACAGGTGGGACTAAATAGATTAATACAAGAAGAAGGGATATATTCGTTAAATGAGATAAGGACAAACCAAGAAGACCTAGAGGAAAGAGAGAAAAGAAGAGCGGAAGTAGAAAATGACATATATTTTAAGAGAATAGACGGAAAGGAACTATATTTAGTGACACAGACATTGGCCGAAAAGATAATAAAGAAATTACATGAGGACAAGGGGCATATCGGTAGCAGAAAAGTTTGGCTCGTTTTTAGGGAAAATTACATCAGCCGACAGGATTACCGCATTGCAAAAGAAATTACCCAGAAGTGCGATGTATGTCAAAAATATAAGAGTCGGAATTTCAAAAACGAAAATGTTGCCAAAAATATTGAAGCCCGAAACAAACTAGACATTGTAGCAATAGATATGTTAAGCGATCTAATTATGACCACTAAAAGGAACAAACATATTCTGGTAATGGTGGATGTGTTTTCAAAATACGTAAAATTATATAGTTGCCGCACCACAAAGGGGGAGGAAATATTAAGAAAAATCGACAATTTTATAGCCATAGTAGGAACACCAAAAAAGATTCTACTGGACAATGCAACGTATTTCCGAAATGATCGTTTCAAGGGACAACTTCGAGAACGAGGAATAGAGACAAATTTTGTCAGCATCAGGCATCCACAGAGTAATCCTTCGGAACGATTCATACAGGAAGTGACGAAATTTCTTCGCATTGCAACAGATGGTCAACATCGCCACTGGGACAGGAAAATGGCGGAAATAGAAAGGTATCTAAATACAATTCCGAGCACAGTAACAAAAGAGACCCCAGAATACATCATGAAGGGTGTATTGCCGATAAGGCCATGGGAAGACCAAGAGCCAAAAGAATATCAACAGGTGATTGAAACCGTACAGAGAAGATTACGGCGAAGCAACGAAAAATATATCCAAAGACAGGAACAAAATAGAAAAAGAAGACCAGTGACTTTCCAAAAGGGTGAAAAAGTACTCGTGAGGGCATTACGAGTATCAAATCTTCCTGGGGGCATTTGCGCAAAGTTGATGCCTGTTTTCGAAGGCCCGTATATCGTGAATAATGAAAATGGGATAAATAGTTATGAGTTGAGGCACAGGAACTCGGAAAAGATCCGAGGAATTTATAATATTCACGATGTATACAAATATCACGAATAAAAGATAGAATTGCATGAAGTAGATAGTAAGTTAGGATATAAGAAGTAGATTCAAGTAAGGAAATATACAGGGAGTTGGTTTTGCCTCGAGAAAATTTATTTAAAATTGCAGATAAATTTTATCGAATACAAGGCGGGAATTTGTTATATTTCTATTTGATATAAAAATTAAAATTTGATAATTATAAACAAAATTCACTTTAATATAAAATATTTTTAATTTTCTCAACCACGGGCATATAAATTTAGAACAACCTGTATACAACAAATTGTTATATTTAATTTTAAGGAGTGATTAAAACGATACTCGGAACAATGCGCTTAAAATAAAACTAAAGTGAAATCGAAAATAGGTCATTATCGTTGTTCGCGGAAGGTTCCATCATTAGCCGATGCTAAAGAAGACTTAGTGAAAGTAGATAATAGATCATTAAATTTTGTAATTAGTAGAAAGTAATTTTAGAATGGGAATTAACTATTTTCTTTGAAATCCATTAAGCATATTTAGAAAGTTTAAAAATTGGTTTTGAGGAATACTGCGAATGAGAGTTGGTGGTGGAAGTTTGATTTGTGAATCTGGAAGGGATATTTAGAAAGTAGGGGAATGAATGACAAATAGAGAGCGGAATGTTTTGAACTGTCGAGAAGTGAAGTCGAGTCGTAGACGGTAGTGTACGGAGAGTGAGAAAGCTGGTGTAGTTCCGTGAGTGTGGAGTATCTATCGTAGAACGAGAGGTAGGCCAAGTTGAGAGTAAAAGAACCTCCTTGAGCCAAGAGTTCCCGGTAGCTGATTGCAGTTTCGAAAAAGGTAGAACACAGCATCACGACAGAAGCAGGAAACGAGAGCTATACGAGCTAGTTTTGGAGGAGAACATTACTGGAAGCCAGGACGAGGTTTTGATTGCAGCCGAGGATAGCAGGAAACGGGTCTTGTGTGAAGACATTCTCAGTGCACCAGAAAAAGGTCAGTCTCATTTGTTTGGACATGAATGTATGGGTTTTTCGTAGTAAATACCACATTTAAAATTGAAATAACATAATCAATAATATCAGAAAAGCTTCATCAAACTTAAATAGAGTTGTTAATAATAACTCCTAATAGTTAAATGTTAATAAAAACTTTCAATTGATTTACAAAAGGAAATAAGGTTCCCATTTTCAAATGTTATGTTTAAGAATAATAAGAAATAGCAAATATTAAGCATTGATTGCCTTTTAAATAAAATAAAAATAATTTTTGATTGTAATTGTAACCCATATGTGTATTTTTTTTTTCTCTTTTCTTTTCTATCCCGATTAGGAACCATTAAGAAATACTAGAAGCCACGAAAGTAAGTAATTAATTTATAATTCGCCCTGAGATTGAAAACATATTGATATGTGATCTGGTTAATTAATTGGATTAGTATTAATACATTGATTAAATTAAGTGACATAAAAAATTATTATCTCATATCAATAATCAAGATCACAACAATATATATATATATATATACTATATATATATTTTATTTTATATATATATATATATATATATATATATATATATATATGTATATATACATATATATATATATATATATATATATATATATATATATATATATATATATATATATATATATAGTTATATTCCTATTTGATAGGAGAATTAAAATTTATAATTATAAGCAAAATTCAAATTAATATAAAAGATCTTCAATTTTCTCAACCACGGGCATGTAAATTTAGAACAACCTGTATACAACAAATTATTATACTTAGTTTTTAAGAAAGTGATTCGAAGAAGCGGACGAAACTCGGTAACAATGCGCCTAAGATAAACAAGTTTGAGTGACGCGGACCATTATAGTGTTCGCGGAAGATTCGATCATTAGCCTACGCTAAATAAGACTCAGTGAAATAGATAATAGGTCATTAAGTTTTGTAAAAAGTAGAAAGTAAGTTTAAATTGGGAAATGATTATTTTTTCTTGAAATCCATTAAACATATTTAGAAAGATTAAAAGTTGGTATTGAGGAATACGGCGAATTAAAATTTGTGGTGGAATGTTGATTTTGAATCTGGAAGGGATATTTAGAAAGTAGGGGAATGAATGAGGATGAGAGATCAGAATGTTTTGAGCGGTCGAGAGGTGAAGTCCAGTGGTAGACGGTAGTGTACGAAGAGTGAAAAAGCCGGTGTAGTTCCGTGAGTGTTGAGTACCCATCGGAACGAGAGGTAGGCCGAGTCGAGAGAAAAGAATCTCCTTGAGCAAAGAGTGTCCCGGTAGCTGATTGAAGTGGTTCGAAAAAGGTAGAACACGGCATCACGAGAAAAGCAGGAACGAGAGCTATACGAGGTAGATTTCAAAGGAGAACATTACTGGAGGCCAGGACGAGTTTTTGATCGCAACCAAGGGTAGGAGGAAACGGGTCTTGTGTGAGGACATTCGCAGCTCACCAGATAAAGGTCAGTCTCATTTGTCAGGACATGAATGTATGGGTTTTTGTATTAAATACCACATTAAAAATTGAAGAACATAATCGCTAATATCAGAAGATTTTCATCAAACTTAAATCAATTTGTTACTAATAAATCCTAATAGTTCATTATTAATAAAAATTTTAAATTGGAAACCAAAAGGAAATAAGATTCCCATTTTTAAATGTTTGTATTAAATAAATATAAGATCTAACAAATATTAAGCAGTGATTGTCATTTATATAAAATAAACAAATTTTTGATTTATAATTGTAATCCATATGTGTGTATTATTTTATTTTTTTCCTATCCCGATTAGGAACCACTGAGAAATACTTAGAAGTCACGAAAGTAAGTAAATCATTTTATAATTCGCCCTGAGATTGAAAACATATTGATATGTGATCTGGTTGATTAATTAGATTATCATTAATGCATTAATTAAATTAAATTACATATAAGAATATCATCACATATAAATAAATAAGATCACAACAATATATATATATATATATATATATATATATATATATATATATATATATATATATATATATATATAAATAAATAAGCAAAATCATTGGCTAATACTCGTAAAGTGAAAGCGAATTTAGTTGGAAATATATAAAATGATGAAAGGTCATCATTCCATACATTTCTGTGCAACTATATACTCGATTATCCAACATCATTTTATTTAATAATGTTATGGCTTTTCATTTCCTCAGGTAGCTTTACCTCCTTGGCAATGTTAGTTGTAGCCTTGCGACTGCGGGTCTTCTAACAACCTGACCAAAATTGGTAACCTTGCTCCTGTAGTAATCCTTTTACAAGTTAACAAACAACTTTTTTAACTTGCTACACTATACTGACAAAGCCCAAATAGGCCGAAACACCGGTGTATATAGTTGCACAGAAATGTATGGAATGATGACCTTTCATCATTTTATATATTTCCAACTAAATTCGCATTCACTTTACGAGTATTAGCCAATGATTTTGCTTATTTATTTTTATATTTGTACTCGATATATTTGTACTACTATATATATATATATATATATATATATATATATATATATATATATATATATATATATATATATATATATATAAAAAATGATGTTGGATAATCGAGTACAAATATAAAAATAAATAAGCAAAATCATTGGCTAATACTCGTAAAGTGAATGCGAATTTAGTTGGAAATATATAAAATGATGAAAGGTCATCATTCCATACATTTCTGTGCAACTATATACACCGGTGTTTCGGCCTATTTGGGCTTCGTCAGTATAGTGTAGCAAGTTAAAAAAGTTGTTTGTAAACTTGTAAAAGGATTACTACAGGAGCAAGGTTACCATTTTTGGTCAGATTGTTAGAAGACCCGCAGTCGCAAGGCTACAACTAACATTGTAATATTTCATCATTTTATATATTTCCAACTAAATTCACATTCACTTTACGAGTATTAGCCAATGATTTTGATTATTTATTTATTTATATATATATATATATATATATATATATATATATATATATATATATATATATATATATATATATATATTGTTATATTTCTATTTGATATAAAAATTAAAATTTGATAATTATAAACAAAATTCACTTTAATATAAAATATTTTCAATTTTCTCAACCACGGGCATATAAATTTAAAACAACCTGTATACAACAAATTGTTATATTTAATTTTAAGAAGTGATTAAATAAGACTCAAGTGAAATCGATAATAGGTAATTATGTTTGTTCGCGGAAGGATCGATCATTAGCCGATGCTAAATAAGACTAAGTGGAAATAGAGAATAGGTCATTAAAATTTGTATATAGTAGAAAGTAATTTTAGAATGGGAATTAACTATTTTCTTTGAAATCCATTAAGCATATTTAGAAAGTTTAAAAATTGGTTTTGAGGAATACTGCGAATGAGAGTTGGTGGTGGAATTTTGATTTGTGAATCTGGAAGGGATATTTAGAAAGTAGGGGAATGAATGACAAATAGAGAGCAGAATGTTTTGAGCTGTCGAGAAGTGAAGTCGAGTAGTAGACGGTAGTGTTCGAGGAGTGAGAAAGCCGGTGTAGTTCCGTGAGTGTGGAGTATCTATCGTGGAACGAGAAGTAGGCCAGGTCGAGAGTAAAAGAACCTCCTTGAGCCCAGAGTGTCCCGGTAGCTGATAGCAGTTTCGAAAAAGGTAGAACACAGCATCACGACAAAAGCAGGAACGAGAGCTATTCGAGCTAGTTTTTCAAAGGAGAACATCACTGGAAGCCAGGACGAGGTTTGATCGCAGCCAAGGATAGCAGGAAAGGGTCTTGTGTGAGGACATTTTCAGTTCACCAGGAAAAGGTCAGTCTCATTTGTTTGGACATGAATGTATGGGTTTTTCGTATTAAATTCCACATAAAAAAATTGAATAACATAATCAATAATATCAGAAAAGCTTCATCAAACTTAAATAGAGTTGTTCCTAATAACTCCTAATAGTTAAATGTTAATAAAAACTTTCAATTGAAAACCAAAAGGAAGTAAGATTCCCATTTGTAAATGTTATGTTTAAGAATAATAAGAAATAGCAAATATTAAGCATTGATTGCCTTATAAATAAAATAAAAAATATTTTGATTATAATTGTAACCCATATGTGTATTTTTTTTACTCTTTTCTTTTCTATCCCGATTAGGAACCATTAAGAAATATTTAGAAGCCACGGAAGTAAGTAATTAATTTATAATTCGCCCTGAGATTGAAAACATATTGATATGTGATCTGGTTAATTAATTAGATTAGTATTAATACATTGATTAAATTAAGTAACATATAAGAATATTATCTCATATCAATAATCAAGATCACAACAACTGTCGTCCAACGTGGAAAGCATTTTGAAAGTATTTCTAGTGGCAAATTTGAAGGATAGAAAGAGTAAAGCCGGTATTTGAAAATTTATATGCCTGTGGTAAAAAGTGAGATACTTACATTTGATAACATAAAATTTTAGATCTCTTTAGGTACAAATTTTACATAACTGATTTAATATTTTATTTTTACGATATTTACATTTGATATATTTATTGACAATTTATAATATTTGGGTGAGAAAAAGTCGTCTTGGTAACATACTAGTAAAATTTCATATTTGGCGGGGACAGTACTTCTTGAAAACAAATGTCTGTGACAAGAAGCCAAAGCAAAGACAACAAAAAACAAAAAGAACATTCAGACCAAGAAGATATTTTAGACACGACAATCATGGCATCAGAACAGCAAGAATTATCAGGAATAGATAAACTATTACAACTTATGCAACTCCAGTCACAAAAAATGGATGAAACACAACAAAAACTGGATGACAATCAAAGAGAAACAAAACAAGCAATAGATGAAACAAAAAGAATAATGCAAGAAAATCAGAAGGAAACAAAACAAGCAATAGAAGAGAACAACAAGAAAATGGAGGAACGCATAGGAAAGTATGAAAAGGAAGTAAAAGGATGTTTGACAACAATGAAAAACGAGATGAAAGAACAAGAAATGAAAATTCAAAATAAAATAAAGGAGATAACGAATTGCCAGAAAAAAGAAATGGAAAGTTTGGAAAACAAGTTGCAAAACGCTATTCAAGCAGACATAGAAGAAGTGGAAAGAAAGATTGCGGAAATCAATACTCAACAAAATGTCGGAGAAAGAAGAGAAATGGTTATACATAGCACAGATGACGTGAAGATAAGGTTTGGCGGGGACGTAAGAAGATTACACCCAGTGCCGTTCATAAATAGCCTGAAAAAGAAAATACAGCGCATCGGAAATTTCGAAACAGCAAAAGAAACTATCAGAAACCATCTCAAATATGAAGCAAGCCTATGGTTCGATAGTAAAGAAGAAGAATTCGGCAATTGGCAACAATTTGAACAAAAATTTTTGAATTATTTCTGGGGAAAAGTCCAACAATTGGAAATTAACAAGGAATTGCAAAATGGGAAATACAATGATAGGATGGGTGTATCAGAAAGGACATATGCTTTGCAAATTTACAATAATGCAAAACATTTACAATATAATTACTCATCGGAACAATTAGTCGAACTGATTGCAAGACATTTCGAGGAAACGCTGGAAGACCATATCACATTGCAAAACTACAAAGACATAGATAGTTTATGCCAATTCCTACAAATAAGAGAATCACGTCTAAGAGAAAGAAAATCAAGAAAGTCGCGAGAAGATTACAGGCCCCGAGAAACACAAGATTACAGAGATAGAAATCAAAATAGGAGGGACTATACAAGACGAGATTTTAATCCCAGAAGGGAAAACGAAAATAGAGACAACGGAAGAGGAAATTATGAACAAAGAAATAGGCAATGGAATGAGGACAGAAATCGAGAATACCAGAATAGAAACACCACACGCTCAAATCAAGAAAACAGAAATAATGGTAGACAAAATGAACAGGGATATCGAGAAAACCGAAACAGATCCGACAGACCAAGAGAAAATAGAAGAGAGGTAAATAATACCCAGACAGAAGAATATGACGGAGAGAGAAATTATGACGAAAATATAAACAACAATGAGCAACCGGCCTCTTTTCACGACGGCGCTCACTAAAAACAAAAAAACAAACAGGAATCTTTTGTCACCCCAAGGAGTTTATTAAATTGGCAGGAAACAACGAAAAGAAAAATGGAATTAATTTAAAATTTGTGGATGGATTTATCAACGAGACACCAATTAAAATTATGATAGATACTGGATCGGAAATAACATTGGTCAACAGAAAACTAATAGAAGAAGTTAACTTAACAAATTTAATTTACAAAATACCTAGGGTAAATTTAGTGGGCGCAAACAAACGGACATTGGCAACTATAAATGAAGGCATACGAGTAATGGTACGACTGGGTAAGAATATGTATGCACTACAATGTGTAATAATGCCAAATCTGTCACATGACATGATAGTAGGAGTTGACGAATTGGCAGAAAAACATGTAGTGATAGATTTTAAAAATAATACGATGAAACTAACAGAAGAAAAAGAAAAGGAACAGGACAAGGAACAGGAGAAACAAAATATGGACGAATCAGGTAAAGAACAAACAGTGGAAATGAATTTGGCAGCGAAGCAAGGACAAAGAAGAAAAAGGAGAAAAGGTCAGAAAAAGATAAAAGAAAATGAAACCTGTGGCTCCTCAAAAGAAGAGTTGAGCCCAGAAGAAGAAAATTTGAGAGTATCAGAAACAAAGGAAACCTGGGATTCCTCAAAAGAAGAGACGGGCTCAGGAGAAGAAGAAATAAAGCTAAAAAATGAAAGTGAAAAGAATATGATTGAAACAGTGGTATTTGAAGAGGAGGTATATGCAAACGAGGATGCAGAATGCACGGTAAACATGTGTGAAGAATCTGAGAAAAAAGACAGAAAATTGATATGTGGAGAAGGGAAAGAAAAAGAATTGCGGTTGATGTTAAGAAACTACGAAAATTTGATCAATGAGGAAAACAGAGTGGCTAAAAAGTACGAACATTCATTTGAGGTGAAAAACTTGGGAAATTTTCGATCAAAAACTTACCCGATTCCATACAAGTATCGACAAGAGGTGAAAGAAGAAATAAATAAAATGTTGGAAGATCAAATCATCGAAAGATGTGATTCACCATATGTTAACCCGATTGTGATAGTAAAGAAAAGCAGTGGAGAATTGAGATTATGTTTAGATGCCAGGAATATCAACCAGCACACTGTATCACAATATGAATCACCTCTAAACATCGAGGCCATTTTTGGAAGAATCACCGGGTCACACATATTTTCGAAAATTGACTTAAAACACAGTTTTTGGTTGATACCGTTAGCTGAAAAGTGTAGAAACTACACCGCTTTTTCTATTGATGGTATTGTCTACCGGTTTAAGGTAGTGCCGTTTGGATTGCAGAGTGCTTGTGCTGCACTCGTCCGAGCTCTACATACCATTTTGAATCGCCACGAAGATTTCATAGTTCATTATATCGATGATTTATTAATTTTTTCACAAGATACTCAGAGTCATCTGAAACACATAGAAATAATTCTGGAAGAATTGGACACAGCGGGATTGAAATTAAACATTGAAAAATGTCAATTTTTTCAAAAAGAAGTCATTTATTTGGGTTTTCAATTGGACACCAAAACAGTAAGATTATCCGAAGACAGAGTCAAGCTCATAGATGAATACCCAAGACCAACGAATTTGAAAACATTGAGAGGTTTTCTTGGCACGATTAATTATTTTAAAAAACTGATTCCCGATTTGAGCCAAAAGGAAATCCCTCTGATAAAGTTGCTTAAAAAAGGAATAAAATGGAATTGGAAAGAAGAACAGGAGGAAGCTTTCGAAACATTAAAACGAGAATTCGCAAAAGGAACGAAAATATACCACCCCATTTACAATTTACCTTTTATACTCCGAACTGATGCGTCCATACAAAAATTTGCAGGAGTTCTGTCTCAAATACAAAACGACCAAGAAGTGCCGATATGTTTTATATCGCGAGTGACTAAAACACATGAGAGAAAATATAGTGTTACAGAATTGGAGTTTGCCAGTGTACTATATTGCGTAAACAAATTGAGGTTTTACTTATTGGGAGCAAAATTCACAATCGAAACAGACCATGCAGCTTTAGTACATATCATGAAGAATAGATTAGTAAATAATAGAATATATAGAGGCATTCTATTATTACAGGAGTATGATTTTGAGTTCCGATATATAAAAGGAAAAGACAACATAATAGCCGACGCTCTAACACGGGATGAGGACACGGGAAAAAAGGAAACAATTACTCTACAGGTGGGACTAAATAGATTAATACAAGAAGAAGGGATATATTCGTTAAATGAGATAAGGACAAACCAAGAAGACCTAGAGGAAAGAGAGAAAAGAAGAGCGGAAGTAGAAAATGACATATATTTTAAGAGAATAGACGGAAAGGAACTATATTTAGTGACACAGACATTGGCCGAAAAGATAATAAAGAAATTACATGAGGACAATGGGCATATCGGTAGCAGAAAAGTTTGGCTCGTTTTTAGGGAAAATTACATCAGCCGACAGGATTACCGCATTGCAAAGGAAATTACCCAGAAGTGCGATGTATGTCAAAAATATAAGAGTCGGAATTTCAAAAACGAAAATGTTGCCAAAAATATTGAAGCCCGAAACAAACTAGACATTGTAGCAATAGATATGTTAAGCGATCTAATTATGACCACTAAAAGGAACAAACATATTCTGGTAATGGTGGATGTGTTTTCAAAATACGTAAAATTATATAGTTGCCGCACCACAAAGGGGGAGGAAATATTAAGAAAAATCGACAATTTTATAGCCATAGTAGGAACACCAAAAAAGATTCTACTGGACAATGCAACGTATTTCCGAAATGATCGTTTCAAGGGACAACTTCGAGAACGAGGAATAGAGACAAATTTTGTCAGCATCAGGCATCCACAGAGTAATCCTTCGGAACGATTCATACAGGAAGTGACGAAATTTCTTCGCATTGCAACAGATGGTCAACATCGCCACTGGGACAGGAAAATGGCGGAAATAGAAAGGTATCTAAATACAATTCCGAGCACAGTAACAAAAGAGACCCCAGAATACATCATGAAGGGTGTATTGCCGATAAGGCCATGGGAAGACCAAGAGCCAAAAGAATATCAACAGGTGATTGAAACCGTACAGAGAAGATTACGGCGAAGCAACGAAAAATATATCCAAAGACAGGAACAAAATAGAAAAAGAAGACCAGTGACTTTCCAAAAGGGTGAAAAAGTACTCGTGAGGGCATTACGAGTATCAAATCTTCCTGGGGGCATTTGCGCAAAGTTGATGCCTGTTTTCGAAGGCCCGTATATCGTGAATAATGAAAATGGGATAAATAGTTATGAGTTGAGGCACAGGAACTCGGAAAAGATCCGAGGAATTTATAATATTCACGATGTATACAAATATCACGAATAAAAGACAGAATTACATGAAGTAGATAGTAAGTTAGGGTATAAGACATAGATTAAAGTAAGAAAATATACAGGGAGTTGGTTTTGCCTCGAGAAAATTTATTTAAAAATGCAGATAAATTTTATCGAATACAAGGCGGGGATTTGTTATATTTCTATTTGATATAAAAATTAAAATTTGATAATTATAAACAAAATTCACTTTAATATAAAATATTTTCAATTTTCTCAACCACGGGCATATAAATTTAAAACAACCTGTATACAACAAATTGTTATATTTAATTTTAAGAAGTGATTAAATAAGACTCAAGTGAAATCGATAATAGGTAATTATGTTTGTTCGCGGAAGGATCGATCATTAGCCGATGCTAAATAAGACTAAGTGGAAATAGAGAATAGGTCATTAAAATTTGTATATAGTAGAAAGTAATTTTAGAATGGGAATTAACTATTTTCTTTGAAATCCATTAAGCATATTTAGAAAGTTTAAAAATTGGTTTTGAGGAATACTGCGAATGAGAGTTGGTGGTGGAATTTTGATTTGTGAATCTGGAAGGGATATTTAGAAAGTAGGGGAATGAATGACAAATAGAGAGCAGAATGTTTTGAGCTGTCGAGAAGTGAAGTCGAGTAGTAGACGGTAGTGTTCGAGGAGTGAGAAAGCCGGTGTAGTTCCGTGAGTGTGGAGTATCTATCGTGGAACGAGAAGTAGGCCAGGTCGAGAGTAAAAGAACCTCCTTGAGCCCAGAGTGTCCCGGTAGCTGATAGCAGTTTCGAAAAAGGTAGAACACAGCATCACGACAAAAGCAGGAACGAGAGCTATTCGAGCTAGTTTTTCAAAGGAGAACATCACTGGAAGCCAGGACGAGGTTTGATCGCAGCCAAGGATAGCAGGAAAGGGTCTTGTGTGAGGACATTTTCAGTTCACCAGGAAAAGGTCAGTCTCATTTGTTTGGACATGAATGTATGGGTTTTTCGTATTAAATTCCACATAAAAAAATTGAATAACATAATCAATAATATCAGAAAAGCTTCATCAAACTTAAATAGAGTTGTTCCTAATAACTCCTAATAGTTAAATGTTAATAAAAACTTTCAATTGAAAACCAAAAGGAAGTAAGATTCCCATTTGTAAATGTTATGTTTAAGAATAATAAGAAATAGCAAATATTAAGCATTGATTGCCTTATAAATAAAATAAAAAATATTTTGATTATAATTGTAACCCATATGTGTATTTTTTTTACTCTTTTCTTTTCTATCCCGATTAGGAACCATTAAGAAATATTTAGAAGCCACGGAAGTAAGTAATTAATTTATAATTCGCCCTGAGATTGAAAACATATTGATATGTGATCTGGTTAATTAATTAGATTAGTATTAATACATTGATTAAATTAAGTAACATATAAGAATATTATCTCATATCAATAATCAAGATCACAACAATATATATGTATATTTGTATATATAATATAATTATTAATTTGTAACCACGAGCAGTAAGTTAAGTTTTGTTTTGAGTTTTATCTAAATTTAAACATTTTTATTTGTATATAGTCTTGATAAAGAAAATAAAATTTTCGAAAGCTCGACTAATAAGTTCAAAGTGTTTCACTGAATAGCCCAAAAATTTATTGACTGCATTCCCCAAAAAATTTTTTATTACATTCCAACAGTCATTACATATTAACAATCATATATATATTGTTATATTTCTATTTGATATGAAAATTAAAATTTGATAATTATAGACAAAATTCAATTTAATATAAAATATTTTCAATTTTCTCAACCACGGGCATATAAATTTAGAACAACCTGTATACAACAAATTGTTATATTTAATTTTAAGAAGTGATTAAATAAGACTCAAGCGAAATCGTTAATAGGTCATTATCGTTGTTCGCGGAAGGATCGATCATTAGCCGATGCTAAATAGGACTAAGTGGAAATAGAGAATAGGTCATTAAAATTTGTATATAGTAGAAAGTAATTTTAGAATGGGAATTAACTATTTTCTTTGAAATCCATTAAGCATATTTAGAAAGTTTAAAAATTGGTTTTGAGGAATACTGCGAATGAGAGTTGGTGGTGGAATTTTGATTTGTGAATCTGGAAGGGATATTTAGAAAGTAGGGGAATGAATGACAAATAGAGAGCGGAATGTTTTGAGCTGTCGAGAAGAGAAGTCGAGTAGTAGACGGTAGTGTACGGAGAGTGAGAAAGCCGGTGTAGTTCCGTGAGTGTGGAATATCTATCGTGGAACGAGAAGTAGGCCAGGTCGAGAGTAAAAGAACCTCCTTGAGCCAAGAGTGTCCCGGTAGCTGATAGCAGTTTCGAGAAAGGTAGAACACAGCATCACGACAGACGCAGGAACGAGAGCTATTCGAGCTAGTTTTTCAAAGGAGAACATTACTGGAAGCCAGGACGAGGTTTGATCGCAGCCAAGGATAGCAGGAAAAGGGTCTTGTGTGAGGACATTTTCAGTTCACCAGGAAAAGGTCAGTCTCATTTGTTTGGACATGAATGTATGGGTTTTTTCGTATTAAATTCCACATAAATAATTGAATAACATAATCAATAATATCAAAAAAGCTTCATCAAACTTAAATAGAGTTGTTCCTAATAACTCCTAATAGTTAAATGTTAATAAAAACTTTCAATTGAAAACCAAAAGGAAATAAGATTCCCATTTGTAAATGTTATGTTTAAGAATAATAAGAAATAGCAAATATTAAGCATTGATTGCCTTTTTAATAAAATAAAAAATATTTTAATTATAATTGTAACCCATATTTGTATTTTTTTTACTCTTTTCTTTTCTATCCCGATTAGGAACCATTAAGAAATATTTAGAAGCCACGCAAGTAAGTAATTAATTTATAATTCGCCCTGAGATTGAAAACATATTGATATGTGATCTGGTTAATTAATTAGATTAGTATTAATACATTGATTAAATTAAGTGACATATAAGAACATTATCTCATATCAATAATCAAGATCACAACAACTGTCGTCCAACGTGGAAAGCATTTTGAAAGTATTTCTAGTGGCAAATTTGAAGGATAGAAAGAGTAAAGCCGGTATTTGAAAATTTATATGCCTGTGGTAAAAAGTGAGATACTTACATTTGATAACATAAAATTTTAGATCTCTTTAGGTACAAATTTTACATAACTGATTTAATATTTTATTTTACGATATTTACATTTGATATATTTATTGACAATTTATAATATTTGGGTGAGAAAAAGTCGTCTTGGTAACATACTAGTAAAATTTCATATTTGGCGGGGACAGTACTTCTTGAAAACAAATGTCTGTGACAAGAAGCCAAAGCAAAGACAACAAAAAACAAAAAGAACATTCAGACCAAGAAGATATTTTAGACACGACAATCATGGCATCAGAACAGCAAGAATTATCAGGAATAGATAAACTATTACAACTGATGCAACTCCAGTCACAAAAAATGGATGAAGCAAAAAGGACAATGGATAAAAATCAGGAGGAAACAAAACAAGCAATGGATAAAAATCAGGAAGAAACATCAAAGAAAATGGATAAAGTGGATCAAAAAATGGATGAAACACAACAAAAAATGGATGAAACACAACAAAAATTGGATAAAAAAATGGATGAAACACAACAAAAAATGAAACAAGCAATAGAAGAGAACAACAAGAAAATGGAGGAACGCATAGGAAAGTATGAAAAGGAAGTAAAAGGATGTTTGACAACAATGAAAAACGAGATGAAAGAACAAGAAATGAAAATTCAAAATAAAATAAAGGAGATAACGAATTGCCAGAAAGTGGAAATAGAAAATGTGGAAAACAAGTTTGAAAACGCTATTCAAGCAATCAGAGAAGAAATGGAAAGAAAGATTGCGGAAATCAATATTCAACAAAATGTAGGAGAAAGAAGAGAAAATGTTATACATAGCACAGATGACGTGAAGATAAGGTTTGGCGGGGATGTAAGAAGATTACACCCAGTGCCGTTCATAAATAGCCTGAAAAAGAAAATACAGCACATCGGAAATTTCGAAACAGCAAAAGAAACTATCAGAAACCATCTCAAATATGAAGCAAGCCTATGGTTCGATTGCAAAGAAGAAGAATTTGACAGTTGGCAACAATTTGAACAAAAATTTTTGAATTATTTCTGGGGAAAAGTCCAACAATTGGAAATTAACAAGGAATTGCAAAATGGGAAATACAATGATAGGATGGGTATATCAGAAAGGACATATGCATTACAAATTTACTATAACGCAAAACATTTACAATATAATTACTCATCGGAACAATTAGTCGAACTGATTGCCAGACATTTCGAAGAAACGCTGGAAGACCATATCACATTACAAAACTACAAAGACATAGATAGTTTATGCCAATTCCTACAAATAAGAGAATCACGTTTAAGAGAAAGAAAATCAAGAAGGTCGCGAGAAGATTACAGGCCCCGAGAAACACAGGATTACAGAGATAGAAATCAAAATAGGAGGGACTATACAAGACGAGATTTTAATCCCAGAAGGGAAAACGAAAATAGAGACAACGGAAGAGGAAATTATGAACAAAGAAATAGGCAATGGAATCAGGACAGAAATCGAGAATACCAGAATAGAAACACCACACTCGCAAATCAAGAAAACAGAAATAATGGTAGACAAAATGATCAGGGATATCGAGAAAATCAAAACAGATCCGACAGACCAAGAGAAAATAGAAGAGAAGTAAATAATACCCAGACAGATGAATATGACGGAGAGAGACATTATGAAGAAAATGTAAACTACGATGAGCAACCGGCGTTTTTTCACGACGGCGCTCACTAAAAACCAAAAATCAAACAGGAATCTTTTGTAACCCCAAGGAGTTTATTAAATTGGCAAGAAACAATGAAAAGAAAAATGGAGTTAATTTAAAATTTGTGGATGGATTTATCAACGAGAAACCAATTAAAATTATGATAGACACTGGATCTGAAATAACATTGGTCAACAGAAAACTAATAGAAGAAGTTAACTTAACAAATTTAATTTACAAAATACCTAGGGTAAATTTAGTGGGCGCAAACAAACGGACATTGGCAACTATAAATGAAGGCATACGAGTAATGGTACGACTGGATAAGAAGATGTATGCACTACAATGTGTAATAATGCCAAACATGTCACATGACATGATAGTAGGAGTTGACGAATTGGCAGAAAAACATGTAGTGATAGATTTTAAAAATAATACGATGAATCTAACAGAAGAAAAAGAAGAAGAACAGAACAAGGAACAGGAGAAACAAAATACGGACGAATCAGGTAAAGAACAAACAGTGGAAATGAATTTGGCAACGAAGCAAGGACAAAGAAGAAAAGGGAGAAAAAGTCAGAAAAAGACAAAAGAAAATGAAACCTGTGGCTCCTCAAAAGAAGAGTTGAGCCCAGAAGAAGAAAAATTGAGAGTATCAAAAGCAAAAGAAAACTGGGATTCCTCAAAAGAAGAGATGAGCTCAGGAGAAGAAGAAATAAAGCTAACAAATGAAAGCGAAAAAGATATGATCGAAACAGTGGCATTTGAAGAGGAGGCATATGAAAACGAGGATGCAGAATACACGGTAAAAGTATGTGAAAAATCTGAGGAAAAAGACAGAAGATTGATATGGGAAAAAGGGAAAGACAACATAATAGCCGACACTCTAACACAGGATGAGGACACTGAAAATAAGGAAACAATTACTCTACAGGTGGGACTAATTAGAGTAATACAAGAAGAAGGGGTATAAGACGTAGATTAAAGTAAGGAAATATACAGGGAGTTGGTTTTGCCTCGAGAAAATTTATTTAAAAATGCAGATAAATTTTATCGAATACAAGGCGGGGATTTGTTATATTTCTATTTGATATGAAAATTAAAATTTGATAATTATAGACAAAATTCAATTTAATATAAAATATTTTCAATTTTCTCAACCACGGGCATATAAATTTAGAACAACCTGTATACAACAAATTGTTATATTTAATTTTAAGAAGTGATTAAATAAGACTCAAGTGAAATCGTTAATAGGTCATTATCGTTGTTCGCGGAAGGATCGATCATTAGCCGATGCTAAATAAGACTAAGTGGAAATAGAGAATAGGTCATTAAAATTTGTATATAGTAGAAAGTAATTTTAGAATGGGAATTAACTATTTTCTTTGAAATCCATTAAGCATATTTAGAAAGTTTAAAAATTGGTTTTGAGGAATACTGCGAATGAGAGTTGGTGGTGGAATTTTGATTTGTGAATCTGGAAGGGATATTTAGAAAGTAGGGGAATGAATGACAAATAGAGAGCGGAATGTTTTGAGCTGTCGAGAAGAGAAGTCGAGTAGTAGACGGTAGTGTACGGAGAGTGAGAAAGCCGGTGTAGTTCCGTGAGTGTGGAATATCTATCGTGGAACGAGAAGTAGGCCAGGTCGAGAGTAAAAGAACCTCCTTGAGCCAAGAGTGTCCCGGTAGCTGATAGCAGTTTCGAGAAAGGTAGAACACAGCATCACGACAGACGCAGGAACGAGAGCTATTCGAGCTAGTTTTTCAAAGGAGAACATTACTGGAAGCCAGGACGAGGTTTGATCGCAGCCAAGGATAGCAGGAAAAGGGTCTTGTGTGAGGACATTTTCAGTTCACCAGGAAAAGGTCAGTCTCATTTGTTTGGACATGAATGTATGGGTTTTTTCGTATTAAATTCCACATAAATAATTGAATAACATAATCAATAATATCAAAAAAGCTTCATCAAACTTAAATAGAGTTGTTCCTAATAACTCCTAATAGTTAAATGTTAATAAAAACTTTCAATTGAAAACCAAAAGGAAATAAGATTCCCATTTGTAAATGTTATGTTTAAGAATAATAAGAAATAGCAAATATTAAGCATTGATTGCCTTTTTAATAAAATAAAAAATATTTTAATTATAATTGTAACCCATATTTGTATTTTTTTTACTCTTTTCTTTTCTATCCCGATTAGGAACCATTAAGAAATATTTAGAAGCCACGCAAGTAAGTAATTAATTTATAATTCGCCCTGAGATTGAAAACATATTGATATGTGATCTGGTTAATTAATTAGATTAGTATTAATACATTGATTAAATTAAGTGACATATAAGAACATTATCTCATATCAATAATCAAGATCACAACAATATATATATATATATATATTGTTATATTTCTATTTGATATGAAAATTAAAATTTGATAATTATAGACAAAATTCAATTTAATATAAAATATTTTCAATTTTCTCAACCACGGGCATATAAATTTAGAACAACCTGTATACAACAAATTGTTATATTTAATTTTAAGAAGTGATTAAAACGATACTCGGAACAATGCGCTTAAAATAAAACTAAAGTGAAATCGAAAATAGGTCATTATCGTTGTTCGCGGAAGGTGCAATCATTAGCCGATGCTAAAGAAGACTTAGTGAAAGTAGATAATAGATCATTAAATTTTGTAATTAGTAGAAAGTAATTTTAGAATGGGAATTAACTATTTTCTTTGAAATCCATTAAGCATATTTAGAAAGTTTAAAAATTGGTTTTGAGGAATACTGCGAATGAGAGTTGGTGGTGGAATTTTGATTTGTGAATCTGGAAGGGATATTTAGAAAGGAGGGGAATGAATGACAAATAGAGATCAGAATGTTTTGAGCTGTCGAGAAGTGAAGTCGAGTAGTAGACGGTAGTGTACGGAGAGTGAGAAAGCCGGTAGTTCCGTGAGTGTGGAGTATCTATCGTGGAATGAGAAGTAGGCCAGGTTGAGAGTAAAAGAACCTCCTTGAGCCAAGAGTGTTCCGGTAGCTGATAGCAGTTTCGAAAAAGGTAGAACACAGCATCACGACCGAAGCAGGGACGAGAGCTATTCGAGCTAGTTTTCAAAGGAGTACATTACTGGAAGCCAGGACGAGGTTTGATCGCAGCCAAGGATAGCAGGAACGGGTTTTGTGTGAGGACATTTTCAGTTTCACCAGGAAAAGGTCAGTCTCATTTATTTGGACATGAATGTATGGGTTTTTCGTATTAAATTCCACATAAAAAAGTGAATAACATAATCAATAATATCAGAAAAGCTTCATCAAACTTAAATAGAGTTGTTAATAATAACTCCTAATAGTTAAATGTTAATAAAAACTTTCAATTGATTTACAAAAGGAAATAAGGTTCCCATTTTCAAATGTTATGTTTAAGAATAGTAGGAAATAGCAAATATTAAGCATTGATTGTCTTTTAAATAAAATAAAAAATATTTTTGATTATAATTGTAACCCATATGTGTATTTTTTTTTTGCTCTTTTCTTTTCCATCCCGATTAGGAACCATTAAGAAATACTAGAAGCCACGAAAGTAAGTAAATTTATAATTCGCCCTGAGATTGAAAACATATTGATATGTGATCTGGTTAATTAATTGGATTAGTTTTAATACATTGATTAAATTAAGTGACATATAAGAATATTATCTCATATCAATAATCAAGATCACAACAACTGGCGCCCAACGTGGGGCATTGTAAAGTATTTCTAGTGGCAAATTTGAAGGATAGAAAGAGTAAAGCCGGTATTTGAAAATTTATATGCCTGTGGTAAAAAGTGAGATACTTACATTTGATAACATAAAATTTTAGATCTCTTTAGGTACAAAATTTACATAACTGATTTAATATTTTATTTTTACGATATTACATTTGATATATTTATTGACAATTTATAATATTTGGGTGAGAAAAAGTCGTCTTGGTAACATACTAGTAAAATTTCATATTTGGCGGGGACAGTACTTCTTGAAAACAAATGTCTGTGACAAGAAGCCAAAGCAAGGACAACAAAAAACAAAAAGAACATTCAGACCAAGAATATATTTTAGACACGACAATCATGGCATCAGAACAGCAAGAATTATCAGGAATAGATAAACTATTACAACTGATGCAACTCCAGTCACAAAAACTGGATGACAATCAAAGAGAAACAAAACAAGCAATGGATGAAGCAAAAAGGACGATGGATAAAAATCAGGAAGAAACATCAAAGAAAATGGATAAAGTGGATCAAAAAATGGATGAAACACAGCAAAAAATGGATGAATCACAACAAAAAATGGAACAGAAAATGGATAAAGTGGAGCAAAAAATGGATGACAATCAACAGGAAACAAAACAAGCGATAGAAGAGAACAATAAGAAAATAGAGGAACGCATAGAAAAGTATGAAATGAAAATTAAAGATCACATGCAAAAACAAGAAATGAGAATGAAGGACCACATGAAAGAACAAGAAATGAAAATTCAAAATAAAATGAAGGAGTTAACGAATTGCCAGAAAAAAGAAATGGAAAGTTTGGAAAACAAGTTGCAAAACGCTATTCAAGCAGACATAGAAGAAGTGGAAAGAAAGATTGCGGAAATCAATACTCAACAGAATGTCGGAGAAAGAAGAGAAATGGTTATACATAGCACAGATGACGTGAAGATAAGGTTTGGCGGGGATGTAAGAAGATTACACCCAGTGCCGTTCATAAATAGCCTGAAAAAGAAAATACAGCATATCGGAAATTTCGAAACAGCAAAAGAAACTATCAGAAACCATCTCAAATATGAAGCAAGCCTATGGTTCGATAGTAAAGAAGAAGAATTCGTCAATTGGCAACAATTTGAACAAAAATTTTTGAATTATTTCTGGGGAAAGGTCCAACAATTGGAAATTAACAAGGAATTGCAAAATGGGAAATACAATGATAGGATGGGTGTATCAGAAAGGACATATGCTTTGCAAATTTACAATAATGCAAAACATTTACAATATAATTACTCATCGGAACAATTAGTCGAACTGATTGCAAGACATTTCGAGGAAACGCTGGAAGACCATATCACATTGCAAAATTACAAAGACATAGATATTTTATGCCAATTCCTACAAATAAGAGAATCACGTCTAAGAGAAAGAAAATCAAGAAGGTCGCGAGAAGATTACAGGCCCCGAGAAACACAAGATTACAGAGATAGAAATCAAAATAGGAGGGACTATACAAGACGAGATTTTAATCCCAGAAGGGAAAACGAAAATAGAGACAACGGAAGAGGAAATTATGAACAAAGAAATAGGCAATGGAATGAGGACAGAAATCGAGAATACCAGAATAGAAACACCACACGCTCAAATCAAGAAAACAGAAATAATGGTAGACAAAATGAACAGGGATATCGAGAAAACCGAAACAGATCCGACAGACCAAGAGAAAATAGAAGAGAAGTAAATAATACCCAGACAGATGAATATGACGGAGAGAGACATTATGACGAAAATATAAACAACGATGAGCAACCGGCGTTTTTTCACGACGGCGCTCACTAAAAACCAAAAATCAAACAGGAATCTTTTGTCACCCCAAGGAGTTTATTAAATTGGCAGGAAACAACGAAAAGAAAAATGGAGTTAATTTAAAATTTGTGGATGGATTTATCAACGAGAAACCAATTAAAATTATGATAGACACTGGATCTGAAATAACATTGGTCAACAGAAAACTAATAGAAGAAGTTAACTTAACGAATTTAATTTATAAAATACCTAGGGTAAATTTAGTGGGCGCAAACAAACGGACATTGGCAACTATAAATGAAGGCATACGAGTAATGGTACGACTGGGCAAGAATATGTATGCACTACAATGTGTAATAATGCCAAACATGTCACATGACATGATAGTAGGAGTGGACGAATTGGCAGAAAAAC
Organism: Diabrotica virgifera virgifera; assembly: GCF_917563875.1. Classification (NCBI taxonomy): domain Eukaryota; kingdom Metazoa; phylum Arthropoda; class Insecta; order Coleoptera; family Chrysomelidae; genus Diabrotica; species Diabrotica virgifera. Next base: position 224,422,542 of record NC_065448.1, on the reverse strand, counting down.
ATGTAGTGATAGATTTTAAAAATAATACGATGAAACTAACAGAAGAAAAAGAAAAAGAACAGGACAAGGAACATGAGAAACAAAATACGGACAAATCAGGTAAAGAACAAACAGTGGAAATGAATTTGGCAGCGAAGCAAGGACAAAGAAGAAAAAGGAGAAAAGGTCAGAAAAAGATAAAAGAAAATGAAACCTGTGGCTCCTCAAAAGAAGAGTTGAGCCCAGAAGAAGAAAATTTGAGAGTATCAGAAACAAAGGAAACCTGGGATTCCTCAAAAGAAGAGACGGGCTCAGGAGAAGAAGAAATAAAGCTAAAAAATGAAAGTGAAAAGAATATGATTGAAACAGTGGTATTTGAAGAGGAGGTATATGCAAACGAGGATGCAGAATGCACGGTAAACATGTGTGAAGAATCTGAGAAAAAAGACAGAAAATTGATATGTGGAGAAGGGAAAGAAAAAGAATTGCGGTTGATGTTACGAAACTACGAAAATTTGATCAATGAGGAAAACAGAGTGGCTAAAAAGTACGAACATTCATTTGAGGTGAAAAACTTGGGAAATTTTCGATCAAAGACTTACCCGATTCCATACAAGTATCGACAAGAGGTGAAAGAAGAAATAAATAAAATGTTGGAAGATCAAATCATCGAAAGATGTGATTCACCATATGTTAACCCGATTGTGATAGTAAAGAAAAGCAGTGGAGAATTGAGATTATGTTTAGATGCCAGGAATATCAACCAGCACACTGTATCACAATATGAATCACCTCTAAACATCGAGGCCATTTTTGGAAGAATCACCGGGTCACACATATTTTCGAAAATTGACTTAAAACATAGTTTTTGGTTGATACCGTTAGCTGAAAAGTGTAGAAACTACACCGCTTTTTCTATTGATGGTATTGTCTACCGGTTTAAGGTAGTGCCGTTTGGATTGCAGAGTGCTTGTGCTGCACTCGTCCGAGCTCTACATACCATTTTGAATCGCCACGAAGATTTCATAGTTCATTATATCGATGATTTATTAATTTTTTCACAAGATACTCAGAGTCATCTGAAACACATAGAAATAATTCTGGAAGAATTGGACACAGCGGGATTGAAATTAAACATTGAAAAATGTCAATTTTTTCAAAAAGAAGTCATTTATTTGGGTTTTCAATTGGACACCAAAACAGTAAGATTATCCGAAGACAGAGTCAAGCTCATAGATGAATACCCAAGACCAACGAATTTGAAAACATTGAGAGGTTTTCTTGGCACGATTAATTATTTTAAAAAACTGATTCCCGATTTGAGCCAAAAGGAAATCCCTCTGATAAAATTGCTTAAAAAAGGAATAAAATGGAATTGGAAAGAAGAACAGGAGGAAGCTTTCGAAACATTAAAACGAGAATTCGCAAAAGGAACGAAAATATACCACCCCATTTACAATTTACCTTTTATACTCCGAACTGATGCGTCCATACAAAAATTTGCAGGAGTTCTGTCTCAAATACAAAACGACCAAGAAGTGCCGATATGTTTTATATCGCGAGTGACTAAAACACATGAGAGAAAATATAGTGTTAGAGAATTGGAGTTTGCCAGTGTACTATATTGCGTAAACAAATTGAGGTTTTACTTATTGGGAGCAAAATTCACAATCGAAACAGACCATGCAGCTTTAGTACATATCATGAAGAACAGATTAGTAAATAATAGAATACATAGAGGCATTCTATTATTACAGGAGTATGATTTTGAGTTCCGATATATAAAAGGAAAAGACAACATAATAGCCGACGCTCTAACACGGGATGAGGACACCGGAAAAAAGGAAACAATTACTCTACAGGTGGGACTAAATAGATTAATACAAGAAGAAGGGATATATTCGTTAAATGAGATAAGGACAAACCAAGAAGACCTAGAGGAAAGAGAGAAAAGAAGAGCGGAAATAGAAAATGACATATATTTTAAGAGAATAGACGGAAAGGAACTATATTTAGTGACACAGACATTGGCCGAAAAGATAATAAAGAAATTACATGAGGACAATGGGCATATCGGTAGCAGAAAAGTTTGGCTCGTTTTTAGGGAAAATTACATCAGCCGACAGGATTACCGCATTGCAAAGGAAATTACCCAGAAGTGCGATGTATGTCAAAAATATAAGAGTCGGAATTTCAAAAACGAAAATGTTGCCAAAAATATTGAAGCCCGAAACAAACTAGACATTGTAGCAATAGATATGTTAAGCGATCTAATTATGACCACTAAAAGGAACAAACATATTCTGGTAATGGTGGATGTGTTTTCAAAATACGTAAAATTATATAGTTGCCGCACCACAAAGGGGGAGGAAATATTAAGAAAAATCGACAATTTTATAGCCATAGTAGGAACACCAAAAAAGATTCTACTGGACAATGCAACGTATTTCCGAAATGATCGTTTCAAGGGACAACTTCGAGAACGAGGAATAGAGACAAATTTTGTCAGCATCAGGCATCCACAGAGTAATCCTTCGGAACGATTCATACAGGAAGTGACGAAATTTCTTCGCATTGCAACAGATGGTCAACATCGCCACTGGGACAGGAAAATGGCGGAAATAGAAAGGTATCTAAATACAATTCCGAGCACAGTAACAAAAGAGACCCCAGAATACATCATGAAGGGTGTACTGCCGATAAGGCCATGGGAAGACCAAGAGCCAAAAGAATATCAACAGGTGATTGAAACCGTACAGAGAAGATTACGGCGAAGCAACGAAAAATATATCCAAAGACAGGAACAAAATAGAAAAAGAAGACCAGTGACTTTCCAAAAGGGTGAAAAAGTACTCGTGAGGGCATTACGAGTATCAAATCTTCCTGGGGGCATTTGCGCAAAGTTGATGCCTGTTTTCGAAGGCCCGTACATCGTGAATAATGAAAATGGGATAAATAGTTATGAGTTGAGGCACAGGAACTCGGAAAAGATCCGAGGAATTTATAATATTCACGATGTATACAAATATCACGAATAAAAGACAGAATTACATGAAGTAGATAGTAAGTTAGGATATAAGACGTAGATTAAAGTAAGGAAATATACAGGGAGTTGGTTTTGCCTCGAGAAAATTTATGTAAAAATGCAGATAAATTTTATCGAATACAAGGCGGGGATTTGTTATATTTCTATTTGATATGAAAATTAAAATTTGATAATTATAGACAAAATTCAATTTAATATAAAATATTTTCAATTTTCTCAACCACGGGCATATAAATTTAGAACAACCTGTATACAACAAATTGTTATATTTAATTTTAAGAAGTGATTAAAACGATACTCGGAACAATGCGCTTAAAATAAAACTAAAGTGAAATCGAAAATAGGTCATTATCGTTGTTCGCGGAAGGTGCAATCATTAGCCGATGCTAAAGAAGACTTAGTGAAAGTAGATAATAGATCATTAAATTTTGTAATTAGTAGAAAGTAATTTTAGAATGGGAATTAACTATTTTCTTTGAAATCCATTAAGCATATTTAGAAAGTTTAAAAATTGGTTTTGAGGAATACTGCGAATGAGAGTTGGTGGTGGAATTTTGATTTGTGAATCTGGAAGGGATATTTAGAAAGGAGGGGAATGAATGACAAATAGAGATCAGAATGTTTTGAGCTGTCGAGAAGTGAAGTCGAGTAGTAGACGGTAGTGTACGGAGAGTGAGAAAGCCGGTAGTTCCGTGAGTGTGGAGTATCTATCGTGGAATGAGAAGTAGGCCAGGTTGAGAGTAAAAGAACCTCCTTGAGCCAAGAGTGTTCCGGTAGCTGATAGCAGTTTCGAAAAAGGTAGAACACAGCATCACGACCGAAGCAGGGACGAGAGCTATTCGAGCTAGTTTTCAAAGGAGTACATTACTGGAAGCCAGGACGAGGTTTGATCGCAGCCAAGGATAGCAGGAACGGGTTTTGTGTGAGGACATTTTCAGTTTCACCAGGAAAAGGTCAGTCTCATTTATTTGGACATGAATGTATGGGTTTTTCGTATTAAATTCCACATAAAAAAGTGAATAACATAATCAATAATATCAGAAAAGCTTCATCAAACTTAAATAGAGTTGTTAATAATAACTCCTAATAGTTAAATGTTAATAAAAACTTTCAATTGATTTACAAAAGGAAATAAGGTTCCCATTTTCAAATGTTATGTTTAAGAATAGTAGGAAATAGCAAATATTAAGCATTGATTGTCTTTTAAATAAAATAAAAAATATTTTTGATTATAATTGTAACCCATATGTGTATTTTTTTTTTGCTCTTTTCTTTTCCATCCCGATTAGGAACCATTAAGAAATACTAGAAGCCACGAAAGTAAGTAAATTTATAATTCGCCCTGAGATTGAAAACATATTGATATGTGATCTGGTTAATTAATTGGATTAGTTTTAATACATTGATTAAATTAAGTGACATATAAGAATATTATCTCATATCAATAATCAAGATCACAACAATATATATATATATATATATATATATATATATATATATATATATATATATATATATATATACGTCTTTATATCAAGGCGAGATCCGACTAAATCGAGGACAACCCGAGATCCACCAATAGGAAATTAATTATTGGAGTATATTGTTCATAACTATCTTTATAATTAACATATTAATCATGGCACACTTAGAGGGGAAAAGATTTTTGTACTTAAATTTTTCTGATAAATTTACAGCGAAACGAGATCCGTAGCTGAAAAGTAAAGGGGGGGACTTATATACGAAATTTTAGATATTTACCGATCAACGCGAGATCACACACTGATGCCAGCTCTAAAGAGTATTAGTCGAGCGATTGGAGCTCGTGTTGTATTGTATATTTCCCACGATATACAGATATATAGCGGGCGGAGTCAATGACGGCACCAACAGCGTTGTCTCGAATTCTTTATGTAACTTTTAAGTATCGCTTCTTTTGTGTCTTTAACGTCTACGATTTACCTTTCCGAAAGTCCCTTAGTTTTGTTACATACATAAGGGTGTGAAAAAAGAAAAAGAATACTTCACAAATAATAATCATTTAATAATGATAATTATTTGCAATACAATATTTTAAAACTATACATTAATATTCTTAAAAAACACTTACTACGAAACCAAAATGTAATTATTATATTCTTAAATAATACAAATTTTACAAAATAATTATATGAATGATTGCTTTTTTTAAAAATACTGTAACAAAATAATTATTGACCTACCCTCGTATACCAGCTCCCGTCTCCGCACAGACAGAACACTATCGATGTTTCGAGATACGCCGATGCAGCGCCGATGACGTGCAAGCGGTCACATGGACATAGCTGGAGATATATAGATATTTCTGGAATATCTGTATCGCATATATAAATAGGACATATTTGTAAATAGAGTTAGTCTTAAGCTAAAGTTTGTAAAGTAAACTTGTATAAATAAATAATAAAGTCGTAAATAAATTACGAACCGCTAGTTTTATTGTAATTAGAAGTAATTACACTAATCACGCTACAGTGGTGTTAACGGTGTGGAGTGTAAATAAATGAAAAGTAAAAAAAAGACTTTTGAACTTTATTCGTCGAGAATAATCGGAGTGCGTTAATTGTTCGGTATTCGGAAAGACTTTTAAAAGACTTTTGAACTTTATTCGTCGTTAATAATTGAAGTGCGTTGATTGTTCGGTATTCGGAAAGACTTAGACATTTTGAAAAGTACGTGTGTGCCGACCAAAGATGTTGCTACAAGAACTGACCATAAAACAGCTCCGTGAACAATTAGAAGAGTACGAATTAGACAGCAGTGGGTGCAAGATAGTCCTACAAGCACGACTCAAGGATGTCCTCACGAAGAACGGAGATGATCCAGAGACGTTCCACTTCCAGTCAGCAGAACAAGTAATCTTATCGAAATTAAAAACTGTTTCTGAAACGATCGATGAAACTTCTAGAAGAAGCGACGAGAAACTTGAAGAAGTTAGTAGACAGAACAACGAGAAATTTGAAAGTGTTTCTCAAAAGATCGATGAAACTTCTAGACAGAACAACGAGAAATTTGAAAGTGTTTCTCAAAAGATCGATGAGAAATTTGAAAGTGTTTCTCAAGTAATAAAAGACGTTTGTAGACAGACCGACGAGAAATTTGAAGAAGTTTCCAGAACATTCGATAAGATACAGAAAAGTGTAGACGACAATAAAGAAATGCTAGAAGAGAAGATCAAACAACTAGAGAGCATGATAACTGATACAAAAGTACAACCATCAGTTAATGCAGTAGCTTTAGATCTTGTAGTGAAGGATGAAACACCGAGAGACGAAACATCGCATCATATGAGATTTAAATTACCACCATTCGATGGGAAGTCCTCTTGGTCCATATACCTTAGACAATTCGAAGCTATTGCGACCGCCAACCATTGGACCGAACAAGAAAAGGCTGTTTCCTTGACTGCTGCTTTGCGAGGTGATGCTGCAGATATATTAAGATCAATTCCTAAGGGTCAAGAAAAATGTTACCAGACCTTGTTCACTCGTCTAGAAAAACGCTATGGAGATGCCCATCTACAACAAGTATACAAAGCACAACTGCGAAGTAGAAGTCAACGAGCAAGTGAGAATCTGCAAGAATTTGAAGCAGATGTGGCTCGTGTGGTGCGGTTGGCTTATCCAGAGGTGCCAGACAGCGTTTTAGAAGAAATTGCAGTAGATACCTTCGTCAATGGGCTGAAAGATAATGAACTACAGAAAGCTTTACGACTAGCAAGACCGAAAGTTTTAGATGAAGCACTTGCTATTGCATTGGAACACGAAACGGCTAGTCAAACTTCACGAGGCCATAGAGTAAGAACCATTGAAGAAAGTGACGAACACAACGATGAACGTCTGGAGGAAATGATACGGAGAGTATTAAGTAATAGTATAAGAGCTGTGAGACATTTTTGAGTAGGTATTTTAGGCAACCTGAAAATTTTTCAGGTAACTCTTCCATGACAGCCTAATACAAAAATGCCGGTCTGGCTGGAGGGTAGCGGTTATTTTCCCCAAAAATCCCCCCCAAAGTTAAAAAAAGGGTAAAAATTGTTATTACAAAAAATATCATTGACGTGACTTTAAAGTAAATTTAAATATTCAAATATAAAGAAAATACACAGGCCAGGCGATTTGAGGGCGATTTTAACTCTGCAAGATACTTGCATGGGCGCCCCAGGATTATTTTCAGGGGATGCATCTGAACTTCAGAAGATTTCATCTGAATCTGTACATACTATTAACGAGTATAAAATATACAACTATACATGCAAAGCTATGTACATTCCTTCAGGACAGGGAAGTACAATTATTATTTTGACAGGGTATTTTTTAATATTAAAAATAAATATTCTAAAAAGACAGGTTTTTTTGGTGAAATTTTCCAACTGCCATGTGATCGAACAAATTACGCGTGCATATAAATGAAAAGCGCTATAGGTAAACAGGAGTGTGAGAAAGAGCGTATACCGATAGCTGTTTGCGTCCTCTGTTGTACCTGAGCGAGTCCGTTCGCTCGAGAAAAATCACGTGACCTGGCGATCCCATGTTGTTGTGCCTCGAAACGTCAGAGTAATTATTATATATTATAGTTTTTTAAGTAACTTTTTCTTAATTAAAGGAAATAATACGTACTATACAATAGATTTTGCAAATATGATAGAAAAAGACAGATTTATTATTATAAAGATATAGGTAGAAAAGTATAAAAGTATAAACTAAATTGATTCTGTGTCCGAATCTTGTACTTCTTCTTCAAACTCCTCATCTGAGCTTAAATATTCACTGTCTTCTTCTTCGTCAGACTCCCCTTGAGACTCAGATTCCTCTTCTACATGATCTGTAAATAGTTGTAATATGTATTTAGAATTAATTAACAATTAATTAGTGATTAATTAATTGAGTTGCTACGTATTCTCTGTCCTTTTATACGGAGTCGAAGCCTGGAGAATCACGGGCGCATCTGAAGATAGACTTGCCATTGTTGAGATGTGGTGTTATCGAATAATGTAAAAAATATCATGGACGCAACACGTAACAAACACGGAAATATTAATAAAGACAAAAGTCAAAAAAATACTCAACACTATGAAGGAAAGAAAAATGAGCTACTTTGGTTATATACTAAGAAATAAAAAACGTGATGTAATTTATAATATAAGGAAAAGTATTAAGTATTAGTTATACATTAATTTTTAATTAATTCTAAATACATATTTACAACTATTTACAGATCAGGTAGAAGAGGAATCCGAGTCTCGAGGGGAGTCTGACGAAGAAGAAGAGAATGAATATTTATTTTGGCTCATTTTTCTTTCCTTTATAGTGTTGAGTATTTCTTTTGCCTTTTTCATCTCTCTTAATGTTTCCGTGTTTGTTACGTGTTGTGTTCATGATATTTTTTACATTATTCAATAACAGCACATCTCAAAAATGGCAAGTCTTTCTTCAGATGCGCCCGTGATTGTCCAGGCTTCGACTCCGTATAAAAGGACAGAGAATACGTAGTAATTCAATTAAATGATCGCTAATTAATTTTTAATTAATTCTAAATACATATTACAACTATTTACAGATCATGTAGAAGAGGAATCTGATTCTCGAGGGGAGTCTGACGAAGAAGAAGACAATGATTATTTAAGCTCAGATGAGGAGTTTGAAGAAGAAGTGCAAGATTCGGACACAGAATTAATTTAGTTTATACTTTTATACTTTTCTACTTATATATTTATAATAATAAATCTGTCTTTTTCTATCATATTTGCAAAATCTATTGTATAGTACGTATTATTTTCCTTTAATTAAGAAAAAGTTACTTAAAAAACTATAATATATAATAATTACTCTAACGTTTCGAGGCACAACAACATGGGATCGCCAGGTCACGTGATTTTTCTAGAGCGAACGGACTCGCTCAGGTACAACAGAGAACGCAAACAGCTATCGGTATACGCTCTTTCTCACACTGCTGCTTACCTATAGCGCTTTTCATTTATATGTACGCGTAATTTGTTTGATCACATGGCAGTTGGAAAATTTCACCCAAAAAAAATCTGTCTTTTTTAGAATATTTATTTTTGATATTAAAAAATACCCTGTCAAAATAATAATTGTACTTCCCTGTCCGGAAGGAATGTGCATAGCTTTGCATGTATAGTTGTATATTTTATACTCGTTAATAGTATGTACAGATTCAGATGAAATCTTCTGAAGTTCAGATGCATCCCCTGAAAATAATCCTGGGGCGCCCATGCAAGTATCTTGCAGAGTTAAAATCGCCCTCAAATCGCCTGGCCTGTTTATTTTCTTTATATTTGAATATTTAAATTTACTTTAAAGTCACGTCAATGATATTTTTTGTAATAACAATTTTTACCCTTTTTTTAAATTTGGGGGGGGATTTTTGGGGAAAATAACCGCTACCCTCCAGCCAGACCGGCATTTTTGTGTTAGGCTATCATGGAAGAGCCACCTGAAAAATTTTCAGGTTGCCTAAAATACCTACTCAAAAATGTCTCACAGCTCTTGGACCATAATCAGATGCCAAAGAGACGCGAGCCTAGATGTTGGAATTGTGGAGACGTAGGCCACATTCGTCGTAATTGTAAGAAGATCGTACAGCCGTCGGAAAACTAGAGCGGGTCGACACCAAGGGGCAACTGCCGACCTCGAGAACTAGAGCCCCCATAGTAACTGTCAACCTTACGTCCTCCGGTGGAATCCACAACTTATACATCGAAGGTCGTATCAGTAATAGATGTAGATCATTTTTGGTGGATACAGGTGCAACGAGAACTATCGCACGTCCAGATGTAGTACGAGACCATAATAAATTATCACCTGCAACAGTAAAGCTTAGAACAGCGACTGGTGAGCTAATTAATACATATGGCGAGGCTAATATGTCAGTATCCATTGGCCAGACCACAGTTGAACATCAAGTATTAATTGCCGAGATCTCCGACGAGTTCATATTGGGGATGGACGTACTACGAAAAGTGGGGGCAATATTGGATGTTCAAAATGGAGTTCTCAGGATCAACGGTGAAGAGTTGCCCTTTCACGACAACAAAGAAGATGTCATCCGCTTACTAACTACATGCGACGTAACCATACCCGGTAATAGTGAGAAAATTCTGATGACCATGCTTGATGGACACTGCCGAGAGGGAAGTTTAAGGATGGTCGAAGATGTAGAAAATGTCGAATTCCTAACGGCGAAAACTTTGGTAAAAGTTCGAGATGTCATCCCTGTAAGAGTTATGAATTTAAGGGAAACTGCTATTAAGTTAAGTAGAGGAGCTTTGATCGGACAGTGTGTTCCCGTGGCTTCAATTTGCTCTATGAATACCAATGAGAAATCATCAAAGTCAAAGTATCCAAAAGACCTTGTCGAGATGATCATTGAAAGATGCCAAGACCTTGACTATGAACGAACGGAAAAAGTAAGGTCTATGCTGATAGAGTATCAAGATGTTTTTGCTATTGATAAGAAGGATAAGGGCAAAACAAGCATAGTAACGCATAAAATAAATACCGGAGACGCTCAGCCAATCAGACAACGGCCTAGACGACTTCCATTTGCGAAAAGAGATGAAGCCGAAGAGATTATCAAGGATATGGACAAACAAGGGGTAATTGAACCATCGAACAGTCCATGGACATCACCAGTAGTTCTGGTAAAGAAGAAAGATGGTTCAACGCGTTTTTGTATCGACTACCGCCAGCTCAATGCGGTAACAAAAAAAGATAGTTATCCTTTGCCCAGAATAGACGATACATTGGATACTCTCTCCGGTTCTCGTTGGTTTTCCACACTCGATTTAAAAAGTGGATATTGGCAAGTAGACATGGAGCCAGCCGATCGGGAGAAAACCGCATTTTCGATAGGATCAGGGCTTTGGCAGTTTACGGCTATGCCGTTTGGTTTATGTAATGCCCCTGCCACATTTGAAAGATTAATGGAGGCAGTTTTAAGAGGTCTAACATGGAAAACATGCCTGGTTTACTTGGATGATGTAATTGTGGTTGGAAGGTCCTTTGATGAACATGCCAAGAATCTAATAGAAGTCTTTCAACGATTGAGGGCAGCGAACTTGAAGTTAAGTCCGAAGAAATGTCACATGTTTCGACGAGAAGTTAAGTATTTGGGACATATTGTATCGAGTAATGGTGTAACAGCTGATCCCGAAAAGATTGAAGCAATTAAAGATTGGCCAGTACCAAAAGATAAACATGAAATTAGAAGTTTCCTTGGCCTATGTACATATTACCGACGATTTGTCAAAGGATTTGCCAATATCTCCAAGCCCCTAACAAAGTTGACGGAGGAGGGCAAAGAATATACATGGAGTGAAAAGTGCCAAAAAGCTTTCGAACAACTACAAATGGCTCTGATCAGTGCACCGATATTAAGCTACCCGGGACAGGCAGGAAAATTTGTTTTGGATACCGATGCTAGCAACAGTGCTATAGGAGCTGTTCTCTCCCAAATCCAGGACGGACAGGAAAAAGTCATCGCTTATTTCAGCAAAGTCCTGTCGAAACCGGAAAGAAACTATTGCGTTACCAGAAGAGAACTGCTGGGTGTAGTGAAGGCTTGCGAACATTTCCATAAATACTTGTATGGCAGAAAGTTCCTTCTTCGCACCGATCACGCTGCTCTAAAATGGCTCATACAATTCCGTAATCCAGAGGGCCAGATGGCAAGATGGTTAGAACGATTACAAGAATATGATTACGAGATAGAACACAGGGCCGGAAGAGTTCACTCAAATGCTGATGCCCTTTCGAGACGACCATGCAGTGCGAATTGTAATCACTGTGCCAAATTAGAGGAACGATTTTGCCCCGTGAGACGAACCACCGTAATTAATGAGCAATGGCAGCCCCAACAGTTACAAGACGCCCAAGAAGATGATCCATGTATAAAAAGAGTATTGGATTGGATGCGGCAAGGTGAGAGACCTAGTTGGCAGAACATTAGTGCATGTAGTCCAGAAGTCAAGGCCTACTGGAGCCAATGGATTTGCCTGGTACTAAAAGATGATCTTCTGTACAGAACCTTTGAGAACGATGATGGTACAGAATCTAAGCTTCAGTTAATTGTACCTAAAAGTAAAGTGTCAGAAGTATTGCGTCAGTTGCATGACGGTACATCAGGTGGACACTTTGGTATTACGAAGACTCTGCAAAAGGTTCGAGAACGGTTCTATTGGGTGAACTGTAAAGATGATGTAAGAAGATGGTGCCGAAAATGTGAACCGTGTGCATCCGGTAATGGTCCGGTTGGTAAAAAGAGAGCACCCATGAGACAGTACAATGTTGGAAGTCCTATGGAAAGAGTAGCTATCGACATTGCAGGTCCATTTCCAGAAACCGATGCTGGAAATAAATACATCCTGGTAGCCATGGATTATTTTACAAAATGGACTGAGGCCTATGCATTACCAAATCAAGAAGCTGCTACCGTTGCAGAGGTACTTGTTAAAGAATTCTTTAGCCGATTTGGTGTTCCCTTGGAGATCCACTCCGACCAAGGGCGAAACTTTGAGTCAGCTCTTTTCCAAAACGTTTGTAAATTGATTGGTGCCAATAAGACCAGAACAACACCCCTGCATCCTCAATCAGATGGGATGGTCGAGAGGATGAACCGAACGATGGGTAAACACTTGTCCAAAGTTGTATCTGAACATCAGCGAGATTGGGACCAACACATTCATTTATTCCTGATGGCCTACCGCTCGGCCGTAAATGAAACTACAGGTCAAACACCAACCTGCCTGATGTTGGGTCGTGAAGTTCGGTTGCCCTGCGACCTAGAGTTTGGCTGCGGACCTTCCGAGGAACATGTTGCAGGCGAAGACTACGTTGACCGCCTGAAATTACGAATGAACAACATTCATGAACTTGCCCGACAACACATCCAGATAGCCAGTGACAGAATGAAAGATCAATATGATTCTCGATGCAAGAATGAAAGCTTCGAAGTAGGTGATCTTGTCTGGCTTTATAATCCGCAACGTCGTCGAGGCTTGTGTCCTAAACTGCAAAGACAATGGGAAGGTCCGTATGAAGTTAAGAAGAAAATAAATGACGTAATATATAGAATTAAGAAGTTGCCAAACGGTAAACCAAAAGTTATTCACATAAATCGTCTTGCACCATATGCTGGCTCAAATGAAACAGAAGAAGCACGAGTCCTCCAACAGGAGATGAAAGATGTCGCACAGCCAAGTTTTAAGGAATTTATGTCAAATTACGCAGAAAGAAAGAGTGCTAGATTCGGCGTGACCACAGAAGTTCAGCAAGATCTGTTTGGTGTTCCAGAAAACGTCTCTCTAGCCCACTGTGTTGCACAAGACCTCGAGATGACTAAAGGAATCTCGTCCGTATTCAATAGAAAGTTCGGCCGCCTGGACGAGTTAAGAAATCAACAACCTAAAATTGGAAGAGTATTGCGATTGGAAGATGGTCCTCGATCTTTGCTGTATATAGTGACCAGGAAGTCTTATACGGACACGCCAAGCTACGAGAACATATGGCGTGCTCTAACTAATTTGAAGAAAATGGTCTGTAATTATGACATCAAAGATTTGGCTTTACCAAAAATTGGCCATGCAGTAGAAAATCTGGATTGGAAGATTGTGAGAAGCATGCTGGAAGTGATCTTCAGAGAAACTGGCGTACGGATTACTGTGTGTTGCATGAACCCGAAGATGTCATACCCTTCAAAGACAGTAGACTGTTACTTCTTTTCTAGGGGTGTATGCAGAGCTGGAGAATCCTGTAGATTCCGCCATCCTGGGCCATCTAGAGTTGCTGATCGGGACGCTCAGATCTTAAGAGGGGAGCAGTGTAACAAAATAATTATTGACCTACCCTCGTATACCAGCTCCCGTCTCCGCACAGACAGAACACTATCGATGTTTCGAGATACGCCGATGCAGCGCCGATGACGTGCAAGCGGTCACATGGACATAGCTGGAGATATATAGATATTTCTGGAATATCTGTATCGCATATATAAATAGGACATATTTGTAAATAGAGTTAGTCTTAAGCTAAAGTTTGTAAAGTAAACTTGTATAAATAAATAATAAAGTCGTAAATAAATTACGAACCGCTAGATTTATTGTAATTAGAAGTAATTACACTAATCACGCTACAATACATTACAAGAAAGTAAAAAATTTTATAATTATTATTAAAGTTTAAAAAATAAAATAACTCAATATGTAATTATTATTTGGTAGTTAAAAAATGATTTTAAGTTAAATGATTTAAAAGATAAAAAGAAACACACATAATTTTCAGGGTCAACTCCTAATTGCATGAAAATTTGGATTTAGATTCTACCCATCCCCCACTTCAAAGTTGAATTTGTGCCGTTGATTGCTTTTATTTGGAGGGTGAAAAAATATACGTTTAAAATAAGTCCGGAAACAGATCTGACTAACTTTAAGCAACTTTCGCTCTATAGAGTTTTTGTAACTTAGGTACTAGGTTAATTCAGTGGTAGGTACTAGAGTCACTTGCGACTAAAAATGTTTACTTTTCAACAAAAAAAAAACACGTTTTTCGGCGGTTTTTCGCAAATACTCAAAAAGTAAATATTTTATCGAAAAAATATTCTTGGAAAAAATGTAGCATGTAAAAAAAAACGAAAAAATGGTATATTCTTAGTCTATAGAACCAGTAAAAGTAAATTTGTAACTCATAAAAAAGACGATCTTATCCTTCAAATTCCAAATCAAATATTTTAACGTGATACATAGTACCAAAAAATGAAGCTCATGAAATGAAATGGGAGAACCCATTAAAATTTTTTTAAAGTGTTTACAAAAAGGTTTATTATATTTTATACAAGTTATATACGGGTAGGAAAGACAACGGAACGAATTTTCGAACGTTTAAACAGACGACATCCCAGATTTACCAATTTCTGGACAATTGATCCAAAGGCTGGATTCTAACAACGAAACAGTTGTGGATTTTCAAGTTCTCAATGAGAGTCAGAATGAAAAAACATTAGTGACCTCGAGTATGATGGTTTGGAGAATTTGGCTGGTTATATCTGCCATAAATTGAAGGACTCCAGTATTCAATCCGAAGATGTTTCAACGTACACGTGGGTTGATCATTTGAGTAAGTGTGGTTTATGTAAACCATCACACACTCTCTTGTCATATATATATTAAGTATAACCTATTCCACGAACATACGCCTGTTTTGGATTACTTCGAAAACGAATATTTTACTGTGCAAAATAAGAAGAACGAAAGTAAATTGCAAATTACATTGTTGTTTCTTGGAATAATTATTAACGCCATTTACTTTCGTACTTCTTATGTTGCACAGTAAAATACTCGTTGTCGAAGTAATCCAAAACAGGCGTATGTTCGTGGAATGGCCCATAACTGGAGACAATTTTTCCTTCCACATGAATGGTGATTCCATTTTGGTAACTAAAAATTATTTAGAAAACCTTATGTCCAAAAGTGTAACTGTAGACTGTTCTAACAAAGCGAACAAGTTATTTTTTAGGTCTCGGATGTACTTCCGAATTAAAGAATTAAACAAGTCTCTTAACAACCTGACATTGTGTAAAAGAAAAATTATGAAAACTGCTACATAGTTGCTGTATGTACATCTATTTCACATGCACAAAATTTAAATAAAGTGCATGGCATGAAAACTGTAAAACTTGTTTTTGTCTTTTCCAAGCCTATTACTTAAATCTGATGAAATACATTATTTAAAAAGTAAAAAATTTTGTTTTTTATCAATCCATTAAATTTATGGTTTTATTTTGGGGCTTTTCTTTGAATTGGGATACACAGCATCTCAATAAACATCATATTACAAATAAACCTTTTAATAATTAAATGCCCGTGGTAATGTTTGTTTAATAAATACGAGTAACCTAGTTTTGCATGCTAGTATTTGATACAAGGTCGAGTTGCAATAATATTCAGTGGGTGTTTATTAACAGTCAGCACTTTAAATCACGGTCACCTCGGCTTACCAAAACAGTAAATAAACAATAACCGACTTTAATTATATTTTTTACGAGAACAGATAAATCAATTAGCAGTTGAGATTCGACGGGGTAACATCGATTTCAAGTACATAATATACCACCAGTTACTTTCTGTGATATATTTAACGTGTAAATAAATGTCTTAACAACGAACTGTATTTACTACATCAACCCTCATAGTCGGGGTAACCACCCCTAAGTATCAAGGGTGGCTCAGAGGACGGGAGCCACCATATGGCGATCCAAGACCAGGGAAGAACTCAGGACTGGTAGACGGGACGAGTATAGAAATGGAGAAAAACGTCAATGTTCCGGCTCCTCGACCACCCTAGAACAGTGTGGTATATAGAAAAAGGATGGAGACGTCAGGCCCAAGACGGAGCTGAGGTATGGAAAATGGAATGGTATGGAAAATGGAACTTGGTATGGAGATGGAACATCGTGGGACAATGGACAATGCTATGGAACGTGCAGCGAGGACTTTTTGGTGATACGAACACAGACCGTGTAAAAGTGGTGAGTCCATATTATCTATTTTTATGGTATTTCCTGATTCGTATAATATAAAATATAAAGTATAAAGTAATATTAACGTAATTATAATTTAAGACGCACATTACTTTTTAAGTTTTACCTATTTTTACTTAATTATTCTATTTTAATTTCCTTATGATACCAATATTTATCAAAATATACAGAATTTTTTTTAACCCTGATATTAGTTATTATAGGACGTAATGATACATTTTATTTGATACTGATTTTTATATGATTTTTTTATATATTTACCAACATATTTTATCTTTGCTGATTCTTATCCATTTATTATTTGACTACTGATTTTTATTACATTTGTATTGGCTAAGCAGTAGACCCCTTTTTAATGGTGATTTATATTGAGTGATATACTGATTTTTTTTAATGGCAATTTACTATATTTTTACTATTTTTGACATAATATTTTTCATATATATTTACTATACCGCGTAAGACTGTCAAATTTATGCGTTCGTTACGGGTACAGGAATAAGAAAATTATGAATAAATGAGTAGCAACAAAGTTACTTGGGAAGATTTCATCAAAATAGTTGAGGAGATTACGCAAGAAGTAACAAGACAAAGTAGAAGGGTCTTGAAGAAGAAAGTACCTAAATCTAAGGATATACAAGAAGAAGTAACGACACAGCTAATTAAATTGTATAACAAATTCACACATTTAACGAAGAAAAATTGGGAAGCGCTATCGGACAAACAAAGAGAAGCGTGCAACAAATATTTCGGAAAAATAAGAGACAAAGTTATACGCTCATTTCAAGCTGTAAACTTAAGGACAGTAGTTCCAAGTTCAATACATCAACTAATCGACAAGGAAATAGAGGAAGAACAAAGCGACGAAGAAGTAGAAGAGGAAAAAAGTGACGAGGAGATAGAGGAAAAAATTGACGAGGAAATAAAAGAGGGAAAAAGCGACATAAAACAAGAGATAAAAATATTAAACATGGCTCTGACAATCAACGAATTTTTGAATATTGCAAGCAAGGTATTGCCCAACGAGTTTGATGGAAGCGCAGGGAAATTACAACCATTTTTAGACGCATTAGAGTTACTTGGAAAAATAGCAGAAGGACATGAAGAAACAGCAATAACATTAATAAAAACAAGATTGACTAATAAGGCTAGAAATCTGATAACTACAGAGGATACGATCCCACTTATAGCAGCGGCACTGAAGAAAGAATTAAGAGGTGACAATCCGAAAACGATAATAGACAAGTTAACAAAGAAAAGGCAAGGAAACAAAGATGCAGCAGTGTACGCATCCGAAGTAGAGGAATTAGCGGAACAGTTAAAGGTAGCATACATAGCGGAAGGAATGCCATTGGAGCTAGCGAAAAAATACACAACGGAAACAGTTGTAGCAACAATGAAGCGAAACGTTAATACGGATAGAGCAAAGTTAATACTGGAGGCAGGTAATTTCACAACACCGCAGGAAGTAGTATCTAAATTTTTATCGATTGATACGACAGAGGAGAACACACAGGGAAGAGTGTTCAATTATAGGACGAATTATGAAAATAGGAGAGGACAACAGCAATACCGAAGAGGATACCACAACAAATACGACAGAGGAAGAAGAAATAACTTCGGACAACGGAACGAAGGAGAAGAAACAGGAAACCAACGGAATTATTCCAACAGAGGATATAGACAATTCAACAACCAAACGTACAGAGGAAACCAGAGAGGAGGACGAAACAGAAACGTAAGGCTACTTGAGTTAGAAGACAGCCAAGAGGAAACAGAAAACCAGCAGTTGGGGTTTTGAATGAACGAAACAAGGAAAGTACACAGTCAGAAGTGGAATATAATATTTACAACTTCGACTTAAACCTAACGAATTTTGTACGAATGAAAACAGGAATCCTAGAAAACACAAATACCTTTATCATAGACACAGGAGCTGATATTTCAATACTGAAATGTTCACAAGATTTTATGAAGGAACATGTGAAACCAAACACAAAAGCGAAAATAAAAGGAGTAACTAAAGGAGAATTACAAACAATGGGAGAAGTTGAAACAACACTAGAAGTAAAAGGATCTCGATTTGAGCATATCTTTCAATTAGTGGAACCTAGCTTTCCTATTCCAACCGACGGAATCATTGGGAGAGACTTCATTTCAAATTTTCAATGCATACTAGACTATGCTAACCTTAAAATGCACATTAAAGAGGACAACGATTGTTACATTAGTACAAACATTTTGGATAATATAGATAATGACACGATAATAATACCGCCCAGATGTGAAATTTACAGAATCGTAAAAATTTTTCAAACGCTGAAGAACGACAGGATAGTGGAACAACAAGAAATACAACCAGGAATATTCATAGCGAGAGCAATTATTTCAAGTAATAATCCGTACATCAAAATTTTGAACACAACCTACGAAACAGTAAAAGTAGAGACAAACGAAATCAAAACATTAGACATTAAATTATTCAACATATATAGACTGATCAACGACAGCAAGGATAGGAAAAAGGAATTACGGGAATCATTGAAGTTAGACATTCCAGAATACATACGCGATAAGTTAGTATCTTTATGTGAAGATTATTCAGATATATTCGCCCTAAGGCATGACATGCTAACATGTAACAACTTCTACGAGCAGAAACTGAGAGTTAAAGACCAAACTCCGGTATACATTAAAAACTATAGGACACCTCATGCACAAACAGAGGAATTAAACCGGCAAGTGCAAAAACTGAGAGACCAAGGAATAATAGAACCGTCTACATCAGAATACAACAGCCCAGTAGTACTGGTACCGAAAAAGGCGATAGATGGAAATAAAGCATGGAGATTATGCATAGATTTTAGACAACTGAACAAGAAAATAGTCACAGACAAATTTCCTTTACCAAGGATAGACTCAATACTAGATCAACTAGGAAGAGCAAAATGGTTTTCAGTTATAGACTTAATGTCAGGTTTTCACCAGATACCATTAGAAAAATCATCGAGAAAATACACATCGTTTAGCACAGAAAATGGAGCATTTCAATTTACCAGATTACCTTTTGGATTAAATGTAAGCCCAAATAGCTTTTCAAGGATGATGTCAATAGCATTTTCGGGATTAACACCAGACAAAGCATTTCTTTACATGGACGATATAGTAGTGATAGGAATATCTGAAAAACATCACCTAGACAACCTGAAAAAGACATTTGAGACATGTCGAAAATTCAATTTGAAACTTAACCCAGGAAAATGTTAATTTTTTAGAAGAGAAGTAACATATTTAGGACATGATCTTTCTCAGGAAGGAGTCTCACCAGACAAAGCAAAATATGCAACGATTGAACAATACCCGACACCTAAGACAGCGGAAGAAACAAAAAGATTCGTAGCATTTTGTAACTATTATAGACGTTTTATTCAAAATTTTGCTGAAATATGCAGACCACTCAACAGATTATCAAGAAAAGGAGTAGAATTTTTTTGGTCAGAAGAATGTGAAAAAGCATTCAATAAGCTTAAATCATCTCTGATGAAGCCACCGATCCTAAAATATCCAGATTTCAATAAACAATTCATCCTAACAACAGACGCATCCAACGAGAGTTGTTCAGCAATTTTAAGTCAAGATTATAACGGAATAGACCTACCTATAGCATACGCATCAAGAAGTTTTAATAAAGGAGAATGTAATAAACCTATAATCGTTAAGGAATTACTAGCGATTCATTGGGGAATTAATCATTTCAAATGTTATTTATATGGAGCACCAACATTTTTAGTAAAAACGGATCATAAACCACTAACACATTTATTTGCAATGAAAGAACCAACTTCGAAACTTACAAGAATCAGATTAGATTTAGAGGAATACGATTTCGAAATAGAATACATAACAGGGAAAAATAACTATGCAGATAGTCTTTCAAGAACAACATTACATCAACTAAAGAACCTATACATAGACAATACCCATATATTAGCTATAACACGAGCTCAAGCAAGAGAAAATAAGAAGGAAGCAAGGCAAACGAAGGCAGAAAGCGAACTCGCACTACAGCCAGAAGCCCACAAACAGACAGTAAGAAAGGTACTAAATAATTTAGAGGCGCATAGACTACCAATTTTGTCTTTTGGAGCAGAACTAATCTCACCAAGGCTGAGCATTAGGGTCAAAAACAAAATAAAGTGCAGCAAGAGCATAGCCACAGGATTCAATCATTTCGATTTAAACCAAATGTTGGCACAGCTTGATAAGCTGGCGGTAGAGAATGCAGTACGTAAAGTAAAAATATACGTAAACGATATTATTTTTAAAGTGTGCACAATTGAGGAATTTATTAAACAAGGAAACAAAATATTAAAGAATGTTGAAATATACATATGTGAAGTACCAGAAACAATAGAAGAAGACAAAGAAAAACACAGGCTAATAGAAGAATATCACAATCATCCGATGTTTGGAGGACACGTAGGAAATAACAGACTCATAAAGAAGCTAAAAGCAAGATTTAGATGGAAAAATTTGGAAAAAGACGTAAGAAAATACGTTAAACAATGTCATAAATGTCAAATTAATAAACCGAAAAAAACACATGTCAAAGAATTCGTGATATCGGACACTTCTTCCCAACCATGGGACATAGTATATAGAGATACGATAGGTCCATTCACTAAAAGTAACGAAGGTAATAGATACTGTATAACAATGTTATGTGAACTTACTAAATACGCGGTCAGCATACCCGTGTGCAATAAAGAAGCAGATACAATAGCCCGAGGAATTTTTGATCATTTCATACCAACATACGGACTCATGAAGCAAATAAGAACAGACCAAGGCACAGAATATAAAAATGAAGTAATGCAGGAATTAACAAAGCTATTAAAAATAGAGCACAACTTCTCAACGGCATACCATCCACAGTCCATTGGAAGTTGCGAAAAACTACACAGAACATTAAACGAGTACGTAAGAGCATTCATAGATGAAGACAGAGAAAATTGGGATGTGTGTTGCAGGATGTTCACATACTGCTACAATACAACCCCTAACGCGTACCATGGCTACATACCGTTTGAACTATTATATGGCAGGAAGGTTAACCTACCAGAAGACCTTACACAGGAGGTTCAACCATGTTACAATATAGATGCTTACTACAATGAGTTACGTTACAAACTACAAAGCGCACACGAGAGAGCTAGAACCTTCTTACTAAAGCACAAAAAAGAGCGACAAGAAAAGAATAAGCTCAAAGCAACACCACAACAATTTAAAATAGGAGACCTAGTCCTGGTAAAAAGGGAAGAGAATGGTAAGTTTGATAGTCTTTATGTAGGCCCTTTCACAATAACAGAGGTAAATAATGTTAATTGTAAGATCAGATCGGAAAACAATAAAATCAAGGAAATACATAACAATAGACTATATGCTTACAATCCGAGAACACCGTGAGTGACAAGTGAAACGGGAACAGTCTAGATAACGAACATTTTCACTTTTATTTTTTGTATCTAATTAGTATTTATAGGAAAAATGTATATATTGTATTTCGTAAAACGCAGCAAGTAATTAGTGGTACTATTAGAAAAATTTTCTTCCTTTTCCGTAGTCAGAAAATTTTCGGGGGAAGGGGAAGATGAATTGGGATACACAGCATCTCAATAAACATCATATTACAAATAAACCTTTTAATAATTAAATGCCCGTGGTAATGTTTGTTTAATAAATACGAGTAACCTAGTTTTGCATGCTAGTATTTGATACAAGGTCGAGTTGCAATAATATTCAGTGGGTGTTTATTAACAGTCAGCACTTTAAATCACGGTCACCTCGGCTTACCAAAACAGTAAATAAACAATAACCGACTTTAATTATATTTTTTACGAGAACAGATAAATCAATTAGCAGTTGAGATTCGACGGGGTAACATCGATTTCAAGTACATAATATACCACCAGTTACTTTCTGTGATATATTTAACGTGTAAATAAATGTCTTAACAACGAACTATATTTACTACATCAACCCTCATAGTCGGGGTAACCACCCCTAAGTATCCAGGGTGGCTCAGAGGACGGGAGCCACCATATCTTCCCCTTGGTAAAAATTGTATTTACTAATGTGTAGGCCACTAATCAATTTTTGCCAACTAACGAAATATAATAATTTTATTAGATATCGATTATATGAATATTTTTATTTTCCGGATACCAATATAATCAAGAAACTGGGAACTTTACAAATAACTGAAAATCAATTTAAATAAAAGTAAATAGTTTAATAATTTTCCTCTAAACTATAAAAATCACGTAGTTTCTTTTAGTCATAATTCATTCATTTGTACTATTCTCAAATTTCATTCGCGTTTGTAAATTTCATTCCCGTTTGTATTACGAACGCATAGACGGGACTATGCTTTACCCTGTTGCTGACGTCATGCGCCAATCGGACGAGCTTACGTAACTAGAACATCAGGGTGTGCATATTTCCGCGTCCCGGTGAATTCGTATCTATTTTAATCCCCCATCCTAATTACAGGCCAACTGGCAACTCTGGTGCGCAAGTAATTTTTAGATAACCCATTAACTACCGGTGAATTGGTAACTTTCATTTTTTAAGTATTGTTGATAATCTAATATCGGTATTCCAGGTATTTAGCGCTGCACTCCTAGAAACTGGAAAAAATGGCACAGGAAGTGAAACCAATGATGAAACGAAACGCAAAAGAGAAAACTTGGATGATTGTTTTAATAGAAGTAAAATTAAAAAACGGTCACCAAGCAAAGCAGGCAACGAAAACAAGGAAGACATGGAAAATGTTATGATTACAATAATGAGAGAGCTAATGAATAAAAACGATGAAATGCTTCAGGAAATAAAACAAATAAGGAAAGAATAACAAAAAACCAATAAAGAGTTAATGGATGTAAAAGCAGAGAATCAAAAACTAAAAAAAGAAGTAAAACAGCTACATGAAAGAATGGAGCAACTGGAGAAATTTAGCAAAAAGAAAAGCTTGATCGTAACTGGGTTGAAAGTAGAAACAAATGATTATAAGAAATTAAAAGAAGAAATGGAAAATTTCATAGCCCAAGAGTTGCAAATACAAATAAAACTAAGAAGTGCAAAAAAATAGGAGAAACAGTATGCGCAATAGAAACAGAAGCCCTCACGGATAAAATGGAAATCCTAAACAAGAAACGTAAACTAAAACAGCATAAAGATCGTATCTATATAAACAACGATTGGACATCCAAAGAAAAAGAAATACAAAAGGAAATAACTAAAATAGCAAAGGACGAAAGAAGCAAAGGTAAACAAACGAAAATCGGTTACAAGAAATTAATAGTGAATGGCAAAATCTAGATATGGGACGAAGAGAGAGAACAGCTGATAAAAAATTCAAAAAACTAATAAACGAAGAACAGCGGCTGAAATATGATACTGACATGGCAAAAAAAGACTCGGAAATGCAAACGGTTAACGAAAACAAAATAACGCACACAAAATAAAGAAATAATCTCAATAAGAAGAAAAGAACAAAACCCATTAGAATGGGATCTTGGAATATTAGAACCATGCTGGCAGTAGGTAAGATGCAAGAAATAGCTCTTGAAATGAAAAAATTACCAACTAGAAATCCTAGCCCTACAGGAAATACGATGGAAGAAAGAAGGAAAAATTGAGAAGAAAAACTTTAGAATGTATTATTCGGGAGAAAACAAACAGGGAACGAATGGTACGGCATTTATGGTGAACAAAAAAATGAGGGAAAAAGTGATACAATTCAAAGCAGTTAATGAAAGGATATCGTACATAAGAAAATAAACAAGCCAACATCTCGATAGTCAATTGCTATGCACCCACCGAAGAAGCAAACCAAGAATATAAAGCAGAATTCTACGACATCCTGGAAGAAACCTGTGAAAATATTCCGAGGAATGACATATTAATAATATTGGGTGATTTTAATGCAAAGATCGGAAAGGAGGACTATAATCGTAATGTAGCTGGCAAAGAAACCATTCATGAAACTACGAATGATAATGGAGGAGAAATCTGCAACCTAGCAGCAGCAACAAACGCATATATAGTTAGTACTGGGCATAAACATAAAAAAGAACACAAAATAACATGGATGATACCAGGAAGAATGGATGGAAACCAAATAAATCATACTCAAATTTCGAAAAAGTGGACACAAATAGTACAAGACGTAAGGTCATATAGAGGGGCAAATGGAGGCACTGACCACATATTGTTGATAGCAAAACTTAAGATGAAAATAATCAAAGCAAATAATCATAAGGAAGGAAAAAGGAGGAAATGGAATATAGCCAATTTGAAAACGCAAGAAACAAAGCAACAATATACAGAACAACTGGAACAGAAATTGGGTCAGTACGAGCACACAGAAATAGAAGGAGAATGGAAAAACATAAAGAACAGCATAATAGAGACAGCAGAACAAATAATAGGATTCCAAAAAACACAGAATCGAAAGAATGGTTTGATGAGGAATGTCACCAAAAAAGTCAACTGAAGCACCTCGCAAGAAACAAATGGCTACAAAGTGCCGAACAGGAACAACTGGACCAATATAGAAAAGAAAAACAAGAAGCATTGAAACTCTATAGAAGAAAGAACAACACATGGATCTCTGAACAAATGCAAGAATTAGAAACGAATAATAAAGACAACAAGAAATTGTTCGAATAGATAAAACAACAATACAGTACCAAAAAATCTGTCACAAAAATAAACAAAAACGATTGGGAAAAACATTTCACGGACCTATACAAAAACGACAATAAGGCATATTCAGAGGATGAGGATATAAGAGATAATAGAGATGAAGAGGAAGGTGCACCTACTTATCAGGAATTCATGGAGGTATTAAAACAACTAAAAGTAAACAAAACGCCAGGGTCAGATGAAATCAACAACGAACTGATCATCAACGGAGGAGAGGAGCTCACGAAGCGAATGCACAAGTTAATGGTTACAATTTGGAAGGACGAAAGCATGCCCATAGAATGGAAAAACGGACACATCGCACCAATCTTTAAGAAAGGAGATCCAACTAAGTGCTGCAACTACAGACCAATTATGCTACTAAATACAACGTATAAGATATTGACCACAATTATAAGAAACCGACTAAATCAATACACAGAAAAAATTATAGGACCATACCAACAGGGTTTTAGAAAAGGAAGATCAACAATAGATGCAATACACGTACTGACACAAACAATTGAAAAAAGCTATAAACATGACATAGAATTACACATACTATTCATCGACTTCTAACAGGCCTTCGACAACATATACAGACAACAATTATTAAAATAAATGAAAAAATGGAGATACCGGCAAAATTAATAAGACTATCTAGAATGGCAATAAAAGACTCAACAGCAAAAGTTAAAACAAATTAGGGCGATACAAATGACATCAAAATAGAACTTGAAGTAAGACAAGGAGACAGTCTGTCAACGACAAACGACACTATTTAATATCGCTCTAGAAGGAGTAATTAGTGACACAGGGCTGAAAACGACAATCATTCAAAGCTCAACACAGATCATAGGATATGCAGATGACCTGTGACTGGTAGCACGAGATAAAAAAAAGACTAGAACAGGCACTTTTAACCCTGGTAAGAGAAGCAAAGACGAGAGGATTAATAATCAATCAGAATAAAACAAAATATCTTATAAGCAAACGAGACAATGTAAACAGAATAACAGAAATAAAGATAGGTGAAAATACATTCCAGAGAGTAGATTGCTTCAAATACCTGGGGGTGATGGTGGACGGCAAAAACGGAAGGAGTATAGAGATAAACGAAAGAATTAAAGCAGGTAATAGAGTATATTGGAAATATCACCAATTACTCAAGGACAAAAACCTGAGCAAAAAACAAAATCAAAAATATACACAGCAGCAATCAGATCAGTGATAGCCTATGGAGCAGAAGTAATGTGCCTTACGAAAAAAGACGAAGAAAAGTTAAGAATAATTGAGAGAAAAATTATGAGAAGAATACATGGCCCAGTAAAGACAGAAACAGGGGAATATAGAAAGCTGATGAACCATGAAATAATTAATATAAATAAAGGAGAAGATATAGTAAAATTCATTAAAGCACAAAGGCTCAGATGGTTTAGGCACACACAAAGAAGAGGGGTAGAAGAACTGATCAGGAAGATAATGAACTGGAAACCAGTAAAAAATAGACCAAGAGGAAGACCAAAAATAAGATGGGAAGATCAACTGCTAGACGATATATCAAAGATGGAAATTGCAAACTGGAGAGAAAAGATTCAGGACCGGAGAGAGTGGAAGAAGATAGTAGAGAAGGCAAAAAAACATCACAACCTACGAACTACGACCTAAAGGAAAAGCGGACTAATTTACCGCGTGAAATGGATTAAAAGAGCTCATATTTGAGTGAACTATACTCTAACAAGAGTGAACGGTCCATATAATAATTCCAGGTATGTACCTGTATAAATTACCCTCCTTGAAGTTGGTGTAAAAGGTATTCATCATTTATGTATTGTCTTTTGGAAGGATTACTAGAGAAAATCCAAATAAATTTTGAAAAAATGGCTGAAATCGCTGAAATTCTTGTAACAGATTTCGTAATGAGTGAACATGGGTGTAAGTTATTGGTGGTAAATGATTTTAAATTTCACTTAAAGAAAGTGCTAAAAAGTGGAAAACATGTATGGTACTGTTCTGCATCTGGTTGCAACGCAACCTGTTATACCGACGGTTAGTTTTTTTTTAAATATTTTGAGTAGTAACTATGTTGGTTATCAACAATTTGATGTCAAAAATGCACATTTTGCCATTTTTTATCTACCAGTAAGAAGAAAAACATTCAAAACAAAATTTAAGATAACCGCATTATAGAGCATGTAAAACAATTTACACAAGGTTTTATAAATTTCGCTATACTTAATTGTTGCTTATAAAACTATAAATTAAGTCAGTTTAACGTTAATATAACTTATGTAAAAATACAACTTATATCTCGATTTTACGTGAAATAGCTCAAAGCAATGAGTAAAAATACACGGTTTTTATGACACTCAGTGTAACTACGTAACAATTGTTTTAGTTTCTATATGGACGGAATAACAAAATTTATGTAAATCTGACCAATTTTTTCTCAATTTAATTATTTATTGACAATTTAAATGAAAAATAGCCGATTTTAAGAATTTTCGTCTATAAGTTACAATATTTTACCAAAAAACTGAAAAAAGAACCGGTGAGTTTATTGAAATAGCCTTAAAATGAGTTGAAGTAAAATAGAATTGGAGCTTTGTTTATCAATAAACATTAATGAAAAGTATACATTTGCGATAGGCTCTGTGTTGGCTTAATCCGTTACTATTCAAATTTATTTCTTACGTTTTAAGCTAACTACCTGAGGTACCCCTAAACCCTAAAAATGTCATCAAAACGACGATTTTGAAGCTCTTCCGACTGGATTAAAGAAGCTATTATCGATTCAAACAAAAGTTGTGTATTTTTAATTCTAAATTTCAACTATTTAATTAAAAATAAAGAGTTTCAATTGATAATTCAAAGTTGCTACACCCACCGCTTTCGCAGGCAGAATAAGAACCCTGCTATTGCATAAGTATATAGATTTTGAAAAACCATTAAAAAAGCATTCCAAAGTTTTTTTCGATATGCCGTCTAGTTCTCGAGATATTTGACAATCGCCTTTCTGGACAGAGCCCTTAAATAATGTAAATATTCTTATTCAAGCTAGACATAAGCCGAGTGAGAGAGCTGACCGTGAAATTCATTTGCGATGTTTCCAAATTTACCGGATCTCGGGTTGTCTGCAAAATATATATTTAGGATATACACAACGGATCGCGCGCGCTGCCCTCTACAGCGGATTTAGTGGAACCAATGCAATATAAAATTCACCAAAAGGGGTGCAAAATGAGGTCCAGACAAAAATCGATTTCCTTGTACCCCAACCATTGTTACATCGAGATGTCACTATATACACGTGAATACAAGGTGAGATCCAAAATCGGATCTCGCCTTGCAAAACGGATCTCATCTTGTATAGCTTATGATACAAACGGATCTCGCCTTGATATGAAGACATATATATATATATATATATATATATATATATATATATATATATATATATATATATATATATATATATATATATATATATATATATATATATATATATATATATAGATATATTCTGTCAATCTGGCACCATTTTTAAGCAAAACATGTCAATGTCGCACCCAATTTGACGATGTGGCACCCGATTTTGGGTGCCAGTACGACAGCGTGTATATTTTCGTCCTAGGAGAGTACGAGTGTTCCTAATGCAGAATATGTAAAAAACGTAATGGTGCCAGATTGACACTTTTTCCAAACGGACATATTGATTTGTTCAGGCATTTTTCGATAGAGGGCGTTCTACTATATACAATTGTATGTAACTATGTAATTGTAGTCAATTTGGCACCAATAGAAAAAGTGGCATAGTGGCACCATAAATCTGACAACCCCGCCTTTCCCTAATATAACCTCACTTGTATTATTTAGCGCCGATTTGTAATACCGTTAAAACCGCTGCGATCAATGAAGATTATACCTCAGGTTCTATAATAATAAAATATTTTCAAAGGTGATCTTTGTGTGCAATAAGTCAAAGTGTGTGCAATAAACAATAAATTGGGTGTTAACATTACCATGAGAGACAGAACGAAAAGAATACTTAAATTATTAGACGACAATGTACAAGGTAAGTATCCTAATTTAACTATAATAATAATAATTATAAAGTATTAACCCTTTAACGTTTAGTGGTTATATTTGGAGTCACTAGAGAATACTCTGAAAGCATTAATTTTTTTCTTGTAAGAACTGAGTCATTCTATTGTGGAGTGAAATAGATGAAAAAACGAGGTTTTTTATTTACTGAAATTTTTATTTGTTTATTTGATTAAATAGCATAGCTAAGGTAAATGTACAGATTTATAATCCATATTATATAGGTAGGTAGGTATACAACAGTGGCTACACATATTAAGTACAGTTATTAGTGTTTAATGGGTGGAAATGACTTTATTTTCGTCATAAGTCAGTCAGTTCTTATGCAAAAAAACTTGTCAGAGCTTTTTATTTGCAATGGTATTTTAATGAACTTTAAAAGATTTCTGTTAAGTTTTCCCAAAAAATTGCACGAAATTCGAGTTATTTGAGATTAAAGGTTCTCCATTTCGATGTTCTTCGAAAAAATAACCATCCTTTAAAGATTAAATAACAACCTCAGTTGTTATTGGGTGTACATATAGGTATTTCAGACGCGCATCTCTTTGTTTTTTATTAGCTACAATTTTGTTTTTTATGGTTTTTTTTCTATAAAATTAAATTTTTTTAAGTTATTCATAAAAACGGTTATAAAACGTGAGTTTTTGGAAGAGTTTCACGTGAGAAAAATGCATAGTTTCAATCGCAAATAACTTGGAAAGTGTCAATTTTGCAAAGAAATTTTATAAAACAAAATTTACTCAGAATTGGTCACTCTATCGATTTCCATAGTCATTTTGATTAAAAAATTTTCATCCCCTAGATGGGGTTCTTTACACCCCCAGGGCAAAAGCACACTTCGGCATAGAGTAGATTTTGACAAAGGTTATAATTACTACCTAAATCCAAATTTTCAAGGAAATCGACCTTGGTTCTCAAAATTCCACGAGAAAATGGCTGTTGATTGGACTATAATATACTTGGAAAGCAAAATTTTTTTAGAAAATCATATTAAATAATCAAATTTTTGTCTTTAGCTGTTTAGGTGCAATAAAGTAAACAAGTTTTCAATTAACATTGTGGCCTAGCAGTAATTAATTATAAATAAAAATTGAATTATCTCAGTTTCAATGTTGAAAAAAATTAGCGGTTTTTACAGTTTTCAAAGTTATACACGGCTTTTTTGCGTAAATTATGAGTCTAATCAAAAAAACTTATTCTTTTTATTTCTAAAAAAGTGTCAAAGATTTTGCAAATAATGGAAAAGGGAAATGCAGCTGAATTTAAAAATAAAACACTGGAAGAGATAGATATTAATATGGACATTGATTATAAATATTCCTGTAGTTATTAATCAATGATATGGATGAACTAGATGTAGGGAATGAACCACGCCATATGGAATTTAACGAATCTATGCAATCCGAAACTGAATTCTTTGAGTCGCAAACAGAATATATAGAAAATAAAGAAAAAGGACAAGAGGAATCAATGAAAATACAATCAAAGAAAATGTATCAAAAAGGCGAAAAAGAAAAATATTTTGGTATATTACTTGTCTCTTAAATATACTAGAAACTAATTGTTGTTTGTTTGTTTTTTTTAGATAAAGTAGATATACACCAAATTGTTAAAGTACTAGAAGTACAACAATCCGATGACAACTTTTCACAAAAAAAGGTAGCTCTTTGAAAATACAATCAAAGAAAATGTATCAAAAAGGCGAAAAAGAAAAATATTTTGGTATATTACTTGTCTCTTAAATATACTAGAAACTAATTGTTGTTTGTTTGTTTTTTTTAGATAAAGTAGATACACACCAAATTGTTAAAGTACTAGAAGTACAACAATCCGATGACAACTTTTCACAAAAAAAGGTAGCTCTTTTGTAAAGTATTGTGTTCATGTGTTCTTGAATTTGTTGTTTTTAGGTGAAAGACTAAAATGGACTTGTAACCAAAAACGTATTATGCGAAGATTTTTTTCAAACCAAATAGCATCGAAGAAAGCATTAAGAAAAGTTGAATGCGAATTTCGAAAACATTTCTTGGTTAAAGGTTAAGACATTTATTTTCAATGAGTCAAGAATGAGAAAGGAGGATTCTTAATTAATCTAAAATTCAACATTAAATGGACTTTTGTTAAAAAAAGACATTTTTGTTTTATATTTTTTATACAGTGTGCCTGCGTAACTTGGGTAACGCGTAATAAAGGAAACTTTTTTAATATCAATTTTACGAAAAAAAGTTATTCTTTATAAAGTGCTCTGCATAGTTCAAAACCTAAGATGCAATCATCAAATATCAAATTTTATCAATAATATACGAGGTATGTCCAAAAATATGAATTTCGCTCAAGAGTAAAGTGCCTTTATATTTCACAATATCGAGAATTGTTATTAAGCAAATATGTTTGTAATTAAAAATTATGTTATAATATGCATTTACACTCTTCTAATTGAAAAAAAATGCAAATTTTCCTAAAATTACGGATACCCAACATCATTTTCATTTAAGATAACTCCGTTATTATTAATTTCACCAAAAAAAGTTATTATTTATAAAAATCTCTGAATAGTCAAAAAAACTAAGATGCAATCATAAGATATCAATTTTTTTCAATTTTATATGAGGTATGTAAAAAAATATGAATTTCGTTGAAGAGTACCTTTGTAGTTTACAATATTTCAACTAGAATGATACAATTGCATATTGAAACACAGTTTTTAATTCTGAACAACTTTTTAGAATAACAGATTGCAATATTGTGAAAAATAAAGGTACTTTACTCTTCAACGAAATTCATATTTTTTGACATACCTCGTATAAAATTGACAAAATTTAATATCTTATAATTTTATCTTAGTTGCTAGACTATGCAGAACGTTTTATAAAGATTAACTTTTTTTCGTAAAATTAATAATAACGGAGCTATTGATGCTCCGACTCGTCTTTGGGCTCTTCCATGACGACAGGGAGCGTTTTCTCTTGGTCCTTTTTGGACCTGGTGTCGTAGGCTTTCTTTTCTTCCGACATCGTTGTAACAAGTGCTCTCAGGAAGGAGAGACCAAAAGGCTATCGTCGTGGCTTGTGTAGACACAAGTTGGGACTCCCAGACCTCTATCTCCCTTGTATAGGAGGACCTGCGACGGCGAGAGACACAGAAAACGAGAAAACAAAAGAAAAGAAGAAGAATATAAGCACACTATCTTATAAGAATAGCATGAAAGATAAGAATGTGCGAACGATTATATACACATATAAATAAACAAGGAGAAATAATAATAAGCCGGCAAAGTAAATATTATATAAGTATATCAATAAGAATTCCGATAGCAAACGGATAAGTCGATTTAGGATATAATATACATAAAATAAACAATGAGAAATGGTTAGTAATATTACGCACACATACATATACTTATACCTAGAATATAAGTAAATAAAGAAATGGTTAAATAAGTATTAGTAAATGGTTATATAAACATACACATATACCTAGAATATGTTAAAGTAAGTAAAAGAAACGGTTAAATAAATGTTAGTAATGGCTGTATAAATAACAAGCAGCACAGTGTACCTATAAACGATAAAGAACGAATTAAAGTACAGAATAAACAATAAATATCGTCGGTAAATACCAACAGCAAAGTGTAGCTTTAATAAAAGCTAATGATAAGTAATTTCTTTTCTTACATTAAGAGATTACCGTGAAGGTAATATTTAAAGCTGAAAAAAAAGTAGCAGAAACAGGAAAACGAAAGTAAACAAGTATTTCGAAAGGTAAGAACCAGAAAGAAGGTCTACGTGCCGCTCTCGTGGTCGGTGAGGATCTGCTCCCGAATGACGATTTCCACGCCTCTTTATACATAGTGCATATGCATTAGGCCACACCCATTCGAGAGCGTCCGTGTATTTTGGTGAAAATGACCACGATTCACGATATCCCCCTCCCATTGGAGACCTTCTGGTGAGTAATTTATTGAAGTAATTGTTAATACAACAAAAGAACAAAAGGCGGCTGCTATTAGCCTAATAAGGAAATGAAAGCAGCTCTCGTCTTGACTGCATGTTGGGAGCTAAGAACCTTTATTGGCCAGTCAAGACGGAGGTACAAGAGAAAAAAAAAAAAAAGGTAAAATAGCTCTAATAGAGTCCAGGTTTCACAACACAGTACAACGAATGGCTTTCAGGCATTGGAATGTCTCTGAAATTGTCTGATTTGGCACATTTTCACTCAGCGGCGATGTCCTCGTCGTTGGCTGGTTGTTTTTGCTGCTCTTGTTGAGGAGGTTCCTCGTCTTGTTGAGGTGGTGCTGGACGGATGTCGTCAACATGGACCAGCCGGTCGGTGTCTTGACCTCTTTGGACCTCGTAAGTGTGATCACCGGCTGCTCTGATAATAGAGTGTGGTCCTGTCCAGGTCTCGCCGAAATTCCCCCTAATATGGTTCCTGACGAGGACTTGTTCACCTGGTATGTACCTCGGAGGATGGCGTGCCTCAGGATTGTTGGGGGACAGATTTCGGCCGTAGATGGTTGCGCTCTGGATGGCCTGTTGGACCCTCTGCTCTCTTGTCTCCCTCCTCCTGATCCCGAAGCCAGATTCCTCGGAGCGTCTTGGTTTGTAGCCAAGGAGAAGTTCTGCTGGTGTTTGTCCTGTCGAACCGTTGGCTCGGGTTCTGAGTGTGAAGATTATGTCTCCGACGTAGGTATCCCAGCGTGGATCCTCCGGTGACGTCACTCTGGCCCGTAGCCCTTTCTTCAGTTCTTGGACTCTGCGTTCGACTGGATTGGCCCTCTGGTGGTAGATGGGACTTTTCTCGTGTTCTATGTTGTGGCGACGGAGGAACCTCTCCCACATGTCGGCTCGAAATTGGACACCATTGTCTGTAATGATGGTGTTTGGGTGGCCCCATCGGTTACAGATTTCGTCGTTAAGGAAACTGATGCAGTCTCGACTTTTTGCAGATGTGGTGCAGCGATACTCCACCCAGTTGCTGAGGCAGTCCGTTGCTAGGAGGATGTACCTGTTCTTGGTACCTCTGGCTACTGGATAGGGACCCAGGACGTCGAACGACACTCGTTCCCAAGGATTCATCGGAGCTCTTGGTACGACTGGAGCTGCTGGTTGTCGTCGTACTGCTTTAGTTTTGGCACACTTCAGACACGATCTCACGTGTTTTATGACATCTTTCGTCAGCGTCGGCCAGTAGTAGAGGTCTCTGATGGCTCTAGCGGTCTCTTCCTGTCCTGGATGGTTAGCTTCCTTGCTGTTGTGGTAAACTTGCAGAACCTCTGCTCGGAAGCAACCAGGGACGTAGAGACGGTGGCTACCATTACTGACGTAGAAGGCTGCGTTGTTTTCTACTCTGAATTCTTCCAGGAGGCCTCTCTCGATGTCGGTTTGTGGTCCTCGTTCTTGAATTTGATCCAGCAGATCGGTGAATCTATGCATGCCGAAATCTGTCTGGTGACTTCTTTGGATTCTAGTCTGTAGGGGCATATCATTGAGGTCATCCAATATTGGATGGTCAGCACCAGCTTCATTGTCATCCAGGAGACACAGTAGGGGGAAGTTGTCGTCCTCTTCGCTTAGTTGTTGCGGCCAGGCCAGCCGCTCGACCTCTGCATCAGGATCGTGGACATCTTCTTCCTCCATCTTAGGGTTGCGAGAGAGGTGGTCAGGCAGCTCGTTCTCTCGGCCAGGTATGTGTACCACATCGAAATTGAACTCCTGCAAAAGGAGAGCCCATCTGGACAGCTTGGCTTTATCTGCTTTATACCTGTCTAACCATAACAGGGCTCGGCTATCTGTGAAGAGGGTGAACTTCTGGTCCTGAAGGTAGTGTTTGAATTTTTTCAGGGCCCAGATGACGGCAAGGCACTCCTTCTCATTGATATGGTACTTCCTCTCTGCTGCTTTGAGTTTAGTTGAGCTGTAGGCCACTATCTGTCTATCATCAGGTTCGCCTTGGAACAGTACTGCACCCATACCAATATCTGAGGCATCCGTCTGCAGGCTGAACGGCAGGCTGGCATCCGGTCGTTTCAGCTCCAATCTACCAGATATGGCGTTCTTGACCTGGTTGAACGCTGTCTCGGCCTCTTCATTCCATTTGAACTTCCTTTTTCCGGCTGTGAGGTCAGTCAATGGAGTGATCATCTCAGCGAAGTTCGGAATGAAGTCACGGAGCCAGTTTGCGGTGCCTATGAACCCTCTCAGCTGCTTCAAGGTTCTAGGGGTTGAGAAGCCTTGGATCTTCTCTCTATGTCGGTCTATTGGCTGGGTGTTGGCAGACGTGATCTTGTGGCCCAAGTACTCCAGCTCCTTGGCGGCGAATCGGCACTTCTTGAGGGACACCCACAGGCCGTGAGTCCTCAGCCTCTCCAGTACCAGGTGAAGGTGTTTCTGGTGTTCTTTCCAGTTGTTTGAATAGATGATAATATCATCCATATACACCTTCACGAACTCGTCGACATAGCCAGCGAAGACGGCGGTAACCAGCTTCTGGAAGGCGGCAGGACCATTCTTCAAACCAAAGGGCATCACCGTGAACTCGTACTGGGAACCATCTGGTAGACTGAAGGCAGTCTTTGGTTTTGATTCCTCGTCCAGCGGAATTTGCCAAAATCCACTCTTGAGATCAAGGATCGAGAAGATTTTAGCTGTACCCAGTTCTTTAATACTGTCATGGATTGGTGGTAAGTTGGAGACTTCATCCACAGTGATGCCATTGATCTTGCGGTAGTCCACGCAAAATCTGGGGGTGCCATCCTTCTTGGTGACTATCACCACTGGGCTGTTGTACGGACTCTTGGAGGGCCGTATGACTCCAGCAGATAGCATGTCCTGGACCTCCTGGAACATGATCCGTTTCTTCTCTGGGGAGTACTTAAAGGGCCTCACATTGATGGGGCGGTCATCGGTTACTTCGATGCGCATCATCGTGGCTCTAGTCGTGGGCTGGCGGACCTTGTCGTCGAAGACGTCGCTGTAGTCTTCGATTGTCCTCTTGACCACGTCGTAGGCAAAGTCTGGGGCCTGGTCTCTCTTCAGCTTAGCTTGGTTCTCTGAAGCTGGTGTTCTCGTTGGAGCTTCCCAAAATAAGGTACTGCGACTTCTAGTCCCTGCGTGTAGACATCTCCTGGGAATGTCTACTAGGACTTCTTCTGACTTCAGCCATGGCATGCCTAGTACCATATCATAGTTGAGATGCTCCATCACATGACATCGAACCGTGCTGGTAAGGTCATCTGTAAAGCGGACCTGGACATCGGCTATTCCTAGACTCCTAGACGTGCGGCCACTGCACGCCAGACGGACTATGGTGGGTTTGTCTTCGATCATCTCCTTCTCAATCAGGCCCATACTGACGAAATTGCTCGATGCTCCAGTATCTACCAGGGCCCTGATCCTGGCTGAGTTGATTTCGGCTGAAATCATCGGGAGATGATGTCTGACATGCTTGGTCACCATAGGATTGAGTTGGGGCTCCACTGGGGTCCTTAGTGGTCGCCCCCTTCGGCGTTTCCCTGGTCTTGGTTCTGACGGTCGTTTCTTCCCCTCTGCCGTGATGCTGAGCGGTTTGATTGGCGGTTGGAGCCTCTTGTCCGCCAGTCGTCCAAGGTTTCGGTTTTTACGGGTGTCTGGGATGGACGGTTGTCCTCCCTTTGCTGCGGTTGGTTCGAGGAGTTGTTATCTCGCCGCTGTTGCTGACCTGAAGAGGATTGTTGCTCCTGCCTTCTGGTGTTTGATGATTGAATCTTGTTGTCGATCTCCAGCTCGTCAGCAGCTCTGCGGAGGTCCTCTTCGGTTTTTGGCGGGTTAACCCGCATGTGTAACCTCAGTTCTGGTCGTAAAAGGTCAATGATGACCCTGCAGCGTCGGTCCTCTGGTGTCTCTGGTGCTACCCTGTTGAAGAGGGCCATCTTGTCAGAGATGAATTGGTTAGCTGTCTCTGAATACTTCTGATGTAGACCATACAGCTTTGATAACAGCTTGGTTATCTTGGAGGGATGACTAAAATGGTCCACCAATCTCGTGAAGAATGTTTGGTGGTCCAGTTT
This sequence comes from Diabrotica virgifera virgifera, assembly GCF_917563875.1. Taxonomy (NCBI): domain Eukaryota; kingdom Metazoa; phylum Arthropoda; class Insecta; order Coleoptera; family Chrysomelidae; genus Diabrotica; species Diabrotica virgifera. The sequence continues at coordinate 224,385,028 of NC_065448.1, read as the reverse complement.
GGAATTGGCATGGTGCTCGGCCCATTCGGCCGCTTCACCAGATAGTCCCTGCTCCAGGATGTAGGCGGTCCAGAACCTCTCCTCTAAGCACATGTTTCTTAGGTGTTCCTGTGCCATTACGTGGAACTCCTCTGGGCTCTCATATTCACTACCCGTGAATCTAGTTAGCGTTGGCCTCCACTTGGGTTGTTGTGGTGGTGGGCTTACCAGCGGCTGCTCAAACCTTGTAGTTTGGTGTAGGGCTAGCGATCTGATGGCTTCCATCATGATAGCCATCTTTTCTTCCAGGTTCACTAGTTGTTTGCTAGCTGTAGTTGTATCGGTTGAACGGTCAGGGTCGGGGTTATTAGTCCCCTTAAGTTGGGCGCCATGATGCTCCGACTCGTCTTTGGGCTCTTCCATGACGACAGGGAGCGTTTTCTCTTGGTCCTTTTTGGACCTGGTGTCGTAGGCTTTCTTTTCTTCCGACATCGTTGTAACAAGTGCTCTCAGGAAGGAGAGACCAAAAGGCTATCGTCGTGGCTTGTGTAGACACAAGTTGGGACTCCCAGACCTCTATCTCCCTTGTATAGGAGGACCTGCGACGGCGAGAGACACAGAAAACGAGAAAACAAAAGAAAAGAAGAAGAATATAAGCACACTATCTTATAAGAATAGCATGAAAGATAAGAATGTGCGAACGATTATATACACATATAAATAAACAAGGAGAAATAATAATAAGCCGGCAAAGCAGTGGCGGCTGGTGACTCAAAAATTTGGTAGTTCTGCAGTATTTTTTGGTTTTTTTTAATTCAATATCTTTTAATCGTTGTATTTTACAACGAGGCTTTTAGTTTGATATTTTACACCATATATTTATTCATTATATATCTATTAAAAAATAATAAAGAACTTACCGATTTTCTTCTTTTCAAATTGAAGATAAATCCAATTATATCAAAAATAGCAATGGTACATTATGGCACACTGGTAATTGTTTTATAGTTTATGTTTTTAGTAGAATATTATCGATAAATACGCGAAAATAAGGAATGCAAACGAAAAAACACTACAAACAAAATCGCCACAACAATAATTGCATTATAGGGTCTTACGAACTAACTACACACAGAGCCAAATATATTTTTTTTTATAAATAAGCTCGATTCGTCGATTTTTTTTTAAAGCAAACTTTTCAAGAATTTCTAAACACGGCACAGATGCAACGGTCACGAATAAAGGCTAATTTTCACAGATCCGATATCCGAAGACACGAAATACGAGTTTTTTTCGTACGATTATATTTGATTGTCGTATCCGAAATTTTTTGACATTTGTGTAATATGTCAGATTATTCCATGGATTGATATTTGATACAAATGTTTGCTGTTGGATATTGAACAGGAACAGATAGATAGTTTTATTTCGATTTTATTCTTATTATTGTTTGGATCATCATGGATTCGTCAAATTATCTGTTTGAAGAGGATAAAAATGTGAGTTATTGTTAGAAGTACCATCACATCCATTTATAATTAACTGTTTTTAATGGGAAATAAGCCACAATTTTACTAAAAAATAAAATCTTTTTTTTTTATTAAAATTGTGGCTTATTTCTCATTAAAAATAGTTAATTACAAAAATGCCACAAGAAAATAGTTTCAGACCAACATCCATTTATAATTACGATTTTGTTGTTCCATTTCAATATATCAAAAACATAAACACTTCACAAGTTCAAGACGTTCAAGATAGAATGTCAACAGTGTCAAAATTCATCCGATTTCGTGCAAAAGTTAAAATAATTTTAACTTCTTCCGATGACTTTTTAATTTCGTACGAAAACCCAACTGTCACCTTTCAGCCAATGAAATTCTCTGAAATTTCTATCGTATCATCGTACCGTCGGACATCGGATCTGTGAAAATCCACCTTAACTGTCGTGAATTGCAGCTCGCAAACACATTTCCGAAGCCGTTAATCAGCCGATTGCCGAAGCACATCGGCTAAGATCGCCGTTTGCCTAATAAATGCATTTTACCGCTGCCAGTGTTTCTGGCAGTGTGCCTGGAGCACCAAATACGTAAAAAAATTATACGGTTTCACTAGAGGAGTAAATACTAAAAAAAATAATATTAATCATCGTTGTTGGTGAATTATTATTAACAGTTGATGTTTAATATGATAATATGGCAGATTTGAAATAAAACTATATTAATTATTCTTTAATAATTAAGATTTGCTATGGTTGTTTGGTAGTTCTGCAGCTCAGCAGCACATAAAGAAAAGCCGCCACTGCGGCAAAGTAAATATTATATAAGTATATCAATAAGAATTCCGATAGCAAACGGATAAGTCGATTTAGGATATAATATACATAAAATAAACAATGAGAAATGGTTAGTAATATTACGCACACATACATATACTTATACCTAGAATATAAGTAAATAAAGAAATGGTTAAATAAGTATTAGTAAATGGTTATATAAACATACACATATACCTAGAATATGTTAAAGTAAGTAAAAGAAACGGTTAAATAAATGTTAGTAATGGCTGTATAAATAACAAGCAGCACAGTGTACCTATAAACGATAAAGAACGAATTAAAGTACAGAATAAACAATAAATATCGTCGGTAAATACCAACAGCAAAGTGTAGCTTTAATAAAAGCTAATGATAAGTAATTTCTTTTCTTACATTAAGAGATTACCGTGAAGGTAATATTTAAAGCTGAAAAAAAAGTAGCAGAAACAGGAAAACGAAAGTAAACAAGTATTTCGAAAGGTAAGAACCAGAAGGTCTACGTGCCGCTCTCGTGGTCGGTGAGGATCTGCTCCCGAATGACGTATGTATGTAAACTCGTCGTTTAACCCCCGTTTAGGCTTAAGCCTCTTCAGGGTGAAGGATTCTCCTTTTCAGGAGTGTGGGAGATTGCGAGAGAATGCGTCAATGATGTGTGGAGAAGCAGAATTGCTAGTGGATTGGGTAAAGAAGGTGGTTTTAGCGCAGAAGCTGTAGGAACGAAAGATAGAATGTCATGCTCAGCAAGCGACCAGTCAATGAGGGTATTCCAAATCTGTCACCTTAGAGGAACGGCTCTTAGATCAGCGTGTGGGGATGCAGCTGTTTATCTGCGATACATTAGGGGAGTTTGTTCAAGTATTTCGTAATACTCATCGGGAAGTTCGTTTCTGGCCAATTGTAGAAGATTGGCCGGAGGGAATGGAACTTTGTTTTTGGGAGTCCCGGTGAGTATATGCCCTCGCCGATTGCAAGGGGTGGTTAGGACATTTTTAGCCCTTTGGTTGTTACCATTAATCGTTCTTATGACATATTTGTTGCTGAGAGAACGGATTCTCTCATTTATGGGGGGTAGTTTAGCAAGTGGGTGTACCAATACCGACGGATATCTCCAATGCTTCCTGAGGCACTTTCTGAGGATTCTACGCTCGCATCTGAGGATTTTGTTAGTGTAATGTTGTTTTAGCGAAGCATAAAGGAGCGCTCTGTAATCGATAATAGGCCTTATAAAGGTTTTGTAGGTGTGCAGGAGAGTCTTGCTCGATGTGCCTCCAAACGTTCCAGATAACGCTCCAAGGAGTTTAGCTCTGTTTCTTACCCTGTTTAGGGTGTGTTGGATGTCGATGTTCCAATTGAGTGTCCTGCCAAAGTGGACTCCCAAGTAGACCACCGACGGACGATATTCAAGAGCCTCTCCCTGAAGGGTTATTCTGGTTGTTTCGTACTTAGCACTACGAGGGTGTCTGAAGGCAATCATTTGTGTTTTGGCTGGGTTAAGGGTGACTCTCCATTTGTTGCACCACCTTACTACCTTGTCTAGTAGAGTTTGGGCCCTATCGAAGGCAGAGGGCCGTCCTAGCGTGCCTCGCGCAGTGCCTGCAGTGAGCAGTGCAGTATCGTCGGCGTAAAGTAGGATTGACTCGGTTCGATTAATGGGATGGGGGATGTCACTGTTGTACGCTGTGTATAGTATTGGAGCTAATATGGATCCTTGTGGCACTCCTGCTTGAGGAGTAAATGGGGTGGATAGTTGGTTAGCGACTTTGACGCGAATTGTTCGATTGGAGAGGTAGGAATGAATAAGTTTGATAAATGTTACAGGCAGTCCAAATCGGTGGAGTTTTTCGATCAGGCCTGGGTGCCAGACCTGGTCGAAGGCCTTTTGGACGTCTAGGAAGATGCCTATAGCATATTTTCTATGCTCATTAATGGTTTGGGAAATGAAAGTGGCTGCTTCAATCAATGCGTTACGTGTGGAGTGTTCAGCTCTGAATCCAAATTGAAAACTGGGGAGAATGTGGTTTGTCTCTAGGAATTCTACGAGTCTCTCCTTGAGGATTCTCTCGTAGACTTTACCTAGAGTGTTAAGAAGAGAAATTGGTCTGTAGGATTCTGTGCTGGTAGGTGGTTTCCTAGGTTTAGGAATCATAACTGTGTTGGCTACTTTCCATGAAGTTGGAAAATAGCACAACCTAAGACATGCATTGATTGTGTTTGTAAGCAGGGGTATAATACTCTCTGGAAGTTTTTTGAGGCACCTTCTGTGGATACCATCTGGGCCAGGAGATGTGTTTTTTCCTATGTTACACATCTGCCTGACGGTTTCCTCCTCCACAGGAGCCACCATCGGATGAGGGTAGGCTGCCATGTGTTGGGGGTTTTGGAGTATTTCTTCCACTCTCCTTTCGACATTGCGTCTGTGTCGCTCGTTGAAGTTTGGGTTGTTGGGTGAGACGAAGGCTGTTTGGAGAGAGCTTTTAAAAGCTTCGGCCTTATCTAGTGGATTATTAAGGATGACGTTATTGACTACAAGATGTGAATGATGTTTAGATTTTTGTTTCGTTAGGATTTTGAACTTGTTCCAGAATTTACTCCCTTCTCTATAGTCCAGCTGAGAAGTAACATGCCTCCACTGAGCTTGTTTCAGCCTGTTGACCTCCAGCCTGATGGACGCTGAGAGTCGGTTGTATTCTGTTTTGATGAGGGGGTCTCGATATCTTTTGTACTCTCTGATTAGTCGTCGCTTTGTTTTGATGTTAGCGATTATTCTGGGAGGTAGAGTTGGAGTAAAAAGATTGTATCGAGTTATTGGAATTGCTAAGGATGAGGCCTCCCGTAGAAGGCTCTCGATTTTAGAGATTCCTGTGTCAACTTCGTTGATGGTTGACATATTACCTAACTGAGGAATGTTATGATCGATATAGTCTTGGAATAGTTCCCAATTAGCTTTACGATAATCTTCCCTATATATGACAGGTCTTATTTGCGGAGGTTCTGTGAAGTTAGTTTTAACTAACAGAGGAAGGTGGTCAGAGGTTATTGAGTCAGCAATGAAGCATTCATCGTCGAACATACCCAGCACATTGTCTGTGCATAGGATATGATCGACTATGGACATTCCAGCCGGCCCAAAAAACGTGACTTCGGAGTTGGTGATTCTGGATATTGGCAGATCAAGAAGTAGGTTTGAGAGCGTTCTGCCTGCTGGATTTATTGTACTATCACCGAATTGGGTATGCCTGCAGTTAAGATCGCCCATTAACACTGCTGAGTTGAGTGTGGAAAAATACTCTAACAGCAGGTTGGAAAGGGGTTGATTTGGATGCTTGTAATAGGAGATTATCGTAATTTTGATGTTATTTTGTACGTATATGTCAACTGCCAGGAAATCCAGGTCTGGAAATTGGATGTGGGGGGGAAGGATGTGTGGAGAGGTGGGTATGCTGTTGTGTATCAGCAAGCCGTTTCCACGGCTGACCTGGCTTTTGTGTAGGTGATATGAAGTATAGCCTGTGAAGTTAGGCGTGGTTTTAGACAGGGTATCGGTGAGGGATAGGATTTGTATGTTGTTATCAAAGAGCATTTGCTTAATTAAAGCTCTCTTTCTACCAATACCCTGACAGTTGACTGTACCCAATACACAGTTGAATGTGACTTATTTTATTTAGCGGATGGGAACAAAGGTTATTTCTAACCCTTTGTTCTTGGGATGAGGTACCATACGGTGACCAAAGTATGTTTCACAGAGTTGAGATGCGAACTTGCCAATGGAGTCTCTTCTGTCAGGAAGGACGTTGAGCAATAACATGGTGATGATTTCCATCACCATTTTCGCATCCTCTGTTAGGTTGGCTGAGGGAACCTTTCTCTCAGCAACAATAGGTTTTAGCTCCTTATAAGAAGCTGCAGGTTCCTGCCTTTTGGGGCAACTCGGATGCCAGGCAGGATGTTTGCCCTTGCAATTCGGGCATGTAGGGTTAGCTTGGGTAGGGCACTCGGTGGACTTGTGCTCGCCACTGCCGCAATAAGGGCAAGTCACTTGTCTTTTTGTGCACTCCGCGATTTCATGGCCGCTTTTACAGCAGCGGCTGCAATATTTGGTAACTGGGCGGACGAAATTAGGATTCCTTGGTGCCTCGCAAGGTCTGACCAGCCCATCGATGACGATGCCGCTGGACAGAGCACTCTTGAAGTGCACCTCGGAATCGAGGAATAGCCGGACTAGCCTCGTAGGTTTGTCGAATTGTCTGGAGACAATTCGACGAAGTTTATTGAAGGGGAAATTGATTTCTTTGAGGCTTTGGCTTAAATCCTCTTCTGAGATATCTAGGTCGATGTCTGTGATGACTAATTGGAAGTCGGATAATTTAGTGGGCGAATTTGGTTTGGTATTGTGGGACCGAGTAGGAGGTGAGTTTTTCAACTCTATTGCTATGCTTGGGTCGCCAGTACGTGCTTGTAACCTTCTGGTTACTTCCTTGAGGTCAACCGTTTGGCTGGTCTCAAGGTACGCGATCTTGTCTTTAAAGACAAGCCTAATGTTGACCATGACACCCCTCAGAAGCTCGTGGGTATTAACCAGCAGAAAGAGCTTCCTCTGGGTGTCATAGGTTACTGGGATGTTGATGATTTTGTAATAAAACCGTTTTTCAGGCTGACTGGCTTCCTTCGCATTTGTCGAGGTCTGAGGGACCTCATTGACAGTAGTGACAGGAAGGTTGGTTGTAGAAGAAGTTGAGGGTTTTTGAGAGTCGCCAGAGTGCGTCCGAGTGCTTTTCTTGGCTTTTTTGGAGGATTTATTTGATTTGGTTTTAGTTTGCTTAGGCAAACTAGCAGGAGTTTTTGACCCAGAACGAGTTCTGGGCCTAGAAGGTTTAGAAGGTGACTTCTTAGGTGATTGTGCTTCCTTGGATTTCTCCCTAGAGGTTGCGGCATCTCTTGAAGGAGATTCCTCTTGGATAGGAGGGAGGGTAGGAAACACATCATTGTATCTGAAGTCGAAATCCAGATCTATGAGAGGAGAAGATGCACGTGAACTGGTTCCAACCTCCGATGGTGTTGGAACTTTTTCGTGGAGCATTTTGAAAATGCGTGGTAGTGCGTTCGGATACTTTTCGTATGCCGAACATAAAGTTTGTGAAAGGTTTTGGAGGAATTTTTCCTCCTCGTCGACTGGTTCGCTTTCTGTTTGCATGGTCTCTTGAGACGGGGTAGCCCCCTGAGACGATGGAATCTCCATCTCAGGGGCCTGGATTATCTCGTGAGGCTTGCGCCTATATGGGGGGAGAATAGTTTAAAGGAGCGGATATTTTTTTATCTTTTCCTGCTAGCCGGTGGCAGACTCACCTAATACCGGCGACGAGAGAACCTCGTCAGGCTCGAAGAAGTCTTGTCCTTCGCAGGATGAGATTTAGCGCTCGCTAGGCGCCTACGACCCACGCGACCTATCTATGGACACCCTCGAGGGACGTCTAGAAGCAGCAAGCTGCCTCCAGACCACTACCCACGAAGCTGACCAGACGTACACCCAGAACTCACCAGTTTGCTTTGAGATGCCTCCTATTTACTTGTTAGCAACCGTTACTTCCAACCGTTACAATGTAACCGTTCCAGGTAACGGCCACCTCTAGTGGTATTTTTGTTGGTAGATTAGTTATTATTGTATTCTGGTGTTGTTAGCCTCTTCTGGCTAAATGGCTTTTGGATATGGCTGTTTTCGCTGTCTTCGACTATCTTCGGTAGCTTTTGTCTTCTATAGCCTACTCTTGAGAGAGTGTGAGAACAGTGACCCTCCTCTTTCGGCTATTCGATGTAGACTGCTCCCGAATGACGATTTCCACGCCTCTTTATACATTATAGTGCATATGCATTAGGCCACACCCATTCGAGAGCGTCCGTGTATTTTGGTGAAAATGACCACGATTCACGATACTATCAAATAAAAATGATGCTGGGTGTCCGCGATTTGAGAAAAATTTTCAAAAACATTTTTGTTCAATTAGAAGAGTGTAAATGCAGATTATAACATAATTTTTAATTACAAACACCTTTAATTAATGACAATTTTCGATATTGTAAAATATAAAAGCATTTTACTATTGTGCGAAATTCATACTTTTTGACATACCTCGTATACTGTTGATAAAATTTGATATCTGATGATTGCTTCTTAGGTTTTAGACTATGCAGACTACTTTATAAAGAATAACTTTTTTCGTAAAATTGATATTAAAAAAGTTTCCCATATGGTTCCAAGTTACGCAGACACACTGTATATTTTTAACTTGTAATTATTAAGTGTTTAATACAGGCTTTGAAAAATATTCGTTAATTTTATTGTTCGTGCTCCCAACGAGGTAATATTAGTTTTTATTTTATAAGACCTTTTTTTAAATCTTTTAATCAGAGGTTTGTTAAATAAGCACACAAATATATTTTTTCGTAAAATATTATAAAGTAAAAGATAAATAAAAATAAAATCAACTACGATTTGTCATATTCCGTAGTTTATTATTATTTATTTTGTTTGTAGTATACATTTTGTTTGTTCAGCAAGTATGTCTTTCTCTTATGCAGTTTTGATAGTTTATTTTTGATAAAAATATAAGCACAAATTTAAAATAAAATAAAGTTTAAATCGTTTGAGGTCTTTCTTCACTCGAATAAAATTGCATATTTTTTTATTGCGATAATTACTTGCACCCACTTTTACATACATAGGATGAACATGTAAACTCAGTGTCAAGTTTAAATAACTAATATACATTTTAAGCAGAAAAACAGTTAATGTGACCCCCATAAATGTGGCAACGCTGCGTGGTGCCTGTTTGTAATTTATTATCAAAATTTTATACAACTTGGATGCCTCTTTATCAGATATTTTCGGGGTGCCGAAATATCAATATTTATTATATACAATATACACCGGGAGCTACATTGACGTCGGTTTACTGGGTGCCTGTAGCTACAGTTACTATGTATATGTATATATATATATATATATATATATATATATATATATATATATATATATATAGATTATAGCTTTGTTTTGGGGTTGCAGTCATTTATTTTTTAGTTTTTAGGGGCAGGATAAGTAAAACTCTGTGTTATTACCTAGCTTTCGCAAAATATATTTGCTTCTTCAGGGTAAGCTGAAATGAGTATATTATAAATACAATGAAATTAAGTTAAAATACATTGTATAAAAAATAACAAAAAAGACTTACAACTTGAGGTTATTCCTAAACATTTTCACAAAACATAGTATATATATAATTCTTATTCTAATGTTA